>NC_059078.1:113738061-114041301 GCF_020497125.1 Mauremys mutica | reverse complement strand
CCTGACACTCAACCTAGCATTTGTTCCTCCAGCAACGCTGGCTTTCCTGAAAGCAACAATGGGAGGATCATCAATACAGATTTTGAAGAACAGATTAGATAGGGGTCCAGAAGTCTGCCTATGATGATAGCTGTGTTTCCCATTGGATCTTTCTCCTGCTCTTGTCTTTGTGCCTTTCACCCAGGGGCGGCTCTAGGTATTTTGCTGCCCCACGCACTGCAGGCAGGCTGCCCTCGGCGGCTTGCCTGCGGGAGGTCCCTGGTCCCACAGATTCGGCGGCATGCCTGCGGGAGGTCCGCCGAAGCCGTGGGACCAGCGGACCCTCCACAGGCATGGCACTGAAGGCAACCTGTCTGCTGCCATCACGGCGACCAGCAGAGAGCTCCCCGTGGCTTGCTGCCCCAAGCACGCGCTTGGCGTGCTGGTGCCTGGAGCCGCCCCTGCTTTCACCATACTGCCCGGGAAGCCTGGAACAGTCTATCTTCTCTTGTGTCCAGAATAGTGATCTTTTCTTTATTTAATTTCTTCTTACTCCATGAAGCAATTCAAGACAGAGATGACTGAATAGAATATCTAAAGATGTAGATATTAAACAAAATACTTACAACATTTTGACCCTGGGCTTTCATCTGGTCAACCAGTGTATTATAGGCCAAATATCTGCTCCAGTGTAAACTTGGAATAACTCCACTGATCTCTGAACTGCGTGGTCTGTTTTAAACTGTATGGATTAAGGTCTGAGAGCTTGGCTCTGAGCTCATTTACAACAGTGTAAACAAGAATAGCTCCACTGGAGTGGAACTTGTGGGAGTGTAAGAGGAGAATGCATTCTGTTAGATGTACTGTGGGTGAAATTCACACCCTATGCAGAATGCAAGCACAAGACCTATGCACAACTTGTGGCCTGCTTTACAATGTTGCCAACTCTCATGAATTGAGCCTCATGACATTTCTTTTCTTAAAGATATTTCTTAAAGCCCCATCTCTTGAAGTCATGTGAATGTGAGAATCGCTGCTTTCATTTAAAAAACAAAGTAAGTTTCCAGCCCTCATGACAGTGGCAAAAAATTTTGTAATCTTGACTCATGTGCACCCATAAAGGTTCAAACACCTCAATGAATTTTTTTTTAATCTCTCCATTTTTGAGTCAATCTCAGTGTTGTAGAGGGGTCTGAGTCCTGAGTTTTGAACACTTGGGTTTGGCAATATTGTATGTAAGACCCATTGTGACGGCTGAAGTGAGACTTAATTAGTGTATAGTTCTTCTGCCTACTGGCACTGGCAGGGTGACATTCTCCTCATATGCATACTAGCACACTGTTTGTACATAATAATAATGATATCTCGCTCTTATACAGCTCTTTTCATCCATAGATCTCCCAGCACTTTACAAAGAAGGTCAGAATCATTCCTATCTTAAATATGGGGAAACGAAGGCACAGGGAGGGAAGTGACTTGACCAGAAAAACAGCAGCAGAGTTGAGAATTGAACCCGAGTATTCTCAGTCTTATCCAGTGGCCTTAGCCACTAGGCCACACCATAAATGATAAATCAATAATAATTGTATATAGTGTAAACAGGAGAAGAGATTTTTCATTTATCTGTTATAATCAAATGCAGTGGTAAAGAATAGGGTGGTGAAGCTGCATACTTCCCTGGGTTAAATCCAGCAGGTAGGGTTTTATTTTTTTATTTAATATTATATATTTTATATCTGTAGTAATATTGTTTGCACCATTGTATTTAAAGTTCTGTCAGCCCTTCCATTACAAAACCATATTTTCAGCAGTTTAGCAGGAACACTGTCATCAGAAATTCACAGCGGGATGAAAATATCGCAGCCCAGAAGTTAATTATTTAAAAACATTTTTTTTTTGAAAAATCCATTTTTCCCCTTGGGGTTGAGAGTTAGAAAGAGTATCCTTGTTTAATATTTTTTCCCTCTGCTACTGAAATACAGCTCTGTTATATAGTTTAATAAAAAAAATTGCAGGCAATTTTAATCTGTAATGTGGATCAATTACTGTTGGTATTTTGGAATGTTTTAAAAAAAATCAAGTTCAAGACTTTCAGAAGCATATGAGTTTAAAAGGATTTTTAGCATGCCAAGTGCAGCTCAATATTGCAATGTTCTGAGGACTTTCTTCAATGTGCTGAGTGCCCTCAAGTCCTAACGAATTGTAGAAGGTGCCCAAGTCCCTTGCTGAGTGTACAGGCCCAGTGCACAAACCGACATGCTAGACTGTACAGGTCTATCTGGTCAATACACAAAAAATTCTCAGTCTCTAAAGAAGGCATTTATAATTTAGTCTCCCTGCAAGCACTTATGCAAGTCCCTTTTAACTGAATGAGACTACTCACATGCATGAAGTTATTCAAGTGAGTACATTTTTGCAGGATCAGGGCCATAGACTAATCCATTCTTTTGGAGTTGTTATAATTTTGACTAGTACCTATAGATACACCCAGAGATCAGCTTCAAGGCAAACCCTTCCCTACTCAAAATTTGGGGGGAACTTGCTCTTAGGAGTTTTGGTTCTGGGTCAAATTCAAAAGTAGAAGTGGCTGGTTTTCTGGATCTGGTGGACAAGAGAGAGGACATCTTAAGACAACCACATTAGCCCTTCGAAAGAGGCATATCATTATCTAATGACAAGTAAGCTGTTAGATAGCCCTGAAATGTCGAGTGAAAGCTTTTTGGGCATCAATTTTTATTGTCTAATAAGATGAGCCTATGATAGATAGTAAGGATGCTGCCTGTGGCCAAATAGACTTTTCAGGATGTTGGGCTATCAGTGTCATAGACAAACATTGATCCATGAGCAGTATATTAGCCATCAGTAACGAAGCTGCAATAAATTACTGTGTGGAATCTCCTTTGATAGAGGACACAACTAGTAGCCAGGGTCAAGGGTGTCCTTGGTAGTGCGGCTCCAGTGAAGGGATGCTGGGAAGGGGGTGCAGGAGCAGCAAGTCAGAATGGAAGCTTGAATATTTCTCAGTGAGAAATCACATGCCATGAACCATATATCAGAAAGTTTTCAGTTAAAACTTGGGATCACTTACAAGGTGGCAAATAACACTCCTGCTATTAACGCAAGCATCCCGCTGTCAGTGCAATGTGCATTCTGATTGGGAAGCATTGGGCTTATTTTGCTAGGTTATTTGGCCAGGCACTCCCCTGAAGTGAGTTGACAACCTCCTTCTTCATTAAGAAATATTTCCTCATGACCAAAGTCAGGGTTTGATGCAGTTAGGAAAAAAAGCTACGCTTTCACCCGGCTGGAGGAAAAAAGGGGGGAAAAAAAGCTCAGACTGCGATAAGACCAAGAGGAAACAACATATTGAATAGCAGCTGAAAAACCTCTGTCTACTGTGGAACATTTGTACCAGCTGAACACAGTCATACACGTTGTATTCTCCTCTATTGAGGCATTGTTTATCTTTCTTCTGGCCCAACAAAGCAACTGAGACGCTCATGCCCATTCTGCTATCTAGTGGCTAGTTTTGTAAAATACATCCAGGCTAAGTCAGTCCTGATTTCCCCTCCCCCCGCCCAACTTTTATCATATAACTTGTTCAATTATATTGTCTTTTCTTCTCTTGATTCCTATCTACAATTATACTTCCCCAAAGCAGCTATTGTATAACCTGTGGGTCTTGGATTAAGTTCACTAGCCTAGTTGACCCCTATCCTGACCTTCACTTAATTAAATACAGGATTAAGCCGAAGAGGTATGCAACTCAAATCTCAGGTTTAAGCAGGGGGAGTTCAGGGGCACTGCCAATGAACTTACTGATGTTCATGAATGAGCTCACCTGGCCTTGTAAAACATTGAAAACTGCATGATCAAGCCTGGTACTGTTGAAAAACGTTAACTCTTTCATGGCATAGCCTTCTGTGTGAATGGAATGTTGTCATGCAGATTCAGCTGCTACAGTTCAAAGTTCACTTCTTCCACAAAAGCACTCCAGATCTCCAGCATTTAGGGAAATGTGTGTGTCAGAAGGGCGGCTAGTAGCACCACTGCTACAGTTGTGATCTCTAGAGTTCCTCAAAAGCCTGGTTCAACACATCTGTTTCTCATCCGATGTTGTGATACCCAATCTCGAAAATATTCGGACAGAGTTTAGCCAAGAACGGGTCAGTGTGACTTCTTTGAGTTTAAGAAGGACGTCTACCGCATTCTGACCAACAGGAATATGGGGTGTAAATGGATTATGGTTAGTGGAAGTTTCCTCAGTTGAGTTTTCTCTGCCGTTAGAATCCCATAATTCAACAAGATGCTCCCTAATTAGAAAAGCAAAATACATTCAAAAAGATGTTCTGTAATCAATAGAGGCCTACCAAAAATAAACCTATAGAGAGACACGTTTTCTGTATGGTTTTAAATAAAAATCCATGATTTTAAATAATCCATGAACAAGGCTTGTGAAACACATGCAACTTTATGCTCAGCTGTGGCTCTTATATTGAAGAAGTTATTTTGTATGCACAAGTAGCTTAGTGTAGACAGCAGGCCCAATGGGAATTTCAAATGAACAAGGAGAGCTTGCAACCCTCTCTCTGAGACAGGGGAACGGGGCTTATTATCAAGTGCATGGCCACAGGAAAGTGAGGTGGAGAGTGAGAGAGAACAGGAAGACAAAGATCAAGGAAGGAAGAGAAGCAGACCCCATCATTTGCAATGGGCCTCCACGCATGTAGCCATAAATGGCCATAACCATTCTGTCTCTGCTGTGGTTGGTATTGTACTAAATCATACCATTAGATTAAAAGTGCTTTGGAGCAGGAACTTGTTTGTTTGGTACAGTCCACCTATTCTAAAGCACAGTGTGTGAGGATGGTGCTCTGTAAAGGGTCAGATATCATTTAAAGTACACTTTATTATTGATGAATGGAGATGGCCTGACAGCACAGTAGCAGACTCACATGTTGTTTCGGGGGAAGATAGGCCTAGAACTGATGATGGCAGAACAAGCTTTTCCATATAGTCCTTACAATGTGCCTCAAGGCTGATCCGAAGTGGTGAGCTGGTCATGCAATTTCTATTACCATTAACCTCTAGCTTCTCCCCTGACACTACTGAAATGGGTGCTCATTGATACTGTGGTAGGGGTAATTGTCCACAAAAAACTGAGACTATCGAACATAGGACACATGATAAAAGGGCCTGATGTTCAGAGGGTAGGTATCCAGCAAGTTTTGAAAATCAAACTCCCTTAATGCTTTTTAACTTGGGCACCCAATATCAATAGGCTTCCCCATGCTCAAGTGGTATCGGGGAAGCTAGACAGCTCCATTGTATCCCAGGGGAAGAACAGGAGCAGGGCACAACTGTTTCTCATCTCACATAAGTGAAATTCAGGCAACAGAGGTTCTACTAGTTTAACTTTTTTTTAAATCTTAGGTATACCGTTTAATTTTGTTTCATTGTTATACTGAATGAAATTGTTGAATGCTGTTACTTTTCACTACATTGGGCCAGATCAACACTTGGGGTAAATCAGTCTATATCTCTTGACATAAATGGAGAAACATTGATCTACCCTATTTGATGTACTGGCCCGCAGTTTTTAGAGAACACACAAAGCGGACATTGACCCAAGATCTGATATCCAGCAGGGATGACATGGGGATCAGTTTTACATAAGCTGTCACTCTCAATTTTCCACCTGGACTGTGCCAGTGCACCTCAGTCTTAATTTAAAACATCCCTGTTATTTCAATCTTAGGCCTCTTTTGTCAAAAGAGCATCTACTGTACCAAATTGAGCTTGTGGTGCACACAAGAAATCCAGCTGTTTTCTCATGATTTCAGCATACGAGGCCAGAATTCTGTTCTTGATTTTGTAATGATTTGGGCCCTGAAATCATTTACTCACAGGCTTATCTTTAAGCACCTGAGTGGCCGCACTGACTTTGATAGCATGTCGATAAATGTTTGTGGGATCAGGGCTGAAACTTCTCTCTGTATCAGGACGGACCAAATAGAAATGGAGATAATACTGGAAATTTGCGAGAAGGAAATACATTTTTGTGACTGTTTATATGTAGTACTACAAACTCACAACCAATTATTGTTTTATTGTTCTGTTTTCCCCCTTTTGTTTTCTGCGGGGGTCCAGGAGAAGCTACAAGCTATTAAATCAAAAACACTGGAGAATTATTCATTGCTTTGCTGAGCAATGTAGTATAATCTAGTAGCCTGCTGAAATAAAGAGAACAAGGATAAGATCCCAGGTGATGGGCAGCATCTCTGAAGCAGACTCAATGAACATGCTGGATGGTGTAAGAACATTTGCAAACAAATTATTAAAGGTGTCTTGTATCATCTCTATACTGTATGTTGACATTTTCTTGACTCTGTCTGCTTTACAAATGTCATGTCACACAGGATAAAATGAAGAGTGGTACCAGGAAAACCATATAAATCTGGCGGGGTCATGGGTTGTAGCTCTCAGGAAACCCACATGAGAATGCTCAGGGTCAACTTTAGCAAGTAATCAGGAGTTAGGTACTTGAAGTTTTTAAATCTATTGCATTAGTTGAAGAGCATTTGCCTAAGATGTCCGTTACAGTACTAGCAAGAAAAGAGCTTGTTTGTTTTAAATATCGTTCTTAAATCTACTGGGCCACTGACTCTCCCCAAACTGTATTTGAGTGTATTTTTTTCCAGATTAATTTGTAAGAGCAAAGAAGCTTGACACCGTATACAATATAGAATAAAAACTTTGAAAATGAATAAAAAGCAACCCCATGACTAATACATTTCCTATGTGAAGGAACTATGGCTTAGTGGATCTGCCATTTCATAGGCAAAAATGCAGAGATTGCCTCTTTTGTCAGTTCGGAGATAAAATCCTATTCTTTGTAATCCCTGAAGAAACAAATCAAATAAGCTCTGGCTGAGCTAACCATTTTCAATCCATCAAAGCAATCAAATTCTGTTTACCTGAATCAGAATGATTTCTAAAATGTTATTAAAAAGTAAAATGGAGTTTAACTATTCCAAAAAATGGAAAATGATGTGCAAACACAAAAGGGATAAGATTTCAGTAATTATGTAGACACAAAGTCGGTGCCATCATTTGTACCACAATACAATGTAGCTATGGCATATAAAGATAAAGCTCCCTTTGTCTAACATTACTGCTGCAAGTGATGCATAAACATAATTAATGTAAGAAGTCTTCAAAGGGGCGAATGTTCATTTAGTTAGTTAGTTTTATTGCTCTTTCAAGCAAACAAAGATTTTATAATTTAATAAACCAATTAACTGATTATATATTTCACCCAAAATATTTGTATATCATACATTACTATCATTTCAAGAATCGTCATCATTTCTCACTAACCAGAGCAGGAGCGCAGTATTACAGTTAAAGGAGGTATTTCATTTAATATTTATTTAGTTTGTCAGTTATTTTGAAGCTAATACCCTTATATTATTTTTTGGGATGCTTGAGGCTAATTACATTCCCATGGAAATAAGAGCAGGTTTCATACAACTCCCAACAGTTAGAATAGCTTGAAAAAGCAAACATTTTTGCTCCTCAGTCATGATTCTTGAACTGATCTACATTAAGAATCATGAGCTTTCGTGGGTGAATACCCACTTCTTCGGATGCAAGTATCCGAAGAAGTGGGTATTCACCCACGAAAGCTCATGCTGCAAAACGTCAGTTAGTCTATAAGGTGCCACAGGATTCTTTGCTGCTTTTACAGATCCAGACTAACACGGCTACCCCTCTGATATTAAGAATCATGTAGACCTGCAGAACACTAGTTGGCATATTTTATGACCCTACAGAATTGCTTCTTCTATTCAGTCAAGACTCATTCAGCTGAATGTAATTCCAGTACATATCACTGTATTGTATTCCAGCAGTGATGTTCACTAGCTATGCTACAGCTGATGGGTCCATCTGCCTTTCCATTCTAAGCCCCAGTACAATGTCTGGAGAAAGCATTTTGTAAAAATTCACTCCAGACTTGGCATTTTAGGGGAATAAAGTTTCAACCCAGAAATTGTTTTTTCTCAGACTGTTTGGGGAAAAAAAAACCCCCAAAACCTTGCATTTTGCAGTTACTGGCAAATTGCTATACAGATTTGACTCCCCCCCATTCACTATAAAACTCAAAAACAGGTTTGAGTCTTTGAAACTATGGGCCAAATTCTGCCCTCGGTGTGAGTAAGTCACATTGACTTCACTGGGACTTATGTGCATAGACAAAATTTGTCACTAACTGTTGATTGTTTTTTCCTATCTTCATTTGAAACCTCAAATAATTATTTCATTCTATAATGGGAAGCAGCATGGTCCAGTGCTTAGGCCTCAGAATGAGGATCAGGAGACTTCTATTCTGTTAAATTCTAGTCTGTTCTTCTGACGTCTGTTCCCAGCTCTGACACTGATCTTCTGTGTGACCCTGGGCATGTCTCTTCACCACTCTGTGCTTCAGTTTCCCCAATCTGTAAAATGGTGATAATGATACTTATTTTGTGAAGTGCTATTTAAGAGCTAAGTGTTATCATTACAAGTTATATTCAGTAGTATTTTTCATAGAAAATCAGAAGCAAATTCATAATGGACTGACTTACCTAATGGGCACATGGGGCATCTTCACTGAACCCATTTACAGCCTACCAATAAATCTGTGACTTTTCACAGTGCAATAATATACTTATATCATGAATTTCATCTGAACATTTTTGTGTCTTACAGCATTAATTAATTCTCACAATCTTCTAGTAAAGTAGGAAATATTAGTACACCCATTTTACATATAGAAAAACGGAGGCACTACTGCATTATGGGACTTGCCCAAGAACACAAGGAGTGACAGAGCTGGTGTTAGAATCTCCAAAAGGGGATATTGTCTGACCAAAAGCACATGATTAAACTATATTATGCTGTCTAATGGCCAGTCTCAGCTCCCACTGGAGCCAGTGGAAAAACTTCCATTGATGTCAGCAGGAATCACTATAGATTAAACTTTTTATTCAGCTGAGCCATCATAGAGGTGACTTTTTAACCAGCTGTGCAAGTTAATACTGAACTTTACTGCAGAAACTTGTACTTCCCTTTTATTCCTGGGAAGTGAAACTAATGACTTTTCAACTCTTTGGTACATCCTGAACACCTTCCAACTTAGCCTGAGTCCCACCACTGTTTATTTCTCAAAGAGGGTGAGATGACAGATGACCTTCTCTGATAAATATTAATTAGAAGGATGTGTCTGTCTCTGTCCTAGAAAAACATGGCATGTGTCCTCATCTAATCCACCCCTGGAACTAATTATATGTGTCAAATTTAGCCAGGAGCATATGGATACAACTTAATTGATTTCAGTGAAGTTGCACCCACTAACGCCCTAGAATTTGGCTCTTTGTGCTGCATATGCAAACCACTTCATTTCTTTGTACCTCAGTTTACCTAGATGGCCAAAATAATACCTCACAGAATAACTAAGTATTCATGAAATGCTTTGGGATGAAAAGTGCTACATAAGCACAAGATGCGAAAATATTTATCACCATATTGTATTAAACTAGCTCTCCATTTTTCAGTACCACTCTGCCAGACCATAGCACACAATATCCAAACTTGTACTATTATTGTACATGAGTATGTCAAGAAACCTTTAAAGATATTATTTGCGGACATACTACAATCCTCCCACTTTCCTGTTGGGATATGTATATATGAATTCTGATAGAACATAGGAAAGTTAGCCCCAGAAAAGCTCCTTCGGTGCTTTGTTTTTCCTCAATTGATCATACAACTTTTAAAGTTTGATATTTCCTTTCAGCATGTCACCCATCTGCAATGATAAATATGAAATAATGAAGAACATACTGCAATTTGCAGTGCTCACTCTGTCTCTCTCTCCCCCTTCCCCCCCACAAACTCAGAACATTAAAGAAAGCTGTTAAACTAATCTGGTGCATCTAAATGGGCAATATATATTGAATCCATGCTCCATTGATCATAATTATTGTGGTACCCTTTATCAAGTAACCATCTTAAACCATTATTTAGAGATCATTTTGCTTTCCATTACAGTCACTATATTGCAGAATTCACTGGGAATTGGCCACTGCGTGATATAAGGGTGTATGGCTGTATTAGTCTGGAATCTGCTCATGTGATCCAACCATGTTTCTAAAATGAAAGACTTGGCGCTATTTTACAGAACTATAGGACAGCCTTTGAATAACTTTATTCTTGAGCAATAAATCATTTGCATAGGTTTTGTTCTTCACTCAGGAGGATCAGTAAATCCCCAGAATCTTTACACACATTCCCTACAATCAAATATTCTCCATCTATATATTCTGAAGCTACAGGCTGAATGTTGAAACGTATCCTTTAAAAGCATAAAAAAAGGAAGTGTTAGAATGGTTCTGCTAATGACATCAAAATATTAGGAACAACTTCTTAACCTTTGGGGTCAACTTAACTAACTACTGTTTGGTATTTGTGTGTATGTATCCTATCTTATTCTCAGCTGGCCCACTCAATCTATAAATAACACAGACAATAAAACAATTGCACATAACCATACTGTATAAACATCTGGATGTGGGCTGAAGTTCAAATGCTATATTCTCACAGGTACACTGAAAACACCTGGCCTGATCATTACCTAAGAAGATTAAAGGAGTTCAGGGAGAAGAAAAATATATGCCATGCATCTTAATGATACCAGTGTCTTTCTATAATGAATCTTTATCCCAAACCACCCTAAGTAATGCAACTGGCATGTGCGGCACGCGGTAGTATTAACATATGTGTCTGGAGCACAGGTGTTTAAGCTAATATTTGCCAGTTTAACCAGCTGGCATGTGAATTTTCATATAGCTGAAAAATAAGGGGAGAAAAAGCAAGTCACTGACACACATCATCCTCACACTATGAAAACGACATGAAAAAGTGTTACATTGGAGAAATTAAAAGCTAACCCTTCTAGTCACAGCAAGCTGCTGAGAATATTGAAAGGTTTTCTTCAACTTGCATTGCACCTGATGGAAACTTCACATTTGCTATCATGGGAGTTGGATCCAGACCATAATTGCAGAGGTGTTTAAGTACTTGTGAATTTCCTTTGTTTTGGGGGTTCCACCTTGGCCTTGGGCAACTCATTTGCCCTCTCTAAGCCTCTTTCTCCACATGTAAAATGAGGAGAGTATACTCCCTTATCTCACAGGTTGTGAAGCCTTAGTTAATTGTTAACCTTTGTATAATCACTTTCAGATTTTTGGATAGAAGATGCTACAGAAGTGTATACTATATATAGGCAAATATGGCCAAATAATCTTGCCTAGCCATGAAGGCGGCCACAGAATCTTACCTGATAGTAGCTTACGGTCAAAGTCATGAAGAAGGCCATTGAATTCAGTAAGGGCATAAGGTCAGAGAGGAACTTCTCGTGTGCTGAACCAATCACCAATATCACTCCCTCCCTGACTCTAATCCACTCTGAGATTCTGTGTGTCTCAGCCATTATCGGATCAGAAACTGTGTCTTTTTCCATGCCTGGAGAAAAGAGCGTATTGGCTAGAATCAACTAGGCAGGCAAAAATGACAAAGCTTCAGTGTCTTCACAAGCAATAGCTGCTGGAAGTTCTTCAGTTGTTCTCCGCAAAACCCCTCCTAGACCCATTAGCAGTTCAATCAATGGGGGCAAGGAGGCAACAAATGAGACCAGATCCCTGGTATTGTTCACTCATACTTTATAACTTTTATTGTGATTGACAGTATATGCTGTGTTCCCGCAGCTCATATTGTAGATGTGCAACCAAATTACCAATATGGTTTCTAGGCTGCATTTTGATGCTGAGACCACAGGTAGAGCTCTTTTGACTCCCTCAGGCCTGACTTGAGGCATAGCTGCTGATCCTTTCTACCCTCTATGTTTGGATCGTGTGTCAATTGAAAAGAAGGCATCACTGCTATGGATGAAGGAATGCTACATTGTGGCATGGCATAATTATTGGCACAAGAAAGGAAAATACCCTACCAACAGGAAGGTGTTAACACAGGAATTTTCATCACAGGGAAATCTAGGACTGACGAGCATCCTCAGACCTTAAGAACTATCCGTATCTATCTTCATTCCTGTCACCAGGCGTGGCAACAGATATGGAAGCCTATTAGAGCAACCCTGTATGGATCTAGTTCAGATTTGATTGGTAGGACAAATGATTGTAGCACAGGGTTCATGACAATGGAACCAACAGCGCAGTCCAGCAAGCCATAATCTTTCTGTATTGTATTTTCTACTGTCACTGGAACTGAACTTTCCTGAAACACTAAATTAGTTAGTTTATGGCTGTGGACTGGAAAGCTGAGACCTCATTATTTCAATGTATAGAACAAAAGAAATGGACACAAAGTTTAAAATAAAAGTGTAGTGTTAGAAGCTTAGGATGTAGCAAAATTAAATGTGGTCATGCAGAAGTGAGTATGGGCCTGACTTCCCTATATGGCCATATTACATCGAGCCTCATTCTAGCCCTAGTTTTGCCATTGATGTTATTAAGAGCTGGCTACAATATGCTATTTGCCAAGCTAAATTTGAGGTATGCATTAGATTGTTAGCATTATTTTAAAAGATGATGCTGTCTCTTTTCTAAGGCTCTCAAAACATGGTGTTGCATCAGGCTACCAAAAGATTCATCAAGCACATTTCCAGCTGTTTGGTGTTAGCTTCCAACTCTGCTTTCCAACTAATAGCATGACTCCAGTTCTAACATTAGGAGTTTTCAAAATGGATCCATGATATCTATGTATTAGCTCTATATATTTCATGAGTATCCATCAAATGTCTTGGTTCTGCAGAACTTGCTAACAGAACCATGACCTGACTGGATATTTTGTGCTAGGACAGAACAATGTAACTTACGCAAATTACAATACATCCTTTTGGCATACAGTGTAGGCAGGAGAAGAGTCAATTAATCTAAGGATTCAGTTGCGCCAGACCAAGCACTATGTAGAACAGTTCCAGATTCAGCCATTTACATCACCCTTTGTTAAACTGAGCATGTAATTTACTGTTTTAAATGTTAAGGGTGATATTAAATAATATAGTTCCAGATTTGGTAATTTAAATCCTCCCCTCTTAAATTGAACCTGATTTGAATTTTTCATGTGATATTAAATAAATTATGTTATTTCTCCTTCTATCTTTTAGAATGTTTTGTAGGAATTATCAATGCTGGCATAGAAAATGCATAGATGAATATTGACAGTAGTAACTATATGTACCCTACTCCAATTGGACACTTGTAAATTCCCCCAGGTGGGGGATTTTTTCAAAATTGACCTACAAGGGAAGATACATTATCTCTGTCATGGTGATTCCTTTTTTCTTAGGTACTGTTAGGAGGCATTAATTGATGGGTACCTTCCTCATGCCTCATCTGGAAAAGCCATCACAAGCATATCAGTATATTTATAGGGTTGCTTGTGAGAGCTGGGTTGTGCATAATGCTTTGTTATCATAGGGCTGTTAATGAGTAATGGCACTGGGTTTTGTTGTTTTAAAGAAAACAAGGTAGATGATGCACTTATTTTGAAAAAAAAAATAAATTCAGATCCAATCACGTTCACTTTGCAAACAATAACCAAAAAGGTGGGTTGAATTCTGAGCAACCAACCTTGACCATGTCTCTAATCTTCCTTGAGGTTAACAACAAAACTCAAATTAAGGTCCTGATTCAGCCCTGAGATTGGTGTTTGCGCATCACTGCTTATCGTGTAACATCAGCTACTGCTTTCACATGCTGCATAGAAGATTTTACAAAGTACATAGTTGATGGGCAGAATCAGCCCTTTGGTGTTTAGCTGTTCCAAGTCACTACGGAGAGTTTTCTTTCTTCTTTTACTGAACAGAGATAAATCCTAAACACAGGTGGGGTTATTTTAGAGTTTATGTTGAATGCATCAAATAAGTAAATTAAATAAACCCGGTTAGAAAACTATAACCTACATAAAGTCAGGAAGACATAATAAATTGTCTCATGAAAAGATACCAAATTAATATCTAGTAGAAGTAAGTCACCTATATGAAGAATAATGAATATACACTCTCCAGTGAATGTACTATTTGAGTTTTTAAAATTCTTCTCCCAAGCTAAGCTTTTTATTTTAGTCAGAGTATAGCTATAAGTCAATTATGTAGCAGCACAAAGAGAAGTCTGCAGTATTTTGCTGTCATTGTTGGTAATTTGTCCCTTAGGGTGTTAGTATTCATACATAATTGCACATTGTCTTTCTCTCTAACATTTTCTACTTTCTTTCTCTGTTAGAACAACATCAGAATGATTGCATCCATGGATTTTAGCAAATTATCCAGCTAACTTGATTTACATTCTGTTCACAAACAGAATTAGAGGGGAAAATACATTGCTTTGTCTTAGCTATCTTTTGGCCCTGATGACTGCAGTTTATTCATTTGTTTGTTTGGGGTTTTTTAAATATCAACTGAGAATAAAGAAATAATGATTTCCCAAAATGACACTTTAATAACTACAAGTGACTATGGTTCATAAAAAAAACATTGGGAGTAGAAAACTATGTTACAATGAGTATAAGAAACATTTGGCAGTTTCAACTCATGAACACTTGGTACAGAAGTAGGGGCCTTATCCAGCAGTCTTTGGAGGGAAAGGTGCCCATTGAAGCTGACTGGAATTTGTCCTGCAAGCAATGAAGTTCTGGTACAAAATATTTAAGCACCAGAGGCTTTGTAATGATCTTGTACATGGTACCATTGTAGCAAAACTAAAACTCTGCCTTTAAATATGGCTACTACAGTGATTATGGTTCCAGTCATGTGGCCAGATTTTTTGGTCTGGCCAAGCTTCTCTCAGCACAGGGAGTGGTGGAAAAAGTGTCTTTATATCTCTTTTGTAATTACCCAACACTGAGGCTGACCAGAGACCAGTTTAGCTCCATGCACTACTTAGAGCAGCCTGGAGTTGCCTATGGCGCAAATAGCCATTCAGGCACTTAAGATTATCAGATAGTAACCTTTTTTCTTCTAGACACGCTCTGTATATCACAGGGGGATTCCCTCCACAGAGAAAGACTCCTCGGGAGACTGATTAAGCCAGCTTTTGGCCTACTTTCAATCTCCAGAGAGATACAAAAGGTCCGGAGTAGCCCTTAGAATCTGTCCCATCAGTTATATTTATGATAAACTACTGAAAGTTTAGCTAACTTTTCCTGTGGAGCAGAATGGGAGAACTGGCTCTCTGTGATCACATCCTAAAGAGTGAAGCTGAACAGTTTAAACAACAACAACTTGGCAATGGCACTCACAATTTACATGAAATGCTTGCTAGTTAATTTAGAACAAGAACAAACCTTTATAATGTGACTATCGTAAGAAAAATGTGAATGCAGCAAGTTATCCATTAGATCTCTGGCAGTATTTGGTTAGGGTTGCTTATGTTAGGAGCTACTTTTTATTCATCTTAGCAGAGCAGAGTCAGCACAGCTACAGGGAATGAGCTGGAGTCCATCTGGCTCAAGCATCATGTTACAGAGAGCTGCTCAGATAATATTTCACAATTAAAAAAAACTATTTGACCATTTTTCTCTGGACAGCAATAGGGGAGTGGAAAACCTGCAGGTTGTGGACTATAGAGATTACTGTGACTTCTATCAGGTATGCAGAGGCATTTGCCCTGCAGCTCCAAAGGAAGCCATAGATTCTTCTCCATGAATCTCCAATGGAGGAAGGATTCTTCAAATGAAATAGGTTTCCACATGCAGATTTCTTGCCTCCTCACTGCCTGGCCCAATAATACCCACATGTCCCTGGACTACATGCCTCCTGCAGGCACCATCTTGCTAGCAGTTTCTTCAGCCATGGCTTCCCCTGAAACAAAACCCCAATCTGGTGGTACCTTTGATCCAGACGGATAGGTACGGCAGTAAAAGAGGAGAGCTGAAGAGCAGATTTCTGCATGGAGTATTCAAAAATAATAGAAATGGCCCCTGATTTCTCTGTGCATCCTGGGGCTTTATGCAGCTGGGGGAAATGTTCCTAGACTCTTCCATGAGGCCAATAAATCTCTCCTCTCCTCCTCTCCAACGGGAGAATATCTCCAGATATTTGCATCTTCAAAGCCACATATATTTTCAGCTAGCTAGTGTTTCAGTTAGTTGGTTTTCCACTAACTGAATATGATTTCATACAGTTTTGTTCTCTTTATTGCTAAAGATCTGCCCAGATTCTGATCTGAATTCAATGGAGTACATATGAATTGCACCAGCTGAGGATTCTAGTTTTATGTTTGATTATCCTTTGAATATTATCATATCCATGCCCAAATGACTTTTTGTAGATAGCACAAGCTGGATGATTAGATAGTGTGGCAGAGCTCTGACCTTGCTCCCGTGGGTCCTACGCTTCTAGGCGGTTTATGCTAGCCTCAGTGGCTCACTGTGACCCTCCACGTAGCCCTTCTCTCTCTAGGGCCAGGATTACAGTCTACTGAGCCCTTTTCATCATAAGCCAGCAAGGAGGTTGATGAGAGAACTCCCACGGTCTCTGTTGTCCCTAGGGCTTATTTCAGAACAGTTTAGCCTCCTGTCCTGACAGGGGCCTGTCTTCCCCTCCCAGGAGATGTTCCTGTAGTGGTGGGTTGGGGGAAACCCGGGCCTGCCCTCTACTCCGGGTTCCGGCCCAGGGACCCTAATGGGAGCAGCTGTTGGCAGCCAACCTTTCACTGCCAAAGTTGCTACATTTCCCTGGGCCACTTCCCCACAGCTCTCCTGCTTCTCCCTTCTTCACGCTTACCTTAGGGCTCCCTTAACAATGGTTTGGGGGTGTCTTCATTAACCAGCCCTTCAGCCGCACTTCCTCTCCTCTGGCTCCCTGGCTCTCTCCTGCCTGACTGGAGTGAGCCCTTTTTATAGTATCAGCAGGGCCTTAATTAGAGTCAGGTGGTCACATTAACTTAATGGCCTCACCTGACTCTTTGCAGGTTAATTAGAGTCAGGTGTTCTCATTAGCCTGGAGCAGCCTCTGCTCTGGTCAGTCAGGGAACAGAAAACTGTTAATCCAGTGGCCAGTATATCTGCCTTCTGCTATTCTGCTGTACCCAACTGGCCTGGGTCTATCACAATAGATAGATAGATAGATGGATACGAACAAGTAGGGAAATCTTGTGATGACTGTAAGATATGGAAGCAATGAATCCTCACTCACTAGATGCTTGAACTTACCTAACTAGACCATATAATGATTAATGAAACAGTATTTATCTTTGATGGTAAAGTAGCAGCTCTGAAGCAGACAGCTAACGCCTAGTTTGGTGTTTGTGTGTACATAATATTCTCTAGAGCATAATTTGTTTTTTCTATTTAAATGCCTAGTATTTTTTCACCTCTTCATTTTTCTCCCGTAGACCTTTATTTTTATGGTTTGGTTTCTTTTTTGTATTCATTGTCCATACAGCAAGGGCTATGTTTGCTTTGCTCTCCTCTCACCTCCTCCTCCTTCTTTGTCTCTCATGAATAACAAAATCATAGAAATAAACTGAACATATTTGAAATCATTCAGGTAGGAATGAAGCTTGGGTGCTGATCTCCCCTCCCAGGCAACGTCCACTTCCCTTCTTCTTTCATCCCTGCTCTAATTTGCACAATGCTACTTGTGATTAGCTGGCATCTACAGACGTGCATTGGTTTTATTATTGTTATAAAAAGTTAAAAGAATACTGGCAGTGATCCTACTGAGAGACCAGTAGAGATACAGGCAAGTCTACACAATATATAGACAATACCCGGCACATTCATAAGGGGGTAAGACCTTGGATGTCGCTCTATGCTTTCACAACATCTTATGTATGTATTGAAACTAGTAAATATAAATGCTGACAGAATACATTTAAGTAAAGATACTAATTAATGCACCTCAAAGGCCTAATGTATCTTTGTCCATGTCTTTGCTTTGTTATTTCTATGCTGTGAGATATCAAAGGCCAGCTTTGTATCGTAGTATCTCTACCTTCTGAGAGAATGTTGTCTGTCTGAACAACACTATATTTAAATACCCAAGGACATAGGCAGAAAATTTAATCCTTGTTTTTTATTGTTCATATTAAGTCCCCCGCCCCCCATTTACATCAGTTCAAATTAAAAGGAGGTTTTCCATTTCTTAGTGTTGAGGAATGTCCCCCTTGCTGTGGAAGCAACTAACCTGGAATCCCATTGATTTAACCATGGCTTTGCAGGAACTCCAGGGGATGCCCATTGCCAGATTGGGAGCAAAGAGGCAAGGCTAAGTTGTTTTTATTAGTGAGGAGCACGGCTGGCTGCCCTCGAAGGGGAAGCACATGAGGAAGACCTCTACAGACAAGTAATCAAGGCAGTGCATGTGGGTGTTTCTGTTAAGAACTTTGTTGATAGTGTCACTGTTGGTCATAGAGCAAGTTTTTCCAATTGTTCATTTATTTTTTCCATGCTGTTCTTTGCACAGGAATAAAAGGTAATTAGAGTTGATAGCTACTAATTGGGGGTGGTTAAAACTTTCAGTTGAAACTTTTTTTCCTGACTAAGATTGGGATTTTAATTAAGTGAAAATTTGAAGAAAATGTCCACTGTTCTAGAATTATTTTTATATTTTGGTCAGAAAATCAACTCACCCCAATCCCCACAACCCAATTTTTTGTTTTTTGAATAAAAGTCAATATTTTCCACAGAATGTGCCCATTTTCCAACTGGCTCTACTAGTAATATTAACTTATTGTGTTAAAGTGAATACCTATCAACAGATTATAGTTAAGTTCTGCCTTGCAGAACTTTTCATACTTATGTGAGGGGATATGTCTGAAGGAACATGCAGTCTAAGATGCCATGTAATGTGATTATATGGACTCAAAGCCAGTAATTAGGGGGACCACACTCCATTATTTGCATAATTTATGAAGCACACCAATCAAATCACTTGATAAGTTAAATGTTTTGATAACTTTCTAAAAAAACAAAACAAAACACCAAGTGTTTCTGATCCAGCAAAATGTCCAGTAAAAATGGACCTTGACACTGGAAGGAGCAGCAGTCAGGGGCCTCAGAGACAGTGCCAAGTCTTCCAGCAGATTCATCTGGGTTAATCCATCCCCGGACAGAATAAATTCTTGGGAATTGTTCAGATTTCACATTCTCCTTTAGAGGTTTATACACCTTCCTGGGTGTATCTTGGTGGATTTGGCCCTTCATTTCTTAATAAAGCACAGAAATTCAAACTGCCTTTTCTTTTTAGGGTGCATGAAGATGAATGCATGAATCATCTAAATAAAACCACCAGCTAGATGGTCTTAGTCTTAGATATTGCATTCTAGAATGTTGTTAGTTGTACAATCCTTTAGTATATAGAACCCTTTGGCATTTTAGTGACTTTTTACCAGGCATATTGCATTGAACTACTAATTTATTTCATGATCATCCTATTGTAGCTAAGAAATTATGTTAGACAAAAAACAGGTGTCCCAATCGGAGTCACATATTGCGTTTCAAAACGCATTGAGTAGATGCTAATTTCAACAATTTGCATGAGAGACTTTTGCTATCACTTCTATCGTAGTATCCATGTCAGCTCAATTTTCAGAGCAGCTGTAGCTCAAACATTGACCTGCTGCCTATTACAGTAGTGTAATGAAGTGCAATGAACTTGTAATTGTTCTACATTACCCTAGATCAGGTAACATGCAGCCCTCAGTTATCACAATGGAATCCCAGTTCTTGTTCAAAATGAGAAAACTGACCATGACGTTGATTTGAGGGTGTCATCAAAAATTACTTTCTGAGCCTGAAAATGTCCTACTTATTCTCAAGATTGCATTTCACATTGCCATGTAAAGATCGCACAGCCATTGCATACTCAGATAAACTAGTTTCAAATAACTAAATGAAGAGCTGTATCTAAGAGCCAGCTGTAACTGAGATGGCATATTTAAAAAGGATCTAGTAAAGA
This sequence comes from Mauremys mutica, assembly GCF_020497125.1. Lineage (NCBI taxonomy): Eukaryota > Metazoa > Chordata > Testudines > Geoemydidae > Mauremys > Mauremys mutica. The sequence goes on along the minus strand of NC_059078.1, from coordinate 114,021,302 downwards.
AATTACATTAGGCAGATGATTTAAATGTCTCTTTCCTAACACCATCAATCCAACACCCTATCAACTTCTCCACGAAATAGTGCAGTTTCTTCTATTACTATGCATGAAATATGGAGCCTTATGAAATTGACTTGAAAACAAAGCCTGCCTCACTATGGATGACTGTACAAATGATCAGCCCAGTCTGCACAGCTCAAACAATAAGCCAAGCGTTTCATTGACTGTATTTTAAGATTTGCTGCCTCACTGCCCTCGCCCCTTTGGATACAACTGAATCCAATCCCTCAGGCATTTAACCCAGTAACCTTTCATCAGAACATTTTCTTTACGAGGGCCAAATCTACCCAGACACTGCACAGTTCGACTACCAGGGAAGCATGTGGGAGAGAAATCCTGCCACCTACAAATACGATGTAATCAACTGTTGTTGATGCAGCCCTGAGAATGGAAAAAAGTCCACAGTGCTCCTCATTTGCAGGATCGGGGCCTAGGTATGTTCTTTTATTTTCCCCACTACGTTTTAGTCATCGTTAGGCATTTAGCAACTTGTTGCACTGTTGCTGGAGGTTACTGTTACTGTTTCTTTAAGCAAACTATTAGGAAATGTAACCCTGCTGTCACCTTCAGTATCTGGTGCAAAACTTTAGCTCTCCCAAAGCACAGGTAACAGGATATTAAAATATATGGAACAAGCACACTGGAAAGTTTAACTGTCTAAACCAGTAACTTTGTGTCAGGTTTAAAATCAAATTAAGTTTTAAAAAGGTAAAACAATCCCTGCAGAGCAATTTGAAAGGGTCTGTTTTTTGTAGTCTGAGAGGGAGAGAGAATATGGCTTGGATTTTCACATTTAACCTACATGGAATTCACACATAGTAACTCACCACAGGTAACGTGCAAGGGGATGCACAGATGCCTAAAAAGCAGCTTGGATTTATTATCTTTGTTGACTATTCAAGATGCTAATTTTCTTTGGCACAGAGGGAGGAAACACTGGAGGGGAAGGGAGAACAGGGACAATGGAAAGAACCACCAGATCCTCTAGTCTGACCTTCTGTATATCACAGGCCACCAACACCACCCAGCTAGAAACCTGCACACTAAACCCACCAACTAAAAGGGAGAGGAAGGATAAGTTAGACGATGGTGCAGGGGTGAGTATAGGTTTTACTGTAATGGAGTGTGCACAACCTCTTGTCCAGAACAAATGGACAGCGCTTGAGCCTCAAGAAATGCCAGATTTATATCATGTGCTGTGATGTCACAGTGCAATCATGGAACTATTGTGACTCCATGACAAAAAAATAATGTCACGGACAACACTTACAGAGGAGGAAAAGTTGAGGAAGAAGAGAGAAGGTAGCAAGAGCACCAGGAGTGAGTGGAGAGAAGGGAGAAAAAGAGAAGGGGGAGAAACAAAGAGTTACTGGAGTTCTTGATCGTCAAGATAATGTGAACCAACTTGAGGGAAACAGGTGCCAGCCGCTGCATCTCTGAGTGCTATGCTAGGCTACTTTGCTGGTAAGGGTCCTGGCCCAGCACTTGAGGCGCCTTGGTTTAACTCCCTGCTCTGTTATGAACTTTGTGTGACCTTGGGCAAGTCACTCAGTTCCCCATCTGGACAATGGTGATGGTAGTACTTCCCTGCCTTACAGAGGTGCAGTAAGGATAAATACATCAAAGATCATGAGGTGTTCAGATGGTACAGTCAGGGGGACAACACGAGGACTTAAGATAGATAATACATTATCCCGGTGCTATTGAACCCTCCCAGAAACCCTGGCCCTGGCCCTGCTTCTCCCCAATTCCCCCTTGCTGACTTTGGAACCTGGTCTGTTTGTTCCTAGGTACATACTATCCTCTTGTTTCACAGGCCTCTAATCAAGGAATAAAACAAAATCTTAGCTGGTCTTTGGATGAATACCAAGGTGGCAAATATCTCCCAGAACCAAGCTGTAAAGGGTCTTAGCGCATCTGCCTATCCACGGTGCAGGTAACTGGACTAACTCCCTAGTTAACATCCAGTCCTGAGGACATCACAGGGGTGGTAGTTTGGGACCAAAAGGTTCCCTATAATAATTATCTCTTTTACTTGCATACAAAAATGTTAATAAACTACATTAGAGCTGGGCAAATACTGCAATAAAAATGTGAGGGTAAGTTTGAATCTTTAAATGAATTAATCTCAGCCACTGTTTTTGCCCCTTGTCTGTGCACTTTCCACAAATATTCTAGCAAATGAATTTTCTAGCAGGAATGTTTTCCAAAACAGTGGATTTTAAGTAAATATTTCAGTGTATTGTTGGGATGCATATTCTGAATTCATAATAGAAAGCATTATCACCTGGAACCTGATTCTAAATGCACCCAACCAGGGAACAGAATTATATCATGTGACCTATGTCTCCAAACAAAATGGCTGACATTTTTAATCCTGAATATTTACAATGAACGATTCACTATTAAGCTACAGAGACTTGCTCATAGCAGATATTTTGCAAATAATCATGAATGATAAACTTGAGAAAAGCATGACCTGTTTGTGGGCAATTTATGAAAAGAAGAGGGAAAATTCATCACACACAATCTTTGTTACAAATCTATATTGTTTACTGGCACTAAATTGTGATTCTAAAGCATGAGAATAACATGGTGTTTTCCTGTATTAGATTTAGCTAAACCTCTGGAGTTTTTAATCTGTTTTCCTAACAAAGTTTACTCAGAAACATTGGCTCTGCGCTGACTGTCAAGAGACCTCAAGACTCTTTGTGTAAATTGAAAAAGGCTCCCTTGATTGCTCATGCTTTTATTATGGGAATCACACTAAATGTGATAATTTTTGTGAGGTGTATTTGCTGTCGAGCCGACTTCTAATTGTGCTTCTTCATCATCAGAATGTGAATGAACAGTGTCAGTCTATCTTTGACTGTAGTCACCAAACACATGAACTGTCCCATCGGACCTTAGAGGGTACATCTTTCTAGTAACTTAGCATTTTGCAACTGTAATTTTCAATAGCTCTTAGGAAAAGAAACATCTGGAAGTGTCTGCTCCTGCTCCTGTTGTAGTTTTAAATAATATAATGATGTGTGCTCGTTCATCACAGATTTGGGATGTCTGAATATTTTCCTGGGAAAAGGTACTATCTTCATAGGGTATGTGCAACAGGCCTCACATGGCACATGACCAGGATTCATCACCAAATTTGGTCCACTGGTTGGATCATTAGCTTCTCTGGCCTGGGCTGGGTTCTGACGGGGAGTGTGACATGAACACTGATCCACGCCCCCCCAAAGGTACTATGAGATGTAGATTCTAAATCCAGCTACTGCTTTCAGTTGCATGTGCACAAGTCCTATTGGGCCTAAGTCAGAACTGAAGTGGATGCAACTCTATTGCGCGTTACCCCTGCAGTGAATTTGGCTCATTGGCTTCAATGGAAGTGGCAACCGGGACAAGCACTGCAGGAAGTGCGGATAACCCAATGAGACTCTGCCCCACGTCCTGTGTGGTTGCCAGCACCACCGGAGCCTGGTGGCACCACCACAATGCCATCCAGAATTGGCTGGTGAAAGCCCTCCCGCTGTCCCTGGGGAAGATCATCATCAACTCCGCCATCCCTGGAAGGGACAGCCAACTGCGACCTGACATGGAAAAGAAGGTCCTCGTGGTGGATGTCACAGTGCCATTCAAAAACAGGTCCCCGGCCTTCCATGAGGCCTTCCAAGCTCAGAAGGTGTTGAAATACACCCTGTTGGCCGACACCCTGAGAGCCCAATGCTATGAGGTCCAGATCCATGCCCTGACTGTGGGGGCCCTGGGCACATGGGATCCCCACAACGAGCCAGTGCTAGGAGCGTGCAGAGTCAGTCAATGCTACGCCCAGCTAATGAGACAGCTCATAGTGTCCGACACTATCAGATAATCCAGAGACATCTACATGGAGCACATCATGGGACACCATCAATACTAGGACGAGTAAACGAGAATGCCGATCAGGGAAATAACCCACTTCCTTCCCTGACGAACCAAGGGATGCACCCCACCCATACACCTATTCGCTACACCAATACTGAGTTGGACTCAAAATACATTCTATGGGTGCCATACCCGAGATCATTTATTCACTGGCACTTTAAAAACTCCCGCACCCCAATCTGGGTCTCTGCTGGTTATGTACTATGTATGTATCTTGTGAACCTTGTAACCAATACTTGTAATCTCTCATAACTCAAGCCTGACCTCAGATGTACAGTACCTTCCTTCTTAAACTTGTGTAAACTTGATTTTAAACATTAACTTTAATAAAAAAAAATTATGTCTGCCCAGTTAAGTGGGACCTAACTGGCACATTGGCCTTATACTGCCTCTCTGTATGTGGGTGAATTTCAGCCTCATGAATACAGTCTTTGAGACTTGTAGAAGAAATGTCAGGGGAATTTTTCAGTACCAGAGGAATTGCATTGCCCGCTGCCATTTTGATGGAGCCCACTGGTGCGGGTAGCTTATTTCAACACTCCTCCATCTCTGTTATTATGAGAGAGAAGCTATGTATGGACACGCGGCTCTTCAGCTGGTGTAAATCAGCATCGCTTCATTGCCTTGAATCTGACCATTTATACTAGCTGAGGATCTGACCAATAAACCAGAGATTTACCAAACACAAATCTGAGATGGAACAAGCTAGAGCTGATGGGGAATTTTCACAATGGGAAAAAATTTCTGCAAAACTGAAATTTTCTGCGGGAATATTAACAACGTTGCTGATTTTTTTTTTCTGTCAGGAAAATCAAAATGAAATATTTCATTTAAAGTCAGTTCAACCCAAATTGGAAAAAAAACACCTGACCTGAAAATTTCATTTTGAATCAGTTAAAAAAAAAAACCACCATTAAACTGCTTTTCTTTATGACGCATTTCTTCATGGAAGTTGTAATTTGGTCTCCATTCTCTCCTACGGGCTAGGCCAGTGTTTCCCAAACTTGGGACGCTGCTTGTTTAGGAAAGCCCCTGGTGGGCCGGGACAGTTTGTTTACCTGCTGCGTCTGCAGGTTTGGCCGATTGCGGCTCCCACTGACCGTGGTTCGCTGCTCCAGGCCAATAGGAACTGCTGGAAGTGGCAGCCAGTATGTCCCTCGGCTCCCGCCACTTCCAGCAGCTTCCATTGGCCTGGAACAGTGAACCACGGCCAGTGGGAGCTGCGATCGGCCGAACCTGCGGATGCATCAGGTAAACAAACTGTCCCGGCCCACCAGGGGCTTTTCCTGCACAAGGGGCGGCCCCAGTTTGGGAACCACTGGGCTAGGCTTTCTGGAGGACTACAACTTGAACAAGGCAATGGGCTGATTTTTCCCTGACTGAGATGCATGGTGTATAATAGTAGTCACATGACTCTGGCTGAATTATGGAAATGTAGTTCAGTCAGATACCCTACCCCTAGGAGAGAATGGGGGCCAGAACTACAACTCCCATGAGGCAATCCGCTATAGGGAAATGTAGTTCAACGCACAAAGGACTCAAAATTAAGTGTTTTGGGTCATTTCAACAAACTGAAATGAAACATTTTTGGAATCTTCGTTTCACATAAAGTTTCTGAATATCAACTTTTCATCCTGTTTTGGGATGAAAACAAATGTTGAAATGTCAGAGTTTCCTGTAGGATAGAAATTCTGAATGTAGCTGAACTCTACAAACATCCCTGAGCGTGGGAATGCTTCGATGCTGATCAGGTTCTAAATTTTGTGGTCTATGTCCGCCTCTAGTATTGAAGGTCAGAGCAGATGATGATAATTGTGCATTTGGGCCTTGAATCTATGAATCCAATATAAACAACCTGAATTAACTGAAAGTGAATGATGTGGGCAGGATTGAAGAATAAATCAACTACCTGAACACAGTATAAACTATGTAAAAAAACTGTAACAATATTACATGGCACTTTCCAATTACACCACTTGATCTGAGTGTGATAATTGGCCTTCTCTCTTCTTTAAGGTGGTGTCATCCACTCCCTGTTTGTTGTGTGTTACGCATTACTCTCTAGTGGCTAATAAACAGAGCTGTGTGATGCTCCTACTTCCTGCTAAGGGAGGTAGGCCCAGAGCCTCCAAGGTATCTAGATGCCTTTCTGCCTCTTTAGCCACCTATAGCTACCACTGACATTTTCAAACCTGCCGCTCAGCTCATGACTAACTGTATAGTGCCTAAGTCCCCTAGCTGTCCGAATTTCTACCAGCCAGCATCTGCAAAGTTGCCAAAGCCCTGCGGCCACCCCATAACTAATGAGCAGCTTAAAGGCCCAGGTCAAGCCAAAGCCCCTGAAGTGGGATACTCAGAGTAGGCAGGGAATGCCTGTTTTGCCACTGGGGCCCAGTCCTGGAGGTGTGCACTGAGCATGCTTAACACTTGATACCTGTTACACCCTGCAGCAGGAGGGATGATAGGTGGGCATAGCAGGCCACCCGCACAGAAGACAGCCGTGGGCACAGAGAAACATAGTGCAAGCATCAGAGCAGGACACAGAAAGAGAGAGAGATGTTGCGGCTGCTAGGGCATGGGCCACCTAAGCATCTGACCTTGCTAAGGTGCCTAACTCCAGGAGAGTGGTTGCAGCTGAGGCTCCTGATCACAAGAAGGCATCTATTGCTAGCTTGTGAGCTGCACCAGTTCAGCTGCACAGGTGCCTAAGGCTCCCATCTCAACATTTCACCTCCAGCTAGCTTAAAAGGCCTCGTGGTTGGAACAGCAGGCAGCCAGGCCTAGTGGCGAGCTCTGGAGTCAAAGACCAGCAACAGCATCAAAGGTCACAGCCAAGGATCAGGAACCAAGCAGGACTGCAGCTATCGCAGCTGTAGGCTAAGCATTGAGCAACCACTAGCCTGATGCTGTTACTGGGTTTAAGAACAGGCCTGGTGATGCTTCTCAGCCAATCAGGGAGTCTGGTTAACCAGGGTGGTCAGCTTTAGGTCAGCTAGCTGGTCCCACACTCAGCTGCAGGCTCTGATTCCTGACACTGAGGATCTCTTTCTTAGGTGCCTAAATCTCACCATGTGAGACGCTCAGGACTGAGGATGCCACTAGGTGGCAGGCTGCCTGTGGGCCAGGTATAGCTGACACTCCACATGGCTTTGCAAAGTATCTGTAAGGATCTGGGCCTTAGCTCAAGTAGTAGCGTCTTATGCTTTTAGCGCTATAAGTCTCAGGTTCAAACCCCTCTTTTGGCATGACTAGAATCAGCTATATATAGAAACCCATGAGCGACTGGTACATGTGCCACAGCTGGGGACTGGAGAGTTAAAAAGAGAACTCATCAGAGGGGTGGAAAGTGGCCCATGCTGCAGTTTGGAAAATGCGTATGAATATTTTGTCCTTATTTGTCTTGACTTTATTTTTAACAAGGGCTGAGTGGTGGGGTTTGTTATTGTTGGGGTTTTTTTCTGCTTACTTAGGTGCTTTGAGTTTCAACTCCGTCTGTGTCTCCTGGATTTGGGGATTGGGGTCTGAAATGTGTTTGTTTTGATTCTGAGTAAAATTACAGTGTGTTTGCTCTGAGGATACTTTGTTCTTTTGTTGATTGCTACGGTGCGGCTGCCCATACCTGAGAAAGAAACAAATAGTTGCATAAACTGTATTTTATTGCTCTGTTTGCTGAAGAGTGGGGCAGTGTGTCACTAAGGCTTCATTGGGATTTAAAAAGAATTATTGATCTTTACAAGATCTCTTTCAAAAGGATGCTGTCAAGTAGTTTAAGCCTAAATTTGGATTGATACTGAAATTTGCTTAAACAATGAGCTAGATTCTAGAAGTGGAGAACATCAAGGAACCAACCCCAGACCCAGCACAATTTAAAATTGCTAAATTGTGGATCCTAATTTAGGGCAGTGTTGCTGCAGCAGAGCAAAGCTTCCCCATTCCACCCCCTTGACTTGCCCTCTATGCTGTGAGAGTGAGATCATGGATGCTGCTCAGCTGTACCAGTAGGAGAATTCTCTGCTGGGCATCTGCTGCTGAGTTATGACCTGTTTGTGCCACTTGAATGGAGCAAAGTGGACTGTAATGCTGCTTGTGAATCTGGCCCAATGGTCCCTGAGTTATTAGTATCTGTTTTAGAAAATTACCCCCTGTTACTGAGAAATTATAAATAAATCAATAGCATCTGTTTATATAGGACCTGCAATGTTTTGTGTTTTGCTGCAGCAGAAATAAAACAACCAGTGGCAGGAGCATATGGTAACTAACAAACTGTGCTCACATAACTCCCATTAAAGTATAGGAGTTATCCAGGCTCATCGGCAGGAGAATATGTCCTTGCCACCTATTTGATTGTGTTTTCAAACAACATTTGGGGAGGAAACATGTTGATAGATGACATTGGTACCATCTGCTCATCATCATGAATATAAATGAAGTGATAATGAATAAAGTGTTCCAAGGCACTATCAGGACGATTATACTCTAATGACATAATTTGGATCCTCAGCAATCTACAAGTAAAACTCTTCAAACTCTAAATGGATGGAGTCCTATTGGAACTACATGGAGCTGCTTTATGAAAGCTAATTGTACAGGGGGTATAAAACTGCCCATGTAATGTGTCAAAATGCCTGATCCATCTGCTTACTGAGTTGAATTTTTCTCATTGTGAAGAGTTTTCACATTACTTTGCAGTCAGATTCAGACTGAGTTATCCACACTGTAGAAAAAGAAGAGTGTCATAGAACAAACACTGTGTCTTCTCTCTTTGCATTTACAGGACTTTATCACATAATACTTGCTAAAGCGAATATAGCTAAGCTTCATGCCCATAGTTACCAGGAAAATTCATAGCACACTATGAACCTGACTCACAAAACAGTTATTCCTCACATTGTTCTGGAAATACATTTGTTATATGATAAAAGCTAAGGGATGTGCTTGACTTTAAGAAGCAAAAGACCAGTGTATAACGGACTCATTATATGTGGCTGAATATAGCAGCCTTGAAGCTGAGCCATCCTTGCATCTCTAGGACACTGGGGCTTCTGGGAGCAGATTCATTCTCTGGTACAAGCAAGAGCACCCCAGAGCTCTAACATAACCCTGAAGGCAGTGTGTCCCAGTGGCTAACCCAGTAGTCCAGAACAGCCTGAGTGCTGCATGCTGCTGACATACTCTTTCTCCAGATAGACCCTCCACCAGGGACTATAAGGGATGATGGTGCCAGCCCTGTGTTGTTCAGGGAAAACCCCCGCACTAGGGAAATTCCCCAATGGGAAAATCTAGCTGCTTTTTGTCCCCTTTATGCCACCAGAGCAATGCAAAGGGTCCAGAATGCGGCTCACAACCAAGGCCACCATTTCATTCATAGCAAATCCTGACATCTTAGCGTGTGGGATGCTACTGTAAAGTCACAAACCAACTTTCTCTGAAAACATCTGCTCAATGGGCAATCAAAAAAGCGAACAGAATGTTAGGAACCATTAGGAAAGGGATAGATAAGAAGTCAGAAAATATCATAATGCTACACTATAAATCCATGGCACACCCACATGTAGAGCACTGCAAGCGGTTCTGGGCACCCCATCTCAAAAAGGAGATATTAGACTTGGCAAAAGTACAGGAAAGGGCACGGAAATGATTAGGGGTATGGAACAGCTTCTAAGTGTGGAGAGATTAAAAAGACTTAGAAAAGAGACAACTAAGGGAGGGGAGATAGGATAGAGGTCTATAAAAAGCATAAATGGTGTGGAGAAAGTAAGTGTTATTTACCCAGGGGTGAAAGTGGGCCGGTACAGTGTACCGGTAAGAAGCCGGTACCAGCCCATATGCAGATGATGTTAAAGCGAGGCTGCGGCAAAGGACCCTCCTTAAAGCGCCGCTGAAGCAGCACTTTAACGTCACTGCTCCTTCCTCTCCCCTCCCTCCCACCCGTTGGCCACCGACAGGGGACGTAAAAGGGGCAGCTGCCTCAGGGCCAGTGATTTAAAAGGGCCTGGGGCTCATAGTTGCTGCAGGTACCGGGTGGCACGGGCCAGGCAGTGCAGATGGGCTGGCTGGGGGAGGCTGACCCACCTAGCCCTGCCCCTTCTACCTGATGTCCCACCCGTTCCTGGAGCCGGGGCCCATACCAGTAAGAATTTAATATTACTTTCACCCCTGTATTTACCCCTTCACATAACACAAGAGCCCGGGGTCACTGAATGAAATTTATAGGCTTAAAACAAATATAAAAAAGTACTTCTTCACACAAGACACAGTCAATCTGTGGAACTCATTGCCAGGAGATGTTGTAAAGGCCAAACGAATAACTGTGTTTAAATGGGTTAACTTCCTGGAGGATAGCCACTGATGGACCTATTAGCCAAGATGGTCAGGGATGCAGCCCCATGCTCTGACTGCCAGAAGCTGGGACTGGATGACAGGGATGGATCATTTGATAATTGCCCTGTTCTGTTCGTTCCCTCTGAGGCACCTAGTACTGACCACTGTCAGAAGACAGGATACTGGCTAGATGGACAATTGGTGTGACCCAGTGTGGCCATTCTTATGTTCCTAAGAAAAGCAATCAGATGACTATAAACTTGCAGACATTCCTCAGTTATTTAAGAGACAGTGAAGTAAATTGGTATTTACAAGCTAGAATGACTCTTTTAAGAATAACTTTGTTGGCTTTGTACAAATCTCTCCCCATTTTTTTAATTGTGAAAAGAGAAAAAGGATAAGTATGGGAATAACAGCCTCCTCTTAGCGTTTAGTTATTCTCAGGTACCTGATTCCCAGCTGCATCTAACTCATTATCACTCTTGTTAGGATAACACTTCTTTACAAATGCTCAAAACACTTAGATCTTGAAGAGGGTGTTTCACTGTGAATGGAGTGTGATAAGTGTAGTTAAAATAAGCCACTTAGAATAATGTATTTACATTAGATAATAAGATGAGGAGAGTGATTCTCCAGCACATTTCTGGGCAGGAGGCTTCTGTGGAAAGGAAATTACCAAGAGGTTCCTTTTGTGGAGACGTCCTCTGATTATTCCAAAGCAAGGCGAGAGGGTTGCATCCTCCACACTCACAATAGGCAACATGTATGGACTCCAAGCCCAGCAGATCTCCAAGGAGCCTCTGAAGGCAAGGTATCATTAATAGATCCCGAATCCAGGACCCCCTGCTGCTCTTTTGTGCTCTGATTCAGCATGGTACTTACATGTACCCAACTTTAAGCATGTGAGTAAGCCCACTGGCTTCAGTGAGATTGCTCACGTGCTCAAAGTTAGGCAATTTACTGAATCGGGGCCTTCTCTATTAGCACAGCTCCTTCAAAGGGGAACCCACAGAGGAGATCGGGGGAAAGCTAATACAGCCCCAGGCTTTATTAACTTCTGATATGTTTCCCTACGGGGGTGTCCATCCATCCATCTCCTACAACCCTCACATAGAATCATAGAATCTCAGGGTTGGAAGGGACCTCAGGAGGTCATCTAGTCCAACCCCCTGCTCAAAGCAGGACCAAACCCAACTAAATCATCCCAGCCAGGGCTTTGTCAAGCCTGACTTTAAAAACCTCTAAGGAAGGAGATTCCACTACCTCCCTAGGTAACCCATTCCAGTTCTTCACCATTCTACTAGTGAAAAAGTTTTTCCTAATATCCAGCCTAAACCTCCCCCTCTGCAACTTGAGACCATTACTCCTTGTTCTGTCATCTTCTACCACTGAGAACAGTCTAGATCCATCCTCTTTGGAACCCCCTTTCAGGTAGTTGAAAGCAGCTATCAAATCCCCCCTCATTCTTCTGCAGACTAAACAATCCCAGTTCCCTCAGCCTCTCCTCATAAGTCATGTGCTCCAGCCCCTAATCATTTTTGTTGCCCTCCGCTGGACTCTCTCCAATTTATCCACATCCTTCTTGTAGTGTGGGGCCCAAAACTGGACACAGTACTCCAAATGAGGCCTCACCAGTGCTGAGTAGAGGGGAATGATCACATCCCTCGATCTGCTGGAAATGCCCCTACTTATACAACCCAAAATGCCATTAGCCTTCTTGGCAACAAGGGCACACTGTTGACTCATATTCAGCTTTTCGTCCACCGTAACCCCTAGGTCCTTTTCTGCAGAACTGCTGCCCAGCCATTCGGTCCCTAGTCTGTAGTCTGGGACTCTGTGGAGGGCTCTTGGTAGGTATCTGGGAAGGAGAGAGTGGTGATACGAACATGGCTGACTCTTCCTTCCTGAAGAGATCCATGTGCCAGGAGATCCATGCGGTGCTCTCCCTCCCCGTCTTTAAACTCCGCTCCCACATCATCGATGGCCTTCTCAATGCCTGCAATTAGACCCCATTCAGCCATGGGAGGCTGTCACACCTTCCTCAACTATGCTTGGGATTTGTACTGGTGTGGCTATAACAGCTGCCACACACCAATGGCTGGATCCCAAGTCTATACAGGTCAACAGTTTGAGTGGGGTAAAGGTTGAAGATACCATAGGGCTAGGACTGTACTGTAGTAACATGGCTCCCAGAGTACCATGTACTCTAGCTAAAAGTTCATGGGCGGGAAAATGGCCAGTTTCGCCAAACCTCCTATTTTAATTATTATTATTATTTGCCTCATGAATAAATGCAGAAGGGGAAACATCAAAACTCGCCAAGTAGCCTGCACTGATCACAAACACTGAAGGTTTCTTTTTAATATACAATCAAAAAGTTGGATTAAGATTCACTTTTTTGATATGCAGCTGATTATTTTTATTTTAAAAAAAGAGTGAGAGAGACGAGAAATTCCTGTTTCCTGCAATTAACTATATTTTTTTTGAAGAGCAACAGGCATAGAGAAATCACATATCTGTGGCGACTCCTTTCAAAGAAAACAATTAGCATCCATATCAAAAAGCTAATTCAGAGAAATTAAAGAACACATACATCAGTAAAATATAATATTTCCTCTTTAGTACATCTCATTGTGTACAGTGTGTCACTGTAAAATTGTTGGACTTGGAGATAATGAAGAGTGACAGTTGAAGGGTTCAGGGCTTCATATAAGACTTTGGGATATGTAAAGATTTTAATTGCACATAATTATGAATGTGGAAGTGGAACGATTTAATTTTTTAGCTTTCATGCTATTAGAAGGCTAATAGAACCAATATCAAAATGAGTTAGTTACAGCAGAATTACTAGAAGAAGCTATTTTTTCATTCAGCCATTCAAATTGAATCAAAACAAAAAAATTAAAATAGCTCACATGTTTATCTCTCATTTTACATTTATATAGTGGGAACAAGATAACTAGTGTATGCTATTAACAAAGATGATACAAATAGTTCTAATAAGATTAAACTATCCCGGAATAAAGTGGGAGGATAATAGGGAATAGGTAGGGGAAAGGATGTAAATAGCATAGTCAGAACAATGTACTATTCTATTACATACTAGAAATACCTTTATCTAAAGAAAATCCCAACCCTCCCAATGCCAACAGACATGCTCTCTCCCCAATGGAGACACACCCATTGCAGATTGGCACAGTAAGAGGAGAAATGAGTACACTTTTAGTGAATTCTTGCCTAATGTTTGACCGTAGGGGTAGGTAGAGTCTCCCAGGATCACTAATCTGCTGGGGGGGGGGGGCGGCTCTTTCTAATCTGCCGGCTCTGCCCAGGCCCTGCCCCCACTCCAACCCTTCCCCCAAGGCCCCACCCTGCCCTGCTTCTTCCCACCCCTGCTCTGCCACACCCCGTCTCGTCCCCGCCCCGCCTCTTCCCCACTCAGTTCAGCCCCCTCCCCCGAGCACCGCCTGATGCCACAAAACATCTGATCCGTGGAAGGCGGTAGGGGCTGAGAGGGAGGGGGAAGTGCTGATTGGCGGGGCCTGCCAGTGGGCAGGAGCCACTGGAGGGAGAGGGAGGTTCTGGGAAGGGGGGTCTCCTCCTTGCCCTTCCCACCCGCCTGCTGCTCGCCTCTTCACCTCGCTCGCCTGCCTGCCTCCCGCCTCACCTCCCTGCCCGCCTCCCTCATGATTTTATCAACACGTGGGGCCCCGCAAAGCATGGGGCAAAGGGCCCGGGGTGATCACCCCGATTTGCCATACCCAAGGGACAGCTCTGGTCCAGTGTTCCTAAAGATGCTTGCATCATGATCTTTCCCTGGCCAACCCGCACTGATGTCAGTGAAAAGGTCCCTTTTCACCAGCGCCTCCAAGACCATGGAGAAGTAGCTCTTTCGGTTGATGTACTCTGTTTCAAGATGGTCTGGGACCAAAACTGGGATATCCATACTGTCTATTGCCCTGCCACAGTTAGGGAATCCCATTGCCACAAAACCATCAATTATTTCCTGCACATTGCCCAGAGTCACAGTGCTTCATAGAAGGTGATTAACGACACTGCACACTTGCATCACCGCAACTCCCACAGTGGACTTTCCAACTCCAAACTGATTCACGACTGACTGATAGCAGTCTGGATTTGTCAGCTTGCACATAGATTGCCACTCGCTTTTCCACTGATAGCTCTAATTCTGGTGTCTGTGCGCTGCAGGACAGGGGCAAGCTCCGCACACAGTTCCAGGAAGGCAGTTTGCACATCTGAAAGTTCTGAAGGCATTGCTCATCATCCCATACATGCATCACGATACCATCCCACCACTCACTGCTTGTTTCTCAAGCCCAGTACCAACAGTCCACTGTGTGCAGCTGCTCTGTGAATGCCAGCAGCAATCCTGAATTGTTTCTTTCCATTGCACACAGCAGGGCAGGCACCACAGATTCACTTTGTTTCCCAGATCATGAAATACTGCAGGACCAGACACATTGTGTTCATAATGCTCATCACCAGATTGATCTGCAGTTCAGGATCCATGCTTTCAGGCAGAGATGACGGGCACAGAGTTTACAGGGGCTGTTAAAAAACGGCATGAAACAAAGTCAGAAATCCATGGAATGATGGGCCAGAAAGAACTGCGATATGGGATGGTGAGCATGATGCAGTGCAGATCTCCCAGCAGCTAAGGGTGGTGAGTTGCACAGTGGGATAGCTACCCACAATGCAAAACTCTCTCTGTCAATGCAAGAGCACAGACTGTGGACGCGCTCCATCGACACAAGGAGCGTTGTGTGGATGTGCACAACCGATGTAATTAAAGCAGCATATAGTTATCGATGTAACTTAGGTCGACCTAAGTCTGTAGTGTAGACAAGGCCTTAGTTATATCATGGAAATAGAACTTGAATTCCCCTTCATCCAAATACCCTGTTTCTCACTCTCTCATCTTCAATTAGATGTTTGCTGATGTTAGGATCTCTTCACAGATCTTGGACCTTTTCAATTAATTTTAATCAGGCTAGTTAACACTTCTTTAATGTGTAAGAAATGGGCAAATATGTAACCGAAGAGTCATTTACCTTTTAATGAAGGTAACAAATATGCAATTAAAAAAGCCTCATCTTTCAGCGACTTTGCAGTAAATTAACTTGTTTTGCCATTATTGTGCCTGTAGAATGTCACTTCCTCTGGAGTTTTGACAGTAAAATTCTTTATCCTTGGCAGAATTAGCAACTAACATTAAGATCTAGGAAATGACAATTAGTTTGTGAATTAGGTGGGATATACAATGTGTTAATTACTGAGGGACCAAACTTCATGCAATTTAAATTTAGCATCAAGATAAGGATAATGTATTATTAGGCTTCTGTGTATTTAATGAAGTTGAAAATGATTACCAAATCATAGAAATTGATTAGGAGTTTTCTTAACTATTCGCAACAATTTCTGTGCAGTGGGACTTATCATAATAGACTATTATTCTTTGCAAATAGAATAATAATAATAATATAAATTGATGAAACAGTATTGTAGTGTTGAGCTATTTTAATTAGATACACACTTAATCAAATATTTACTAAATAACTCGGGAGCTAGAATACAGTGACGCCGTTCCCTCTTTATAAGGCTCTTCATGTTAAGGCTGCAGTCGGTGTCAGGCAATTGCATCCAATTGTTTATTGATCTCACATCAGTAAACTAGTAGGAGTCCACTGTTCATATTAGGGCCCAATCTAATTCCCATGAAAGCCAATGGGCATGCTCCCAAGTAGGCCATATTCTGGTCTCGGTTATGGTGCAGTAAATCTAAGATAAATGAAAACATAATTTGGCCCATTGACTTTAAAGGGTATTAGAGCAAGCCCCGAATGTGCATCTGAAGTTTCCATCTTTCACCAGGCACCCCTGGCTAGAAAGGGAATGGGTAGCTGTCCTGGAGGTAAACTCTCATCATCAAGAACAGCCATCCGTGTGTTGCCCCAATAGCCAGGAGAGGTCACAGCCCTTAACCGTAGGTCTGGAAATTATTTTGCAGCAGGAGTCAGATCCATGTACTCTTATTTTAAGAATTAGTCCTACAGCTGATGATGCAAAGAGGCCAAAAATATGCCTTGGAAACAGCTGAGGATTCCCACGGAAGGGCCACCCCTCCTCGCAAACCCCATCACAGGGTGTGTATTGGGGCATGGCCAAGGGGAAAGGGTGTGCGCCAGAACACCACTGAGTTTCAGATAATCCCAGGCTGATGTAAATGCCCTTTGGTGCTGCTACCAGTCAGCCTAACATAAAGCATCTCAAAGGCTGTTCTAACTTGCTCTGGGATCTGAGTCAACACCCGGGAACCACTGGCATCAGGATAATGCAGCAACTTCACAAACAGACCTTTGGCCCCATCTCAGCTAATGTGCGAAATGTAGCTCAGCCAGACCCAGGGATGGAGGCCTTTGCCAATTCAATCTCTGGCTTCTCTGCTGAGACTCCTCAACGCCAATTAATGACAACTGTGTAGTGTTATTTATGATTCAGATGGCCGTCCATTAGCATAGACTGAGATCATTGATCTATTTCCGTTAGGGTTGTCAGATGATAATACTGTTCAGCAATTACCAAGCTCGGCTGGAGTTGAACCAGTAACCAAGAGGAGAAAGTCTCTCTCTTCTAATTCTCGAAGCCATTGGCTGAGAAGTTGTTTTATTTTAAAAAAACACTTCAGCCAACAGAAATCAGGAACTCTGTGTATGGATTGATTGGATCAAATAGCTACTTAGACTGTAAATTGTTTGGGGCAGGGAGCATCTTTTCAGTACATGTGTGTACAACACTTAGCACCGTGAAGGCCTGATGCCCAGTTGGAAGACCTATAGGTACAACCACAATACAAATAATAAATGTGGTGATGAGCTGGGACACACGAAAGCAGAATCTGGTTTTTCAATTAAAATGTAGTGACTATAGGTTTTTCTTATGAGCTGCTCACATTTTAGTTTATTTTTTCATATGTCATTTGATACAACAAAAGCATCCATCAAGTTCACTGTTACTGGAAAAAACGGTCACACACTCTGAAAATAAATGGCTCCTCTTCACCTCAGTATGTATTGTCTATAGCTGCTGAGGCTTTTCTTTGGCACTTAACTAGCAGCAGGAAACCTTAATCAGACCATCCATGAGCACTGAAAACTGGGGAGAGAGAACAACTGACATCTGTTGTCTAAAATGCAGGTCATGAAAAATTATCTGGATCTTGCTTATATGTATTCTCCCTCATCTCAGCTTTGAAGAACAATGAAGAGAGATGAATGAGTATCAGTGTGCACTTTGTGCATTGGGGAGAAAAAGAAACTATTAAGCTTTGATAAATTCCAGGATGGGGCAGACCAACATAATGTTAGATCATGCTTTACCCATTTGCTAGTTATAAACAAACACTGGACTTAGCCCGTGTCTTAGCAGAGAGAGCTGGACACAGGAGATCAAAACGTGAGAACAGATACTTGAGTCTGAAAGAACTTTGTGACCTAACTGCCATTGTAGGCACCTAAATCTGGACACACTTGGATTTACAAAGCCCCTGCTCAGCTGCCCCTGAACTCCTTGTAGGTGTCTAAATTTTTGCAGTAAGTGTTCCCTGAGCATCTATGTTTATGCTTCTGAATCTGAAAAAGGAAGCCCCATGCCAGATGTCCGGTTGCCTAAGCTCCAGAGCAATGCATGAAATGGGGAATCATAGGTGTTCTTCTGCCTAAACTCACCTGTAGAGTCCAATCTGGTAAGTGTGCTCAGACCTGCCTCCCAAATCAGATACCCCTCGGGAAATTTACAGAAAAATGCTGCAGGGGGGGGAGAAGGTTAGGGTAGTTGGGAGACCAATGGTTCAAGTCCCCATTCGACCTGCAGCGTAGAAGGGCTTTGATCTGGGATCTGCCCTGTCTCAAACGAGTACCCTAGCCAATGGGCTATGGGATATGCTGATGTGGGACTCCCTCAGTCTCTCCTGTTGAAGCTGTTCCACTGTGGATTAAAATAAATGAAAATTCATTGGGCCAGAGAGAGCAAGATCAAGAATGACTCTGTAGCCTGGTGGTTAGAACATGCACCTCAGAGATGGGAGACCCAGGATCTCCTCAGAATGCTCCTGCCCGTCTCCTCATGGTCTTGCAAAAACAGCTTATGCGCCTAACACCAAGGGAGGTTTTGCAGCTGAGAATCCCAGTCAGAGAGAGGGGCTTATTCTGAGATGCCTCTTCCCTCTCCTCTTCATTGCATATGGAGCCTAAGTGCTGAACTCAGGCTTTGTGAATGCCAATGATTTTCTAGGCACCCAACGTTAGTTTGTGGTAACTGAGTGTGACAACGCTTCAGTGTCTATGTGAATCTAGCCCTTATTGCCTGGTCAAATGAATACGGAAAGAAAACAATGTATTCATTTCAACATGCAGGGTCATAGGAGAGGCTTGAACCCCAGGCTGGAGGAATTTTTTCTTACTCCTTTTTAGCTCATTTTGACATCTGCTTATGAACATTCTCCTTTGAAGAAAGGAAAATGCTTACTGACCGCCTCGTGGGTTCGTTACCTTGAGCCAGGCCACCCTTAACATCAACAGAAGATCAGGTCTGGGTTCTGTCCCTGGCCCAAGTGCTGTGTCCTCCTGTAAGCTACACTGCACCTTTCTATTCTATCCTACTCAGGTTCTCATACCAGGTTCATCAGGTTGGTATCTGAATGCCTTTGGCACGGGGCATCACTGCCTTTCCCCCTCCCTGCCCTATTCCACCTCCGTCAACACCTCTTCTCATACCAGAGCTGCTGTAGCTTCCTCAGACTGCTACTGCTGCCCAATCTGTCTCCACCCCAGCAATGATGTAGGATTCCCCCTTGGCAGGGCTTTTAGCTGCAATTGGAAAGGAAAGAGAGAGGGACAATGAGGACCCCTAATTATCAAAAACGTCACAGTCAAATATATATTTGAAAAAAGGGCCCAAACTGGCCATTTTGCTCATCCTGTCCTTGGTGTCAGTGATAAGAATCATGCCATAAGTCATTGCTGCAACGGCTGAGTGCCCCACTAATACGCATTAATGAAGCTGCACTCATCCTGGAAAATATGTATTTCACCAGTAAACAACATAAGCAAAGAATAAGTATCAGTTTGGGTGCCGCTTCAAACAGCAGCATTGCAGACCAATATGATTTATAAAACATGCCTTCCCATCCCAGCGCTACAAGCCCCTTTGCCCAGGGATCAGCTATACTGCAATGCTTAGGCAAAACATTTCTTAGTGAAGGCGCTCCGGCAGCTTTAATGCAGAGTTTGATTTAGTTTGTGTTTACTGTTAAGAGTACCTTGTGTTTCTCTGTGTTCAGCATATAGAGAGTGGAGCTGAGACTTCGTAGTTACACAGTTTGAGGAGGTTCAGTAATTGTGTGAAGACTGCAAACAAGGATTTCAAATGAAGGACCAAATTTTGCCCTTTAACTTTGGTATGGTTGCACAGGGTGTAACTAATCAAGGGCAGAATTTCGTCTGGTTAGGGTGAAACTCTACTGAGTCCCTACTACCTCCCTGAATTAACTTTACTTACTGACTAGATGCCTGGTGGCAACCTTCTAGCAGCCCCTAGTGATAGTTTCTTACTCTTGGTATAGAAAATGTAACATTTTACTCACTCGTTGCTTTACAAGGTCCATTCTTGGGATGACTGCGGCATAACAGAGCATACTTACCTGCAACTGTAGAATCAATCAAGTTTACGGCAGCAAAAAAACCCAAGCATACATGTGGGTTTCCCCCAGAGCACAGACAAAGCAGAAGAGACGATGCACTAAGCCTTTTGGCCATAGGGTGGCAGTGCATGCTTGGTTTTAATTCTAAGGAAGGCAGAGCTGCTGCGGTTTGCTGACTCAAAGCCAAAAAACAGTATGAGAACCGCACATTCTACAAACCCTTAGTTGTAGTATTGGATCTCCAAAGAGCATCTGCCACATTCCAGTGAGCAATGATCCCTCCCTGTTCTGGCTCTATTATTCCATGCAAGGGCTATTTATCTGATGGCTGATACTGTAAACCTTTTAATAAACAACCTCTGCAAAAAATTACTAAAAAGACATGTTTAAGTACATCTTTTATAGACACAGTATGGCCTTAATCTCTCTTTTGATTTCAGTAGCCTCCTATAAACTTGAAAACAACATTCTTTTTTAAATTCTCAGGAATGTGACCCACAGCCCTCCTCACAGGTTTGCCATGGAATCGAAATAAATATGCCATGACTGTGCACCAGCATGATCAGAGATTACCATATATTAGTGCTGTCACCGCAGTTCTGCATCTCTTTTTAATAAGTGCTCGCTCAGCTGTTTGGGTGACCCAACGGCAACAAAGCACAAAAAGTTAAGAAAACTGTAGGTTCTCCATAAACAAAAGTTGTTTCTGATCTTGTATATTACTTCTTTCTTCATGACAACGGGAAGAATTAAAAACATATTTAAAATACAGACGACCTTCCTATTAGATTATAACAAATTTAAAAGGTGGCCAAATTTGAGACAAACTCAAAGGTGCAATCCACAGCGAGGTTTCAGTGCTTTCTTTAGCAGCCCTGAGTTTCCTGTGGCTGGAATGGAGCATCAAGCTACCATTTGAGTAAGAAGGGGTTCTCGCAGACTGTAAACCAAGGAGCTTCCATCTCTTAGCTAATTTAATTTAGAAGAGAAGGGGAGCACTAGTGAGTCCAACAGGGGCTTCTGAACACTCCACAGTCTTGATTCTGACCTCATTCCTTATTAATGGTGTGAACTAGGAATAACCCCATTGAAACAAATGGAGTTAACACAATGTGAAATCAAAATAAAGCCGTAAGCCTATTGAAGGGGTGGCCAAACTTACTGACCTGCCAAGCCACATACTACTATCTTCAGAAGTTCAAGAGCCAGGGTGTCCCTGCTGGGACTCATGGTTTCAGCCCTGCTCCTGCTGAAGCCCCAAGATCCCTTTCCCTGCTGGGCAGAAGCCCATTACCCCACTGCAAAGCAGAGGTCCCAATCTCCCTCCCATACCAGTCTGGTAGGTAGAGAATGGGAGGGGGGAGGCGTGGGGGGTTCTGTGAGCCGCACTATAACTGTGAAAATGTGGCTCGCAAGCAACAGTTTGGCCACCCGTCTATTGAGTCCATACGGGGGGTGGAGAGGGGGTTGGTCATTGCTTCCCCTTCCTATGGATATGAGAAGCATATACACAAACAGGCCTCAGAGATTAATTTGATTTGTAAATGTCTGCAATTTTTGATTATTTATGTGCGGGAACAGGTTCCATCTACTTTCTGTTCGGCTGGTTATAAGCAGAGATGGCCCAAGCCACTGTGTTTGAATGTTCATTGAAAAGAGTCTGTTGTTGCAATGACTCTGAGGGCTAGTCTACACTTACCGCGCGGGTCGACGCGGTGAGTTCGACTTTCCGGAGTTCGAACTATCGCGTCTGATCTAGACGCGATAGTTCGAACTCCGGAAGCGCTAGTTCGAACTCCGGTACTCCACCTCGGCAGCTGGAGTTAGCAGAGTCGACCTTGGAGCCGCGGAGTTCGGTTCCGCGGCGTCTGGACGGGTACGTAGTTCGAACTAGGGTAGTTCGAATTCAGCTACGCTATTCACGTAGCTGAATTTGCGTACCCTAGTTCGACCCCCATTCTTAGTGTAGACCTGCCCTGAGAGTGCATTCTCTATTGGAGCTACAGGACGTACACAAAATACTGTGGTGCCTGGTTCTCTCACTCCAACCTTAACTAAACACTGCCTGTGCTGCCTAACGTCATCACATAAGGCTCCCCTCAGCCTGTCCATGACCGGAACACTCCTGGGAAGTGATTGCCGGCTGGACTGCAGAGCTCAGCTTGGGATCTGAACACACAAAGCTCAAGGGAGTACTGATCTAATGTTCCAGCCAGGCCCATTGCTGAACGTGAGCTGGAAACTCAAACCTCTTAAATACAAAGTGGAATGCAGGATTTTGTTTGATGTTTTTATTCATAATACATAAGTGTCACTCCTCAGAAGTTAAATATCCGGTAGCTTTCATTACGTTTCTCTTGTAGCTTGTGGAAAATCAAAGCATTCAGCAGTGAAACTGTTGCCCACAATGCCAAGCTGTTCTGAAAATGCTGTTGCCCTCTGGGAGTCTGCTTATTATTGCACTCTTAATACTAGAGCTGGCTGAAGTTTTCTGAATCTCTTTTTCTGAGAGGATTTTTCATTAAAATTTTAAAATTAAGTGGAAAGAGATTATTTTTTTGTGAAATTGTGAAAACTGCATCTTGTTTCTCAAGCAGTGGTAATGCCTGCCAAAACATTTTAATGTTCAAAACTTCTACCAAAGAAAATAAAATTGGGTGAACTTTTCATGAAAATTTTCACAAGATTTTCCCCACTTTTTGATCATCAGTTTAGAATTTTCCTTCACATGACACCTACATGTTCCTTATACCCTCCACACAAGGGCTGGCCACATTTGCAATCCTTATGCTCTTCTGAGAGCAAGGACTGGTCTCTATCTACTGCCATTATTGTTGTTTACTCTGGTAGTGCCTAAGTGTCAACAAGGAATGTGGAACCATTGTGCTAGGAGCTGTACAACACAGAGTAGTAGAGTTACAATCTAAATACACCAGAGAGACACAAGAAGAATACTAAACCTGATATCATTGATATACCAGAAACATGGTTAATAAGAAAACTAGATTTCATAATCTTAGGATATAGCATCTATAGGCAAGGCAAAAAAGTAGGAAGGGGAGGGGGAATTTGTTCATTCATTAAGGAAAATAAATGATCTTGAAATTGAGGCAAAGAAGCTTAATATAGCGTATAGCATTATCAATATTCCAATGCAGAATAAATTTGTATCTTTGAGAATATATAATATTTACAACCACTGTGGAAAACCAGAGATTAAGGATCTCACAGATAGTTGAAGATGTAACAGACCCATATATTATACATGGAGATGGCCATAACCCACAAAGGAAGTGATATGAGGGCAGCAAAGATCGTATTAGTTCCCCTGAACTAATTTTACTTACTGACTAGATGCCTGGTGGCAACCTTTCAGCATCACCTAGTGATAGTTCTACTCCTCCTACCCCCTGTTGTCATAGCTCTGGCAGCAGCTGCTAGAGTTCTTCCCCTCCTGGGGCTCAAGGTCCACTTCTGGGAGGGAGGTAAGCCACAGCATGAGCCCCGAGAAGAGAGGAGGCTAATGGACTAATGTAGAGATAGGCATATTTGAATAGCAGGCAAGACTGTTTGCTTGTATATTTGGTTTTAGAGGAATCTTCACTGTCTTTCCTCGTGGAGCCAATATATAGTGCTAGAGTAAGCACTGTAACATCTCAAATAGAGTTGTCCTCATTTTGATCTCTTTATTTTGATGCTTTAGTGAAGAAGGGCTTTGGTTCAACCCAGTGACTCCTAATCATGAAAAATACGTAGGTGAGCAAACAAGTGCAATGGATGCATTGATTATTACAATGAATAAGGAACTCTGTGGGTTCCACTTGCAAGGAAACTTCAAAAATATACGATCAGCTACAGGAGAGGTTGTCTAGGACAGTAACATTTGTTGCCTCACTCCCAGCATGTCTTTTAATCAAGACAGAACAAGATGCAGGCTCTTGTTAAAGGTATGTGAGATGGCGGGACCATTCCACAGGCAGTCCTATATGCCAGAGCTCCTTCATTTGCATGTGTACATATTATTACAAGCTTGTGCACTTGAGTATGGAAATAACTAATGAAAGAATGAAGCCTGCCCTGTACCCAAGGGAAATTTGGAGGGAACTGGAGATACATTCCGAAGCTTCTCATACTGAGAAAAGAAATATCTTGCAAACCTGATATAAAGATCTTGCCATTCGTAGAACAACTTCCCTATAAGTAAAGGTTCACTATAACCAGAATATATGTATTTTATTATATGCATATTATACACACACACACACACACTGAAGCAATTCATGATTTTCATTCTACTTTCCTCCAAGTGTAGTATCATGCTCCCCAGAAATGATGCTCTCTCTACCTATAATTCATGTAGAGTGGTATGTTTGCAGTGATTCTACATGTAATACTTTTTCAAAAGGGTAAATCTGCAAACAAGGCTCTGTGTAAACTGTCTTATTTATTTCACCATCCAACACCCCACTTGCCAGAAGAATTATCACTTGTGTATTCAGTTTCAATAAGATAAAAATTTGCCTAATAAAATATTTACTCAGCCTTTGTCCCTGCAAGTGTAAACTCGTGTAATTACAGAGTACTCCAGACCTGTGATTATAAATCTGTAGAAATAAAATCCACAACACATTAACAGCACAGAGCAGAATATGACACTCATTTACATTGAACAATGATAGTTAGTCCATGGCAAGCTGCTAGGTAACCTGCATGCATACACTCTACCTTGGGTTCATTTTTAACAGGGCCCTTCATTTCAATTTTTAGTTGGATGCATGTTTGGTTATTTTTCCTGTTACACAGTGAGGATTATATGGTAATTATCTTTAAATCAGAGTCAAGAAATGTGATGATTCCACTTTTTGTTGTTATTGCTGCAATCATCTGATACCAAGGAGTGGCTATCAGTAGCCAGCAGATATTGTATTCCGATAGCCACTGTAGCAGGAGGCCCCCAGAAGTGGGAACAGGGTGAAGAGAAGGGAAGTTGGAAGAGACTCAGGATCCATGGACAGGAGCAAACTGGATCACTCACGTGGGGGAGGGAATATAGTTAGGATGAGAGGCAAGAAGCTGGCCCATGCTTAAAATGGCCATAACCACTCAGCAGCAGCCATTTTAAATATTCAGTGTTCACACAGCCATCGCCTGAGGGGTGCTGAGCAATGTCAACTCCCGGTGAATTTAAAGGGATTTACAGGTGTCCAACATCTCTCAGCATTTGGTCCAAGCTTTTTAAAAAAAAAAAATACCAGATTTCTGTAAATTTGAATCCAGCAAAATCAAAGAATCCCCGCAACAAGGAGCTTCTGCTTATTTCACAGTGACCGAGCATCTGTTGATAACAAAGTGCTGTTGTCAGATCTGCTCTGGAACAGCTTTCAGTGGGGGAGTGGTACTGCCAGAGATGGGATATTGCCGTTAAAACTTTCCTGGGCTCTGGGGCCAGGTCTTGATATGGAGTTGGAACCTGAAGCGAGGAGGCAGCCTTGAAAAGATAAACAGGTAGTGATAACCTGTTCATTAGATAGACAAGGGCAAAGCGAGGCTATTGTGTTGATTTTAAACAATGTTTACACAAGAGCTTTCCAGCACAGCAATCAATAGAGATGGGAGAGTAAAGAAGAACAATATCTTCTGTACCTGTCACTTTAATATATGCCTGCTCCCCCTTTGGCATGGCACCAGAGTTTTTGAAACTCAGTAGCTTGAAGCCATAGGGAGGATATTTTGAAGGAATTTATAATTAAGCCTGTCCTTAGGCTTGTGAGGTGAGGACTTCTAGTGGTTTTGTTTAAAGGGCTTTCCTACCCAGGCAGTTTTCCCCATGCTATTACAGGTCTAGAATTGAAAAGCCAGTTTCCTGCAGGTAACCTGTCTAACTCATCAGGTAACCTAACCTGCCTGAGCCTGAAGAAGTTCAGGTTCATAGGATTTTTAGGTCCTAAACTAATTACCTGAAAAAATGACTGCTTGGACTCGGACCAAATACCAGCATTGCCATTCAGCACTGCCACTGCTGCTGCCTGTATGCCCCAGAAATAGGAATAGGTGAGCAGACAAAAGAGGAGGGCAGGGAGAAGAAGAAAAGGTGTCCCTTGATGGAGCTGTGAAGATAGAGAATGACTGTGGTCTCCGCATGGCTTTAGGGGTGAGAAAATCCATGACTTATGTCTCCCAGTATTCTGATCATTTGAAGTCACTGACCAGCAGTTTTAATTAAAGTATGAAGGCCTGAAAAATAGCCTGAGCCTAACCACTTTCCATCGTCGTCTGCATAGGCTGCAGTATGTTGACAGTATCCTATTTTAAAAGGCCAGCTCCTCAGCTGAAGTAGCTCTGCTTAAGTCGATGGCACAGTGCAGATTTATACCAGCTGAGGATTTGGCCATGAAAGTCCAAGTCCAGGAGTGTAAGAATAAACTACAATCTAGCATGATGCTGTAAATGCTGAAGTAAAATGTTTGTGGTATGGGTTTGATTTTTTTTTTTTTTAACGTGGACAGTGCTGCCTGTTTCCTGGTGATCCTTGCTTGAGTTCCAGGCAGACGTTTCAGTCTAGTCCACGGCCCAAATGCAAGTTGGTAGATACTGTGTGAGTTGCTTTCATGTGGAGGAAGTGCCTCTAGCCGTCAAAAGTGGGCAGTGTGGTAATCCTAGACAGTTAACCAGAAAGGACCAGGGCAGAGAACTCAAAGGGGTTCCATTGAACTAATTGCTAATATCCTGGAGGGCTAGCATAGGGTTATGACAGACAGCAAGTCAAAAGCGGAGTGCGCATCATCAGTGGAAGGGTGAGAGTGGTAAATGAGATCATGTAATGTCACTATGGGAGTGATTGTGCTAATTGCTGTTTTAGGCCTTGGAGCTTGTCCAAGGTAAACTAGATGTGTCCAGAAGCCTAAGCAGACTCAGAGACCTTCTCTACACTAGCCACCTCCAGTGCCATAATTCACCACCCATGCAGCAACAGGAGAAGTAGCAGCATAGAGAGAGACAAGATTTAGTGGTAAAAGTGACCTCAGTACAGCTTCTACCATGGCCAGCACTGGGGGAGCCGTGCTGGCAGTGATTATGACTGCAACGTTTGCCTGAGATGCAGCTGGCAGGGCTGGCTCCAGGCACCAGCGAAGGAAGCAGGTGCTTGGGGCGGCCAATAGAAAGGGGCGGCACGTCTGGGTCTTCGGCGGCAATTCGGCGGCAGGTCCCTCGGTCCCTCTCCTCCTCTTTGAGCTGCTGCCAAAATGCCGCTGAAGAGGAAGAGAGGGAGTGAAGGACTTACCGCCGAAGAATGAAGCGGCGCAATTGAGCTGCCGCCGATGGGCTTTATTTTTATTTATTTTTTTCCACCGCTTGGGGTGGCAAAAACGCTGGAGCCAGCCCTGGCAGCCGGAATGCCCTTGTGGCTAATCGAGTGCTGTGCCTGAATTTAGCCCATGAGCCTGCTTCCCGAGTGCTTAGTAAATGCCCCAGTAAAGTGATCAAGGAGAGATGGGGAAGGGGGACGAGGGCAACAGGATCAGGCACAGGGGCTGAGCAGGCTATTAGTCCTTGAACTTATTGTAGGGAGCATTGTTCTAGGGTGTAAGTGCTCTGTACAGATAACCTGCCTGCATGATTTCAGCTAAAAGAAGCTTTGCCTTTGAGCCTGAGGCTGCCAACCTGGTGGGCATTAGCCCAGAGTGCCTCAGGGAGCTGAGCAGGGTGGTTTTTAAGAGAGATGAGAAAATAGCTCAGCTGATTGTTCCATGGGCCAGGGAGAGGGTGAGCTGAAGCACTGCAAACACTGTGTCCTGTGCTGGGGTGCGGGCCCCCTGCTGATTGCACACATCTGTGGGCCAAAACCCAGCTGCAGCCATGAAGGAGAAAATGAAAACCGACACTTCCCACATCCCAGCCCTGGTGTAACCTTAATTACAGCCTCCCGGGGCACTTTTCTCGCTCCTCATTATTCTCATGGACTTTTAGGCAATTTAAAAAAAAAATCTCACTGTTTCTGATTGCGAATCTGAATAACAAAGATGAACAAATCCGAAGACCAGACCCCTCCCCCTTGAACGTGAATGTCAGGACATATGTGCATTACTGGTAACTGGATCCTTGGAGGCTGGGCCTGGATTGCAAAGGAACGTATGTGCACACATCTCCGGGCATACACAAGCCGCTGCCAAAACCTGGAGAATAAACTGCAAACAAAATTGAAAACTTTAATAACTAGCATTTTTTTAGGTGTCTGAATGGAGCTTGCTGGATTTTCTCCTCACCTGTCCGCACAGAGGTGATGTCTGCTGGCCTGGTAACTGGGGGCAAGTTTAAGTTACAGAGTGTTTACTCCATGTTGTACTCCAATGCTTTTACAGACAGACTAGATTTTCCATTTATTATTGGTGATGTTCCATTATTCCATTCTACTGGAGAAGTCTCCTGCATCTGATGAAGTGGGCTTTAGCCCACGAAAGCTTATGCTCAAATAAATGTGTTAGTCTCTAAGGTGCCACAAGTACGCCTTGTTCTTTTTGCTTAAGACTGTGTCCGCATTGTGTGTGCTGTAAAAACCCACACAAAGGCAAGATGCCTGCCCCAAAGAGCTTGCAATCTAAGAAGGCAAGATATATGCAAGGTGAGAGGGATCACATAGATAAGTTTCACTTGCAGTGGCTTTTTAAAAAATGATCATCACAGAGAGTCAGTGATGAAGGGTCAGTTCAGGCTGCCAGATACAAAACCAGCTCCAGCTGCGATAGCACAAAGGAAGATGTTATTGCTCCAAGGTAAAACTCTATATTCAGAAGCAATGGTTGGGGAAAATGAGGTTTTTTGCACCTTCCTCTGAAACATCTGGTCCTGCCCGCTCTCTGGAATAGGATACTGGGCTAGATGGATCCCTGATCTGCTCCAGTTTTGCAATTCCCATGTTTGGGAATCATTCCCTAAGCAAGGTTTTCTAACTGCTTTAATTCCCTCCGGTGAGTATCGGAGAAACGTGGCATGGACATTCAGGGTTTATGGCCTAGTGGTTATTAGATAAGGCACTGGGAGTGAGAAAACGCTGTCAATGATTGTCACAGGGTGGTCGGTCCCTGTCATTAGACTGAACCCAGCACCCCTGGACTGGGGCAGGAGAGCCCAATCCAGCTAATGAAAGAGGGCTGGGCTCCACCTGAGCCTATGAAGGGCTGCTAGTGGGCAGCTAGAGAGGAGGAAGGACTGAGATAGGCTGAGCCCTGGGGCGGGAAAGCCATGCTGGAGTGGAGAGCTAGCCCCTGTTGTGGGTCCCTGGAGCCACGGGCTTGGGGAAGCAACCCAGGGGGGAGCAGAGCTGACTGAGGCTGGGAGGCTCCCAGGAGCTGGAGCACGAGAGATCCCTGGGAGGGGAGTCTCTGAAGCCTGGGGCCAAGGACTTAGTTACAACTGCTTTTTGTTTGTTTGATAACCTCTGTTTAAAGAAAAGACTGGGCGTGGCAGTGCCTGCCTTGGAGCTGGGGAGAAGTGACAGCCCTGGTGACAATGACTGTCTGCATAATCTTGAGAAAATCACTGAGTCTCTCTGCCTCAGTTTACCCATCTGTACCGTGCATCTTTTACACAGGCGATGCTTAATTAATCAAAGATTGTAAAGTTCTGAAATCCTTAGATGAAAACATACTTTTGTAGACATTTATACATCTGTAATAAAGCGACCTCGGCATTTGTAGCCTGGTTCTGCAACAGGATCACCCTAGGAAGAGGCTATCCCTGAGTCGTATCCCAAAAAGGGCTGCGGTTTTGTTATTGGTTTTGACCAGTAAAACATCGCAATTGGGATCACATTTCCCAACTCAGGCTAATATTTAAGAAGCTGACTTTGAATTCACTGAATCAGCATTAACTCGACACCAATATATCTTCCAGATGCCACCCTGTGGCTGAGAATACATCTTGCAGCTGCTCTTCCCTAGAAATGTTTCTATGACTATATTATAATGACATTTAATAGGTTTTGCTTGTTCCCAAAGAAATCCTTGTTCTTCATTCCCAACTCTGTTAGGGGAATGGACAAACCAGACAAAAGAGAGGCGGGGAACAGAGGTGAAGTAAGTTGCCCAAGGTCACAGCACAAGGCCATGGCAGAGCTAGGAATAAAATTCAGGTTTCCTGCATCCAAAGTCATTGCCCTATTCATTGGATCACAGTCTGGATCACACACTGCCTCCCATTGTAATGTTTGATTATAACATGTATACATTAAAAGTATGTAAGGTCACTCAATTGCCCTCCGTGTATATTTCCCACATGATATATATGCAATTCTACTGACTTTGGTTTATATACTGTGTCTGTGTGTACACATGCCCACCTATGTATGTATATAACATTTTATAGAATACGATATGTTATATATACATTTTACATAGACATATACATTTTATAGAATATAATATGTTCTATATGCATTGTATAATATGTACTCTGACACCTATGGCCATTTTTCCATATGGGAGCAACAACCACCCTTTAATCTCCTTCATCCTCTGCCACTCGGACCAAATGGCCTAGTTTTACAGAACGGCACTGGGGGAAGCATGCCGCTTTTGCCCTTTCATTTAAGTGAAGGCCACGTCTGCATTTTCTCATTATGTGAGAGTGTTTAGGGGAGATTTTTTTCTGCACAGCTGGACGAGTGGGGGAGTGTAGCTGGTGTCATGGAGAGCAGTGCACGGAGGCCTTTGTTAACAAGCCAGAAAGGTGCTCTGGAAAGTTTTGTTGAAGTCAGAAGCTCACCTCCCTATTGAAAGAGGATAATTCTTCTTTTCACCTCTCCCACATGAAGTGGAGTGGAAGGAGTGACCCTTTAAACCAAGTTAAATACAAAGCCTTTGTTCAAAAACTCTGTGGAACAGGAACTATTAAAGTGTATTTAGCATCACAGTGATTAGAAATGGGGAAAACCTGTTCATATCTTGGTCCGTTCTCAGTAAAGTCAGGATATAGTGACCTGATATCATATACCGAACAGCTACAGTGCTTGATCTCAACTGTATAACAAATAAACAAAAGGACCCAATCCTGCAAACACTACGAGGCATAGTGCTTATTGGGGTCAATGATATTATTCACAATACGCTACACTTGGTAGTAAGTACTTGTAGATTTAGGGCCTGAAGTTAACAATCCAATTTTTTTTGATTGCCATAATTCACAGACTGATGGTGAAAGTGACTCACAGATTCAATTATTTATGAGCAGAGATTGATTGTTAAAGGGCAAATTAAAGGATAGAGTAAAATTAAGCTCTGCAGGAGACTAACTTTTCTCTTGCTTGTATTCAGCGCATGAGATTTTGCAATAAAAATAATGCTTTCCACTCACATAGAGTATGGTATATTAAGAATATCAATGTATTTTACATTGTCCAGTGGACAGAGCATGTTGATTGGGGCCACTAGGCGCTAATATAATTCCAGTCACAATTTGACAAAAATAATTAAGCCTCTCGGATAGTGACTTTAATCTAAATTCACAGTCCATGTGCTTCCCCCTCTCCACACACACACTTTATTAATTAACCAATCTGCTCCTGAGTCCAAGTCAAGCTGCTGGCCCGCTCTAAACTTGGCCTGACCCCACCCAAGCCAGGCCTCTTGGCAGCTACACAGGACATCTGCAGAGATCAAAGAGCATTTATTGAGTTTTTATGTTGTGTCATTTTAAACTGATATACAGACACACCAAAATACTACGGACATTAAAAGAAGTTGGCACTACTAGAAAACAAACTGCACAGTTGTGAAGAGGAAACTGGAACAGGACTGGTATTGGTGCAGACCAGCATCTGCTGCAATCATTGCCGCGGCATTCATGTGGTATCCCATGCTCCTCCTTTGGAGGGAAGCCTATTGTCCAGAGTGAGAATTTATCTGATTTTTAAAATAGGACAACAGGATCCAATATGGGCCCATCTCTACTGGGACCTAATTCAGATGTGCTTTGCAATGTATCAAAATGAGACCAGCCTCTTTACAGGGGAGGAAAGGGGAAAATACCTTCACCCACCTTGCACGTCAGGCCAGGAAACAGCTACAATGTACTTAGGGAGAACAGGCCCTGCTTTCAGCGGCATGGAGATTGGCAGGGTGAAGGCAAGGTCATAGATCTCCATGGTCTACATGGGCCAGCAGCTCTTCCCTCTATGTCCTTAGATGGAGTCCCGGCTGATTTGGTTCCTCCTTGGGAATTTCTGGGCCAGATATTCAGCTCGTGCAAATCAACCTAGCCCTGGCTCTCTGGCAGCAGATCAGCTCTTCGGCACCCCCCTGACTATCACACGTCAGCATTACATTGTGTAATTTCGGTCACTCTGCATTGACTTACACTGCACTGTGCGAATGATTCCCCACACTTTCCCCCCACAAATCCCACCTTTGCAATTGCTCAGACATTAGGCAAGTCACCTGCTTCTCTGGCTCAGTTTCCCAGTCTGTCAAATGGTGATAATACTTACTGTCCTGCCTCACAGGGGCATTGGGAAGTGCTACTTAGTACAAATAGTGTGGGTTTTAATCTTTTCCCCAGTAGGTCAGATGTCATTAGTTGGAGGGGACTTTCCTTATACATGGGATATGTCTACACTACCCGCCGGATCGGTGGGTAGCGATTGGTTTATTGGGGATCGATAGATCGCGTCTCATCTAGATGCAATATATCGATCCCCGAACACACTCCAGAGCGAGCGGCGGTAGTGGAGTCGACAGGGGGAGCCGCGGCCATCGATCCCGCACCGTGAGGACGGGAGGTAAGTCGAAATAAGTTACTTCAACTTCAGCTACGCTATTCACGTAGCTGAAGTTGCGTATCTTACATCGCCCCCGCCCCCTAGTGTAGACCAGGCCATGGAGGACTGATTGTAAACACTTACTTATTGGCGTCAAGGTGAAATTTACTCTGAGCAGAAGTTTGGCACAAAGCTTATGCAAATATAAGACCCATTTTGAGGACTTAAGTAGTGCATAAATCTCATGCTGGTCCTTTTTAGAAGGGTGAACTTCACTTGTTAGTGAGCACGTACCCAGGTAGTCCCATTAAAATCGTTGGGACTTCTTGCCTGAGAAACTGCTCTCCAGCATGAGCGGAGGTTGCAAAACTGGGCCCATTATGATGAATACCATTAGAACCAATCCTAGTTTATCTATTTGTAAAATGGCAAGAAAATATTTTAACTACACCCAAGTGTTAATGTACCCCATGTACATGTCTTATTGTCAATAAATCTGCTACCCACAGCAGATACTTATGAAATATTTTCCATTGCTCCCATATGTACTTCACTGAATTCTAACTCATTTTTCTTTCCTTTTTAGTTTTTTCAGACTATTCACACCACAAAACTGGCCAAAAAGCACAGCTGGAAAACACACTGCCACATGAAAAAATGCTTTTCCTTTGAAGAACTGTAATGGGGCCGTTTATTTTTTTAAAAAAACAACTCATCTGGGATATGAGCTCCTTTAGGATGTAATGTTAGTCTGACTTATTGGAAGAGGAAGGTGTTAGCATCTTTATAAAAACAATGTGTTTACTTTCAAATGGAACACATGCTGTACCCTTTAATTTCTTGATTAGTGTCATTCCATCACAGAGAAAAAAGCCACTCACTCGATCCAGTGGCACAAAACTAATACAAATCAAACA
This sequence comes from Mauremys mutica, assembly GCF_020497125.1. Lineage (NCBI taxonomy): Eukaryota > Metazoa > Chordata > Testudines > Geoemydidae > Mauremys > Mauremys mutica. Next base: position 113,987,617 of record NC_059078.1, on the reverse strand, counting down.
CATGATTTCTGGAATTATTCACACAATGTTTTCAAAAACTGACAGTTCAATAGCTGAGCAATACATTTTCTTGCTAATGAGATACTAAAATGTTTTTGATGTTATGCCCAGGGAAACCTAGTTATTGCAGATTTATAGGCAATCTGTGCAAATACTGTCCTTTACTTGCAATTAGTTTCTTATTTTGATTTGATGATATCCAGCTGCATATATTTTACTGTTCTATTATATAATCACTATGATGTTACATGTATTCAGTACTTTCTTCTCCATAAACAACTGGACTGTCACACATGGATTATAACATCAGATAGACTGCTGGTTCAAATACCTATGGTGTATACACACACACACACACACACACTAGGAGTGCAGAATGTAAAAAGTGTATGTGTCCTGACATCACATTGCTCTCTCAAGCAGATGGCGAAAAAATAAATTTAACTGAAAAACCAGTTTTAGTTCTTCCTGTGCTTACTTCATTATCAGGAGCTTCTAAATCAGAGCTGGCCAAACTGCTACCCATAGGCCGAATGAAGCCCATAGATTTCTGCAATGTAGCCTAAAGGCGGCCCTCAAATTTAGCAAACCACAGCCCACAGGGACTGCGTGACATGTTTTATCTTATTCTGAGCACTTCAAGTAGATCAGGATGGAGCATAGCATGGTAGAGCTCTAGTCTCCATTGGTCACACCTCCATACCAATGCTGAGAGCAACTGCAATCTGCTGTAATAAATGGAAATGAGGAGTGGCCCTGAGTCTCCCCAAGTTGCCAGTTGGTTCCCAGTAGGCAAAGTTTGAGCTTCCCCATTCTAGCATTTGTCCTTGCATGTTTTGGCTTTCTTGTATTTGTTGTTTCCCATGAAGAATTCCTTGATGTGATTGTGATGATACACATTTTCTCTTCTCAGCAGAGATGAAGTAGCATGCTACTTTGCACTACATGACTCACCAACCCAGTGTAATAAAAAGAAGCCGCCGGTGACCAAATGTGACAGCTTGTCTCTGTTATTATCTGAGGATGCTGCCAGAGATAACACACAGCTTCTCTGGGTACATTTTTAATTGGAAACAAACTGAATGGTGCCAGTATTGATAATCGGGGCTGCCCAGAGGGAGGTGGCAAGTGGAGCAATTTGCCACAGGCCCCGGGACCCACAGGGGCCCTCACAAGAATATAGTATTCTATAGTATTGCAACTTTTTTTTACAGAAGGAGCCCCCAAAATTGCTTTGCCCCAGGCCTCCTGAATCCTCTGGGTGGCCCTGTTGATACTGTTGGCAGGCACCTTTAAATAGGAGATGAGGCTGTGTGGTGCCTCTCAATTGCTAATAACAAAGGTCCACGCCTACATACTAAAGTGATGGGTGCGTTAGAAAAGCTGAAGATTAGTGGGTCATCTGGTTGTTCCTCCCCAAAAGTCTCAAATAATGAATATTTATCTAGACTCATAAATGGACCAGTTTTTTTAAGTCAGAAATTTCCAAGCACATAATCATTCTTCTCAACTATTGATTTTTTACTTTATTATATGTGAAAAACCTAATTTATCTTAGCGACTGAGAATTGTATGTGTCCTACCTACCACCTAACTGGAGTCAACATTTTGCGCAACACATGATTGCTTTAATATATTGGTATAGTAATATCTCCCTCTCCCTATTCCCCACAAACATCTCAACAGAGTATAACTAATTCATACCATCCTTCTGAAGTACGTTGAGTGAAAATCCACTTCAGCTCACTGATCATCTGATTTAAATAATCTCTCTCTCCAACAGCTCTTTTATCATTTCTAGTGAAAGCTTCATGGCGCTTGTTCCTCTTTCTTTGAGGTGCCTCAGCACCATTTCCTTGGCTTTATTCTATTGTCCTCCTGACCTACAAAATCCTCCATGGAGTTGCCTCACCCTAACTCTTTGGATTTAATTCATTGCTACTGCATCCAGAACCCATACTGTAGACCCTCAGTGTAGAATGTTACCTAGAAGTCTCCAGCAAGTCATTGGTATGAATTTGGTCAGCTCAACTGCAAAAGTGGATAGGCTAAATTCTATAGGTGCCATGCCACGGACAGACATAAGAACAGAGGAATGGACATACTGGGTCAGACCAATGGTCCATCTAGCTCTGTTCCTGCCTTCTGACAGTGGCCAGTGCCAGATGCTTCAGAGTGAATGAACAGAGTAATTATTGAGTGATCCATCCCTGCTATCGAGTCTCAGCTTCTGGCAGTCAGAGGTTTAGAGACACCCAGAGCAGGGTGATCATCTTGGGTAATAGCCAGTGATAACTTGTCTTCCATGAACTTATCTAATACTTTTTTGAACCCAGTTATAGTGTTGGTCTTCACAACATCCCAGGGCAATGAGTTCCACATGTTGATGATGTGTTGCGTGAAGAAGCACTTCCTTTGGTTTGTTTTAAACCTGCTGTCTATTAATTTCATTGAGTGACCTCTGGTTCTAGAGTTACGTGAAGGGGTAAATAACACTTCCCTATTCGTTTTCTCCACACCATTCATGATTTTTGTAGACCTCTATCATATCTACCCTGTCATAAACAGATAGTTAAGGGTTAAGGTCTGTTTTACCTGTAAAGGGTTAACATGTAGTACCTGGCGACCACCTGACCAGAGGACCAATCAGAGATAAGATTTTTTCAAATCTCTGTGGAGGGAAGCCTTTGTCTGGGTGAGAACTGTTTTTGGATTTAACAGAGGACAGTCATGTCCCCAAGTTCTCCTGGAGTAGTTTCTACTAATTAATAGTGAGTATTAATTAGAAAGGCAAATTAGTCTTATGATTTGATTTCTACATTTGCAATTGTGTGTTTGCTAAAGGAAATGCTTTATTCCTGTTTGCTGATATTGCTTTTACTGAGAAAAGGGGGAGAGGGGATTCTCTCCAGAGATTTATAAGGTTATACCCTATGAGGGTCCAGCTTGGGCTCATAGAGATTCTGTATTTTTCTTTTTATTCTTTAATAAATTCTTTTCTTTTCTTTGGACTTGGTTAATTCCTTCCCTTGGGGAAATTCAGGGGAAGGGGAGGGGGAAGTGGGCTGCTTCCCTGTGTGTGTGAGATTCAAGGCGTTTGAATCCAGGCACCTCTGTCTCCAGAGCAGGCTGGAGAGAGGGAAGAGGGGGGGAGGTTCCTCCTCTGTGAATTGATCTGTGTTCCCAAGGGGGGAAACAGGGGTGTCCCGGCCCACGGAATTGACCGGGTGGTGGCAGCCGAAGGGGAGACCTACCCTAGGATTTTGGGGTGGGGGGAAGACATGCGGGTCCTCACTTTGAAACCGCCCAGTTTCAAGTGAGGGTAGACTCCTGACATACCCTTAGTCATCTCTTTTCTAAGATGAACTGTCCTGGTCTTTTTAATCTCTCCTCATGTGGAAACTGTTCCATATCACTCATTATTTTTGTTTCCCCTCTTTGTACCTTTTCCAGTTCCAATATATCTTTGAGATGGGGTGACTAGAACTGCATGTAGTATTTAAGGGGGTCGTCATACCATGGACTTATATGTTTTCAGAGAACTATCCATGATACCACTCCACAAAGATTTTAGAGTCAACAGCTAATTTAGACCCTGTTATTTTGTATGTATAGTTGGGATTATGTTTTCCAATGTGCATTACTTTGCATTTATCAATATTGTATTTCATCTGCCATTTTGTTGCTGAGTCACGCACATTTTTTAGATCCCTTGTAACTCTTTGGACTTTGGATATAGTCAGCTTTGGACTTAACTGTCTTGAGTCATTTTGTATCGTTAGCAAATTTTGCCACTTCATTGTTCACCCTTTTTTCCAGAACATTTACGAATATGTTGAACAGTATTAGTCCCAGTGCAGATCCCTGTGGGATGCCGCTATTTATCTCTCTCCATTGTGAAAACTGACCATTTATTCCTACTCTTTGTTCCCTGTCTTTTAACCAGTTACTGATACATGAGAGGACCTTCCATCTTATCCCAAGACTCCTGCTTTGCTTAAGAGACTTTGGTGAGGTTTTCTGATAGTCAAAGTACATTATATCCTCTGGATCACCCTTGTCCACACGTGTGTTGACCCTCTCAAAGAATTCTAATAGATTGGTGAGGCATGATTTCCCTTTTGAAAAGTCATGCTGACTCTTCCCCAACATATCATGTTCATCTATGTTTCTGATAATACTGTTCTTTACTATAATTTCAACCAGTTTTCCTGGTACTGAAGTTATGCTTACTGGCCTGTAACTGCCAGGCTCCCCCCTGGAGCCTTTTTTTAAAAAATCAGCATTACATTAGCTATTTTACAGTCATCTGATACAGAGTCTATTTTAAGCAATAGGTTACATACCTCAGTTAATAATTCTGCAATTTCATATTTGAGTTCCTTCAGAACTTTTGGGTGAATACCATCTGGTCCTAGTGACTTATTACTGTTCAATTTATCATTTTGTTCCAAAAACCTGCTCCCTTGACACTCAAAATGGAAGAGTTCCTTCCGATTCGTCACCTAAAGCTAATGGCTCAGGTGTAGAAATCTCCCTCACATCCTCTGCAGTTAAGACCAAAGCAAAGAATTAATTTAGCTTCTCTTCAATGGCCTTGTCTTCCTTGAGTGCTCCTTTAGCACCTCTACATTCAGTGGCCCTACTGATTGTTTGGCAGGCTTCCTGCTTCTGATGTAATTTTTAAAAAATTCTGCTTTTTGGTGTGGCTTTTGCTAGTTGCTCTTCAAATTCTTTTTTGGCCTGCCTAATTATGTTTTTACACTTGGCTTGCTGGAGTTTATGTTCCTTTCTATTTTCCTTAGTAGAATTTGACTTCCAATTTTTAAAGGATGCCTTTTTGCCTTTAACTGCCTGTAGCACAGCTGACTCACCCCTGCAGCACCTCCTGCTGGTGACTCTTGGAAATTAGCTCATTCCAGCTCTGGAGCACCCTCTGCAGGCCAGTGATCCGCCTGTCCTCTGGCCCGATGTCCCTCCCAGGACCCCGGTGCCCCTTTAACTGGGGTGCTTCCCCCTGGCAGTACCCCACCAATCTGGGTCTCCCCTCCCTGGGGAACCCCCACCCACTTTGCCTCAGTTTTGGCTACTGCCCAGTCTCCATCTAGCGCCCATTCACTGGGGCAGACTGCAGTATCAGCCACTCATCATAGGCAAAGGGGTTTGGACCTGCTGCCTTTGCCTACCCCTTGGGCTGCCCGCTGCAACCCCTGGTACCTCTTGGCCTTATGCTAGGCCACAGCCTGGGGCTTTCCAGGCAGGAGCTCCCCAGCTCCTCTGCCTTTCCCCAGCCCTGCTTCACTCAGGTACCCTGTGTCTAGCTCCCTGCAGCCAGGCCCTTCTCCCTCTACAGGCAGAGGGAGACTGCTTGGGCCTCTGGCTCACAGCCTTTTATGGGGCCAGCTGGGCCTGATTGGGACATGGCCACAGCTGAGCCTGCTTTCCCCAATCAGCCCAGGCTTCTTGCCCCAGCCACAGCCCTCTCCTGGGTGGTTTCAAGCTCCGCAGGGCTGGAGCGGGTAATGACTCCGCTACACTGCCCCTTTTACTCTGGTTTCAGAGTAGCAGCTATGTTAGTCTGTATCCGCAAAAAGAACAGGAATACTTGTGGTACCTTAGAGACTAACAAATTTATTTCAGCATAAGCTTTCGTGGGCTACAGCTTGGTTAACCAGGGTGGCATTTTTTTGTGTTTTTTACCAAACATTTTTAGAACATGACTCTGAGCAGTTTAGTACTAGCTGTCCTCAGACTGACAATACAATGATAATGTGTTAAACTAAATTATTCTAAATAATCTCAGCAGACCTGTTTCTTTTTAAAATCAGCAATTGCAATTACAAAAAGTTAAATTAGCAGATACTGTAACCTGTATTTAATTAGCCAAATAGTTAACACACTCAGTTATTCTTCTGTATTGTATAGTAGTGCTCACTCATGACTTCATATTACAAACTCTCTGGGGCTTTCTTCACTGGGCAAATTCAACCTCCATTACAATATCATCCACACTTATAGCCTGAAATAATAAGGTATGGAATATGGCAATATTTAAGAATGGGAGAGACATGCTACTGCAGTGAAACGGAGCTGGGGTTCAGTGAAGTGAACTAGAATATGCATCTTAATTCTTATTCTGAATTTCTGACCATCAGATCATTTTTACATGAGTTATGGTTCTTTTTTCTTCTTATCCCACTTTTCTATTCCTTTTTCCTGTTATATGCACCTTGGTCTCGTTTGTATCTCCTCGTGTACCGAACATGGGCCAAACTCTCTGCTGATGTCAATGACTTTGGTGGCATTGCACACATTTGCATGAGTAGAAGATTTGACCTGATGTCTCTCCTGTATTCCAAAAGAGAAAAAAGTGTCAAAATTAAATTTGAACAGTCAGAATGTTGCCAAAAATAGTTTTCTGCTCTCACTGTGTGTCTATGACAATGAATCTCAAGGCCAAGCAGAGAAATTGCCTTCCATATGAACATTTACCGTCACTCTTAATATCAGACCAATAGATTAGTTGAAATAATGGTGTTTATGGGCATGTAGTGTGTCACTGGCATGCCTAAGCCAGAGTATGTCTTGTGAAGTGAGCTCACGTAGCTTCAGTAGTGTGGCCAATGTCTAACTTACACAAAATAAGTCAAACAGGTCACAGAGGGTAGTCAGCAATAGGCCCTGAATTGACCTGGCTTCTTGGGTTATGGGAGAGGAAAAATGAATCAGTCACTACTTTCTTGGCTTTACCTAGGAACTGCCACTTGATACATCTAGACAGCACTTTTTATTTGGCCTGCTGGGCCCTGATTGACTGCTGCCTGCTTCCAGCCCTTCTAGTCACTGGTCTTGATGGTTCCATCAGCTGGTGACCCTAGGAGGCATCTCTAGGCAACCCTGGATGTCCAAAACTTGCTACTCTTCTCTTCTTAAAGGCTATTTTATGGGGTGGGGTACATCAAGGCAGTGAGGTCTCTGGTAGGGGGGCAGAAAACACCCGGTACACCCAGAAATTGTTGATGAAAATATTAATTTCCAATTAAAGGCTTTTTGAAAAATTCCAGTTTACAGTATTTCCTTCATAATTGTAAACAGCCCAGTGAAATATCCTTCAACTCTTCTCCTTCCAAGTTGAATAGTCCTAGGTTTTTTTGCAATCTCTCAATGCATGTTTTACCATATTTCTAATCACTGTGTTTCTGTCTCTGTACTTTCAAACAAATTGGATACACTATTCCTGAAGACTATTTATCGTTGCCCACCATTATCACCCATTAAGGCTATATGGATACAGATTTTACAGCTTCCTATTCCATCCAAGTGAATGATGTATAGTAGAACGAGACTGTCCTCTAGCATGCAGCACTTCCTGTGGGTAAGATAATAGGACATGCTGTACAGACTGTGGGTCAAATCCTAGCCCCACGGAAGTCAATGGCAAAAGTCCAATTAACTTCAGTGGGATGAAGATTTCACCCCACGAATTTGCTAATGCAGTAGTTTCAAATAAATGTAAGTGGAGCTGCATGCTCATACATGTCATAGATATTCAAACTGTATAACCAAAAAATGAATTACCATAATTAAAAACATTTGGCCTAACTTTAGCATTTATTTGTTTAATCTAGTTTCAGTAAATCGAATATTAAGAACCCTAATCATGGAGGCTAGACACCCTTGGCAAATAATTTAAATATCATCCTGCAAAGACAGAAACAGCAGCAGTGAACCAAATCTTTTACTTGTATTTAAAAAAATAAAAACATCCCCCCCCTACAACTGAAAGAAGTCATCCCACTATGTTGGCTCCCAAGTTAAATCTACTTTCTGGGTGAAATCCTGGCCCCATCAAAGTCAATTGCAAAATTCCATGTGGCTTCAATGGAGGTCATGATTCCAGCCTGTATGTGCAGTTACGCAGTACTTATTTTTAGAGCTGATCAAATTCTGATTGTTGGCCTTGATATGAGGGTGGCTAGATGATCTGATGGTCTCTTCTGGCCTTAAACTTTAGCATTCTGTAAAGTGAATGTAATTTTTGCAACAGTTTGCAGGAAATTTCCATTTTTTAAAAAAAAAATTTCAATCTGTCCTGTAGAGGGTGGAAAAAATACAATCACATTTTTATGAAAAATTTCATCCAAAATGTGGAATCTTTTCAACCAGCTCTATTTATTTTATATATGTCAACTAATTCCCAAATACATCAGCACCTCTAGTGCAGCAGTGATACATCACATTTTGTAAAACTGCTGGGGGAGAAAAAATCCAAACTTTGTGACTATTGGTGCAAAGCTGGAAACTTATGGTAGTTCACTAAGGCCCAGCTCTTGCTCCCATTGAGGTCAATTGCAAAGCTTCCATGGACTGTGGTGCAGGCTCTGGTGTTCAATGAGTGTTAAAAAAAGCTTGGCAGTAGCAGATTTTAAAAGCCTAGTGCCTTCAAGTTCTTTAAGGTGCTCTATAGCAACTTCATAGTGAAGTAGCAGGGGCACAGGAAATGGAAGTCACGTTTGTAAGGTTTGGTGAACAGTTTTGGGGTGGGGGAGGTTTCAGGAGGAAAAGAAATACTCTTTATTAACTGCATTAACTGAGCTTAGTTGAGTCAGCTCAGACTCTTGGAAACATTCATTCTAAATAATATATTACTGACCAGATAGTGAGGTCCTAACTAAAGTTGTGTGAATAACTGATTTTTCAGTTTGTTGGCCATATGGATCCACCCCAAAATTAAATTCACTGCAGGTCAACTTTTTTTGAAATCCAAAACGTTGGAAAACGTTTTGGGTTGCATGAAACACTTTGTTTCGATATGATTTGGTGTGTTTAAAATGGTATTTTAAAATAAAATGGAAGGAAATTTCAAAACAAAAAGTTGGTGCAAATTAAAAAAAATTGTTTCAAAAACATTTAAATTAAATGTTTTCATTTTTTTGGACATTTTTTTCTGATTAAAACAATTTGATCAATTCAACACAAATGCACAAAATGTTTGGGCTAAGCCAAATCTGCATATTTTGGTTAAAAAAAAGTGGCTAAAATTTTTGTCCAGCTCTAGTCCTAATTCAGTTTTAATGTGGTGCTTCGTCAGTCTTTACTCAGAAGCTGCTTAAGGCCTAACACTGACTATAAAATCTGGGTAGGGACCTCAGTATTGAGCACTGATTATCAGCATTAACTATGTCATCGATGTGTTTCCTGTGATACAATATTCTTCTAATACTAATATTATCTATTACTAATATTACTATTATGCACTGTTATAATACTATTAGTAGTGTTATATGTTTATTCATGCATCACTTTGCTGAGCTCTGGAAATGAGTAAAAATATTTATTATACATCTGGTGGCAGCCACTGGAGGTGCCCGTGAAGTCAGCTGCTGCTTCCCATTAAACCGTGTGCAAAGATATTGTCACTGATGCTACAGGAATATGAAGAAGCTCTTTCTGGAATTTCTACCTTATTTTGTCATTACAGTAATTATGTTTCAGAATCATTTCTACGTCGGTCTTCTGCTGTCAGATATAACGTCACTTCTCTTAAGTAGCTTCAAAACTAATGGCAGCTTTAAAATGGCTTCTAACACACCAGTAATGAAATACTGTTTTACTACCACGGACAGTAAAATGCTAGCAGTAAATCGCCACTCTGAAGGGCTTATAAATCAATAAACAGAGAGGCAGTGAATGAACAAAATGCTGATTGAGATCACAAAACACTTCAAGTATCTGCAGATAATCAGAGTCATATGTTGAAGAAAAACAGAACTGCCAAAGATGCTAATGTTTATATTTCCTTTCTATATTCCATTGTTATGACAGGAATCGGGGTTCAATTACCTGATCAAGACAGCCAAAAGTGAACTTAAGTACTAGATAATTACTAGAATTTTCTGACATGACTTTTCTAGTCCAATAGATATCAGTCTCATGATAAAATGATCACATTAACCAATATATCTACTATTTATATTTGCCTTTTTCGTCCTCTTCTCCGATACAACTTGATTATTCAGCACCAATGGTCAGGGTGTATCCTGTTAGCAGAATCGTGCAATACACAGATTAGGCACATACCCACTCTTAGGATCTGTAGGATCTCTTCCAAAGCACAGTGCCCAATACCACCATGTTGGGCATTGGTTGAGTTCTGGCTCATGCCATCTACTGACTCACCAAAACCATGACTATCACCACTGAATGACAAAGGGAAAACAACATCGCTGCAGGATTGTGAAACTCAGCATTTCTGTGCAGTTGGGTGCAGCAGTTAATTTTATCATAGTTAAAGGATTACATTTTATATGACAGATCAAGAAGTAAGATATATTTCTCATTCTGTGAAAGCTCAGACTGGTTTGTTGGTGCAGCTTTGTAAAAAGCAGGATGGCAGGCCCATCAGTGAGGCATACTGTGTAACTGCTACCCCCTGCAGCAATGCTGTGGTACACACCAGCTCGTCTTGAACAATCCCTGGTAGCATGCCAACTGGTATAGTGCAGCTGAGGCATGGACTCAAGGCAAGCCAGCTGTTAGGCTCTATGGACCCTAACACCTTAGGGGTCCCAGTATGCACTCAACCTGCAATGCCATGCTCCTCCCAGGGCCCAGACACTCTACTTGCATGACCCACTGCTCCCCGTGCCACAGAATCATCCCCAGCCACTGACCTATCAGCCTCCTGAGGAACAAAGCGAGTTCATCACAGTGCCCTCTGCTGACCCATCACTGCTGAGCCAATTCGCCACAATTGCTCACTGGTATTTCCTCATCCCCATAGTCTTGTATGTAACCGATATATTTATCAGCACAATATAAACTCAGGGCCAGCCTCTCCTTCCAGATCCCAGCCACTGCAGGGAGCAACTCCAAAGCAGTAATGTCCCCAGCACCCCCCCTTAGGAAGCACATGGGTTCAGCAACCCCACCTCCCAGCTCCTGAGGTCAGCCTATGAGAGGGTCTAGTCCCCTGCTAGGAAATATTTTGACAGGAAGGTCAGACACCTTTGAAAGGTTGACAAACAAACATGTGGCAGTCGTAGTCATTTAAAAGCAATGGCTGAGGGTCGGGCAAATAGGATTAGTTATAAACATAGGAAAACAATGAGCGAGATACTCAGGTGCTATCCATTGATTTCAGTGATGCCACCCCAATGAAATACACCAGTTTATACTAGCTGCTGATGTGGCCCAATGTGTAAGTGTGGGAGAATCTGACTCTTACTGTTTAAAAAAAATGCCATGTAATCTTTTGGCTATTGTTTAATTCTCTCTAAATAATTTCCTTAAACATCCCCCCATCCTCTATCAGTTAAAGATAAAGCCCTAAATCTCATGGCTTCTATGTTTGCAAAAGGACTTAGGAATCATACATAACCTGTCACCCTGAACTATGACATCACAATATTATGAATTAATACAATAGAACTGAAGGAAGGTACTGGAAAATCTTAGATGTATGGTACCACAGTGGAGCTGTTAATTACAAACCTACGAATCAATGAAGATGAGATTTTCTTGCGTGCAAATTGAAAATTCAGATAACGATAGCAAGATGAAATCATCTTTCTGCAATACATGGTGTTAATAAGAAACTGATTTAATGTAATAACCCAATAATCTTTAAAGACTTTAGTGTCATTGTTCAATAATGGGCCCATCTTTTAATAAGTTTGCTTTTCTGAATATGCAAATGGATCAATTGTTAGAGGATCACGAAAAGCTTTGCAAATGTATTTGGATGAGCTTGTTAATAAAACATCACGTGGAGTGTTCTATTCACATAAGAGAGGTGGGGTCTACTCTTGTTAATATCCAACAAAAAGGGAGAAATGTTCTCTTTTGAAATGCCATTAAGTGAGACTTCCTGCACTCTGAATAGTGTGTGGGGATAGGAACTTTCTTTAGAAGAAACTTCCAATACATGACAGTAATAACACATTAAGCTCCAGATTTTGCCACTCTTAGTCACATTATTATTTGGATAGTCTCATAGAATGTTACTAACTGTAGAGTAAGGGACTACTGAACATGATAACAGGGGATGGAATCTGACCTTATGTTCTTTTGAGGGACCCCTCGGCTGCCTTACTCACCTTCTCCCATGAATGATCCCATGACTTGCAGTAGATTTATCTTGAAGTTAATGGGATTGCTCAGGGAGCACATTTAATGTTCAGCACAAGTGAGGGTATTAGAATCTGGCTCTGGTGTGTACTTTGGAAAGTTCTCAGTATGAAAAATGACAAAAGTCTAAAACAAATTCTAAAGCCATTTTTAAAAGAGAATTTTCTATTGATTCTATTTTTCCCCCTCTATGAAAGATTTAGCCTACCAAAATGAACACCGCCACTGCATTTATACTTATAATGGACTGGCAGAGACCAAAACTTTATAAGCCTGTTAGAAGGACTGAGCATCCGCAACTCCCATTGAAGTTAATGGGAGCTATCCAACAGCTTTGATCATCAGGTCCTATGGGCTAGATTTTAAAAACAGCGCTGTTGCGTCCTCAGCACTTGGGAAAATCTGACCCTTACCTAGGTGTCTAAACGGGAACTAAACTCTTTGGAAATTCTTCCTCCAGTTGTGGGAGCTAAGCACTTGAAAATCTAGCCTTATGTTGTGTGAACTTTGTTACAAGCCTATCAATTCAGTGCCCACCCTCATTTCTAGCTTGATTGTCAGCCAAAAATATTTTTTGGTTTTGCCTATGATTATATGTAGCTACTTTTGTCACTGAGAAGGATGGTGGCTTGTGGCAGTCAGTAAACCATGTTCAATAATGTAAGGAAAAAATGTTCTCTTTCTGCATTTATCAAGTCAGTCAAGAGGGCTGAAATCCAATACAGATGAGTCTCATCTTATGCAGGGGGTTCCGTTCCGTGGTTAGCGCGTAAAGCAAAAACCGCGTATAGTCAAAATTACATCGAGTTGAATGGTGGGCAGAACCGCCCGCACTACAGTTACAGTATTAAAATTGTTATTTTTCCTCTTTTTTTTCTGAAATGAGTGTTAAATATGCGTAAGATGCGACAGATCTGTAAGGACCTGTCAGAAGAGTTCAGAGTCATCGCTACCAAACCCTACCATCCAGCTTAACCCTTATCTGGATTCAAACATTATTGCCCCAGCCCATATCTGCATCTTTCTTTGACACATACTGACTAGATAGAATTTGTGCTTGGACAAAAGTGATATTATTCATTGCAGAGACTTTTATTTTAAGAAAGAATTACCAAAATGGACAAAACCAGCCCTTCTGGGAAGTTTCATGGTTTCAGAAGTATGCAAAGTTTCCAAGCCTAGTAGTGTAAGCACTAAAAAATAACTACGGTGTAATAATAGTGGCCCCCATATTCCCCTCCTGCATGGACTCTCACAGAATGCAAAACTCACTTGACAAACAACATTGGTCTTCTCCAGATCGGTGTCATTCTTTCACAGACAATGGTGGTAACAGAGCCGCAGAGACCATGGTACAGAATCCAAGTGTTGATCTGGGACCCACTGGAAGAGACCATGGCGATCTTTGTTGATCTTAGACCAGATATGCAGGCTGCTCTCCCATTCTCTCTCCCAGCCACCTCTCCAAACCTGGCAGCATAACTAGTTTGGTGAGCATGCTTTTGTTAGGTTCTCTACAAGGACTCTGCTCTAATGAGGGTCAAAGAGTACAGAAGAAAAATATGGATGTTCCCTGACTCCTACCCACCTCTGTTCAGCCACATCTGACTCCCCTTTTAAACACAGAGTACCGTTAATGTTATTGTATGAAGGGGATGGTGGTAGCTATGAGGCAGAAGGACACATACCATACTGTGAAGCCATATACTAAAGTAAATGGCAATAGCTTTGTGAACCAAACTCCAGATCCAGATTGTATAAACATTGCAGAGTTCACAAAGCCACAATTATAGCATAAACCTGTGGTCAATTCCATGTAAGCAATGACTATAGGATTAACACTGGGAAATTCAGACATGTTTACATTAGAAGAGTGTTAAATTTGTAAAGTGAAGCACTCAAAAGTCAGGACATGTCAATCTTAAAAGTTGAAACCTGAATTCCATGCATTATGTAGAGTAAGAAACTACTCAATTGAATACACATGACAAAATCTGGCCCTAAACTACTATTAGTAATGTGAGGGAATCAAATAAATATTGCCTCTGGCTAAAAGAAAAATCACTTTTTAAAGATCCGTACAAATCCGATTGCAAATTATACATCAGTAGTCAAGTCGTTGTCCACTTCTAATGTTCACAAAATTCCCATTAAAATGATTGAACAACTAACTCAGTGTGAGAAAAGGTGATAGAATTGAGCCTAAATAGGACACTTATTCCTAAAATAAAGGGAATATTATGACCTCGTTGCATGGCTCAACAATGAGCATCTTTAATTGCAAGATAATGTTAACAGATTCCTGGTTTCTTGTAGATCTCTTCGGTTTTGCAGCTTTCACTGACATCTGGTGGAGAAAGACGAATTTCTTGGTTGGTTTATTTAAATTCATTCTCCAAGTTGGGGGGCAGGGGGGGGGGGAAAATAGACCCAGTCAGGAAATGCAAACCACCATGTTTTTCCTCTTGGAAATGAAGCACGGTTTTGGGCATGTGATGTAAAAAATGTTTGGAATAATGAAAGCCCATTTGTGTTGCATCATTTGTGAGCTGGTGGGAGATTTATTGCTTTGCGTAAAAAAGAATACGGGGGAAACGATTTATCTGTTTGTATAATGGAAACATGATTTTATATTTGCAGTATCAGTCTGCACCATTGTGCTTACTCCCTACTGAGAAAATAGCTGCCTCTTCCCTAATTAGAGGCTCAATGGGAGAAGCATTCTGTTTGCATTCATTATTGTACATAAACAGGGTTTTTTCCTGTTTCCATGCTTCGGGGGCAGGGCGGGGAACAGTGCTTGTTAATTTAATTGCTTGATCGAAGGCTAAATTCTGGCCCATCATGCAAGGGTACACCAGAGGAGAGACGGTGATGATGGGAGCCTCTAACGCCTCTCCAGCACATCGGTGCAAGACGCAGGTAGAATGCTAAGTGGCAACAAGGTGACTGTGGCGAACAGTAGCCCTCAGCGGGTGATATGGACAACTAGGTAAAAGACATGGCTTAGGGTTTTGTCACTTGAGCACGCTTGTTAGCAACTGGAATTGGTGCTGGGAAAGGTGCATTCTTTAATTTTCAGCACTTAACACTTTTCCCCAGTGTTCCTGGCGGTTTTCTGCCTCTGGCTTACTCAGGCAGAAGTCCTCCGAGCACCTCATGTTGGTCATTATAGCTCCACACACACACAGCCACACTGCTCCAAACAGGAATGAGGGCACGATTTAATACAATCATAAATAGGCAACATATACCATGTTGAGTCCTAGTTAAGTGTGCTGCAGGAAGCTTCCACCTTGGCATTATTGTCCTAAGGAAGGGCATAAGCAAAAAAATCCACCTTGTGTTAGAAATTTCACCATACCACCAATCAGAGACGACATATCTATGGTGCTATTGATACAGAACCACTGCCTTTTTTTCCTCCAGTTGCACAGGATACAGAACCATACGCTCCATGGTCAAATGACCGCACTGCATAATGGTAACATAGTACTTTCCACATTCTTTGTCTGACTTCCATCTCAGTCATTCCTACCAGCTCCACTGAGGACTGCTCTGTCCAAGAGGCTGTTACATTTGCTAAAAATATCTAAGTAGATCACTGCAGAAAGACGGATTTAAAAAATCCAGTGGGCTAATCCAATTTGCCAATGTCAAACTGTAAGCATGAAATCTGTTACTGTTGTTGTTTGTATGAGGAGAATGCCTAAAAGTCTCATTCAGAATGAGCCCGGTTTTTCTAGGCAGCGTACAGACGTCTCGAAAAATATGGTCCCTGTCCCCAACCGTTTATGGTCAAGATTAAGATGAATGCTATAAACAATAGGAGAGAGGACAACAGTAGGAGTAATGAGGTTATGCATTTATATGGTCCGGCAATATACAACTAGTAGGAACAAAATCATCCCTGGTCTGATTCCATTGGCTTCAGCAGAGTTGCACCAGGGATAAATTTGGAACATGAACATGTTCTAAATTAGCAAAATGATTTCTTCCATCAATTCACATCTCTGTGCAGATAACAAAGAAAGGTTTAAAGTTTCACCATAAGCCAGTGGTTCCGAAACTTGTTCTGCCGCTTGTGCAGGGAAAGCCCCTGGCGGGCCAGGCCAGTTTTTTTACCTGCTGTGTCTGCAGATTCAGCTGAGCGCGGCTCCCGGTGGCCACAGTTCACTGCTCCAGGCCAATGGGGGCTGCTGGAAGCAGCGGCCAGTATGTCCCTCAGCCCACGCTGCTTCCAGCAGCTCCCATTGGCATGGAGCAGCGAACTGCGGCCACTGGGAGCCATGATCAGATGAACCTGCGGACGCGGCAGGTAAACAAACCGGCCCAGCCTGCCAGGGGCTTTCCCTGCACAAGCTGCCCTAAGCAATCAGATTCTCTCCCATACAGATCTACTTGTTGTAATGACCCCAGGTTTTTTGTGACCCAGTCTTTAATGCTTCCTGCCACCACCGAGCTTCTCAACTGGATGTTTTACCTTGGGAGACTCTGCCTTCTGCTCCCTAGTTACAAGGGCCCTGTCCCCAGGAGCAGGAGAGCTGGAACAATTTTTATAGTGCGGGTGCTGAGAGCCATTGAACCAAACTGTAAATCCTGATCATGGAAACCACTTCAATGCAGGGGGCGCTGCAGCACCCCTAGTTCCAGCACCTATGCCCAGGGGTCGGGGACGGGAGGGCATGGGGAAATAGATATGCTAGGGTTCTTCAATGGCTGCTGCCAAAAATCCCCATTCACCACAGTTGCATACCAGGCTGAATTAACACCCTTGAAATGTATTATATACAATTAACACCTAGGAATGAAGTCTGGCAGTGCCCACTGTACTTTTCAAGCTCCAAAAAGTCTTATTTCACACCTCAGTTAAGGCTACCTTTTCATATGCCATGGAGTCCAAACTTCTCTCGGTCTGGTCTTTCCACCCCCCTCTCATACCTACACATTTTTACCTCCCTACAAATAATCTCTAAAATTACTGGAGATAAAGAAAATTAGAAAAAAAACAGATTTTGCACATACAAAATTAGAAATCACATTTTGAAAATTTGGCCCACAGAGTGTACTAAATGTGGTGTTCCAGTCTCCAGCAGTGTTTATTGATCAATGCAACCCTTCCTTAGTTGCACTACGTAGTTCTACATTTCAGGTTCATTTAACTCCTTCATTCCCACCCTCCAATTCTCATGTAAAACTTCCGCTTGATAATGGATTCAAAAGTGAAATACCACTTATGGGCACAAGGTGGCACTTAAAGCACATCCAGTAGTGGAGTAAAGCAGTAAGTATTTATTTGTAATAGATAAATGGTGACGTTAAGGAATATTTTCAATTATTACAGCGGCAGCAAATATATTTAGGAGGAGTTTGGAGGATGTTTTAAAATAGCTCGTTTCTATGCACAGAATCTTATCCATGATTAATCGCTTGAAGAGAAAAGGCCAAGATATGTTGTCCATGATGTTGAATAAATTGCAACTTAGTTTTAATTTTGAAATGGACAAATAGATTGCTCTGTATAGGAGAAGAGGCTCCCTTTTTAGATGTTTTTGCAAAACATCAGTTGGATTTCAGGTTAGCTTCAGTGGAGCTGCAAGATACTCAGCACTTTTGGAAAATGGGCCACTTGTTTAGATGCTTAGATAAAATTCAGGAGTCTAAATGTAGGCAGACTTAAAAAAAATCTTAGTGAATAGGTGACAGAGAAAATAAAGTTTTTTGAAATATTATATTTAGTTAGCAACAAAGAGTTCTGTGGCACCTTATAGACTAACAGATGTAATGGAGCATGAGCTTTCGTGGGTGAATACCAGGACGTCTGACGAAGTGGGTATTCACCCACGAAAGCTTATGCTCCAATACATCTGTTAGTCTATAAGGTGCCACAGGACTGTTTGTTGCTTTTTACAGATCCAGACAGACACGGCTACCCCTCTGATACTTGATATATTTATCAGAGTGGTAGCCATGTTAGTCTGGATCTGTAAAAGCGGCAAAGAGTTCTATGGCACCTTATAGACCAGGGGTCGGCAACCGGTGGCTCGCGGCTCGCCAGGGTAAGCACCCTGGTGGGCCGGCCCGGTTTGTTTATCTGCCGCGTCGGCAAGTTCGGCCGATCGCGGCTCCCACTGGCCGCGGTTCGCGGTCCCAGGCCAATGCGGGAGGCAGGAAGCGGCGCGAGCCGAGGGATGTTCTGGCCGCGGCTTCCTGCCTCCCGCATTGGCCTGGGACCGCAAACCGCGGCCAGTGGGAGCCGCGATCGGCCGAACTTGCCGACGCGGCAGATAAACAAACCGGGCCGGCCCGCCAGGGTGCTTACCCTGGCGAGCCGCGAGCCAGCGGTTGTCGACCCCTGTTATAGACTAACAAATGTATTGGAGCATGAGCTTTCATGGGTGAATACCCACTTCGTCGGATGCATCCAATACATTTGCTCCAATACATTTGTTAGTCTATAAGGTGCCACAGAACTCTTTGCCGCTTTTGATATATTTAGTTAATTATTCTGCTCTACAGACCTTCCTCCCATTCAAACAGGCTCTTTATTAAGAGAATTATTTACAGATTTGTTGTAACTGCAGCTAGCATTGTAGCCCTGTGCACACAGACTGACTTGCTGGTGCCGCCTTCTCTGCCCTGCTCCAAATTCCATGCAGGTTACTAAAGCCTTGGACAAATTAACCTTTCTTTGTCTCTCTTCATCTCTGTAAAGTGGGGTTAATAATACTTTAATTACCTCACAGGGCGCTGATAAAGTAGAGCAGGCCAAATATTACAAAAAAACTTTGCTTGCAAATATTTGAATTTCAAGTGGCTTTCACTTCAACCATGTTTTTACCCCTTATGATTTCATAGTTACACAAGCTGGGTTTTGTGTGCATCGATATTTGGGAAATGGCTGTTCTGAATGTGAATATTGAATCTCATGCAAATATTGGTGGTTCATGCACAAACAAGCATATTGGCTATTCAGCATTTGTTATTCATTATTCTTCTATTTAAAAACTTTTCAGTCATCCAGTCAGAGACTAGACAATACCATGTGATTTAGGTGACCAATCAGGTACCATGAATAGCAATCAGCCAAAGAAAACAGATCACTAACACCAGGTTGAAATTCATTTGCACCAACCATTTGGTGAATATTTATGCAGACCAAATACATTTGCATAAATTAAGATCTAATGGAGAACAATGAGCTAAATTCTGTGGATAATTTATTAGCATTGTATAATTCAAGCAACCCTAATTGTGAGGATTAATTCTTTAACATTTGGCAGCACTGGGTAGCTTTGTGTTTAAAGGTTGTGATAAATGAAAGAGGGAGTGGGGGGTAGCTCCCTTTTATGGTGACCCAGCGAGCCAGTTAGTTATAAAATCTCTCTTAGTAGTTGTTCTCTATTTGCTTTACCTGTAAAAGGTTTAAAAGTCTCCCTGAATAGGTAAAAGGAAGGGAGTGGGCACCTGACCAAAAGAGCCAATGGGAAGGATAGAACTTTTTAAAATTGGGAAAAAACTTCCCCTTTGTCTGTCTGTGGTTGTTCTCCTGGGCAGGGCTGGCTCCAGGGTTTTTGCTGCCCCAAGCAGCAAAAAAAAAAAAAAAAAAAAAGCCGCGATCGTGATCTGCAGCTTTACCACTGCCGCTTCAGTCTTCAGCGGCAATTCGGCAGCTGGTCCTTCGCTCCGAGAGGGAGTGAGGGACCCGCTGCTGAATTGCCGCTGAAGGGCCGGACGTGCCGCCCCTCTCCATTGGCTGCCCCAAGGACCTGGTTGCTGGGCTGGTGCCTGGAGCCGGTCCTGCTCCTGGGAAGAGAGGGATAGAGCAGCAATGCTGCAAAAAGCTTTGGGCCAGATATGAAAAATCATCAGATCATACCTAGAAACTACTCATTTGAAAACCCCAGATATGTAAGTAGATCAGGAAATGTCTAGGAAGATGTAATTAGGTTTATTTCTTTTATTTCTTTATGGCTTGTGGCAGGACCAGCTCTAGGCACCAGCAAAGCAAGCACATGCTTGGGGCGGCACATTTCCAGGGGTGGCATTCCAGCCATCCTTTTTTTTTTTTTTTTTTAAAAGAAAAATCCACCAATGGGCGGATCGGGCAGTGCTAGGACCTGGCGGCAGCCAGGCTGGCTCTGAACAATGTGCTTTGCTGGCAAAGTGGCTCCCAGCCTGGCAGAGCCAGGGGGAGCACGTGTGAGGTAAAGTCCCCGGCTCCTGCTTGCAGGGGGTGGAGAGGAGCCACTTTGACAGATGTGGCCAGTTGCTGACACCCGATCCCCCAGGCCAGTGGGCCAGGGAGCGCAGACCAGCCCAGCTGCTTAAAGCACAGCGGTGGGATGAAGCGGCTCAGAACAAGCCATGCCCTGGGGGGAACCAGCCCAGACCCAAACAGAACCAAAGGTAATGGGGGGGGCAAAGGTGTCCAGGGGCAGGGGCGGCTGGCAGGGCTGAAGCTGGGTGGAGAGGGGGAAAGTCCTGCTTAGGGGAGCAGCCACTGAATTATTAAAAGACTACACGTGTATAAAAACTAGAAAAATTCAGTTCGTATAAAATTTTTAATTTATAAGAACCTGGGTACACCGGAAGGCACTAACATTTTTCATTACAGTGTATAGTTGAACTCAAATTGTTTGTAATTGTGATTTTGTTAAAATTAAATGAGTACACTAGTAGGAAATTGTTTTATTTCACTAACTACAAATTCTCTTTATTTTATTTTAAACAGTCAAAAAAATTGCAAAGTGCAAACGTGTGTAAAAGCCAAAAAAAAAATGGGGTGGAGGGGAGAAGAGGCAGCCAAAATGTTTTTTGCTTGGGGCAGCAAGAATCCTAGAGCTGGCCCTGGCTTGTGGATTCCTCTGTGTAACCCCAGGTGCTTTTGTTTTGCTTGTAACCTTTAAGCGGGACATCAAAAAAGCTATTCTTGATTCTTAATTTTTGTATTTTTTTTAAATCTAGTAATAGCCTAAGTTTCCAGATGTTTCCTTTCTTTTTTGTTCTTAATAAAATTTACCTTTTTTAAGAACAGGATTGAATTTTTATGTCCTAAGAAGTTTGTGCACATGTTGTTTAATTAGTTGGTGGCAACAGCTGATTTCCTTTGTTTTCTTTCTCAGCTCTTCCGGGGGGGGGGGAGGCGGGGTGAAAGTGCTTGAGGGTACCCCACAGGAAGGAATTCCCAAGTGTGCCTTCCTGGGTTCTCAAAGGGGTTTTTGCACTCAGGTGGTGGCAGCATCTACCCATCCAAGTTCAGAGAAAAACTGTAACCTTGGGAGTTTAATACAAACCTGTGTGGCCAATATTAATTTTTAGAATCCTTGTGTGTCCCCACCTTCTGCACTCGAAGTGCCAGAGTGAGGAATCAGCCTTGACAAAGGTGCTATATAAATATAAAGTATTATTGTACTAGCTGTTAACTTACTGAAAAATACAATATAAAACACTTAAAAGAAAGCAGTTATCTAACACATCACTTGTGCCCCTCTGCCACACACACACGACAACAGATGGACCAACTTTTAAACATAGCACACTATTTCTGTTTTCTTTTCTGAACAAAGTTAGGTTCATGCTTATAATCAGCTGGCAAATTACATCTCCAGGCACAAATGTAAGTGTACTGTGAAATAGTGTACAGTGAATGCTGCATTTTATAACATGATGTACTTTTACAAAGCAATTAGGCAAAATGGTTTGTGTTCTGCAAGAACAAACCTCCTTTGGAGGGTTTGTAAGGAGGGAAGATTCTATGCCTCCCTAATGACCCTCCCTCATTTCCCAAAGATGAATTTGCCAAGAGATTTTATGTGAATAAAGGGACAGATTTATTTATAGAAACATGTTCCTATAGCCAACAAACTATTGAGTCCTTCCTCAGAGCCTCAATTAAGCTAATGCAATATCTATTGATTTGGCATTTTTATAATCTCTTCAATACAAATGCAAGAAACATTCTGTAATAGCTTGGGAGAGGTACCAGGCGTTAGCCAAGATTATCCATTTATTAATAGGTTAATATGGAGTTATGGATGCAGTTTTGCCTTCTGTTACTCCGGTATGTCATAGGAGCTACAGCAGGATAATTTCATGAAAGAATCTATAAAACTTTCATTAATTCTGATTGGGCTAAAAGAAAAAAATTGCCAGAAGCAATTATCAAACAGTCAACCAAGTTTAAAACACCTCTGTATTTGCCATTTACTGGTGCATCTTCAGAATAAAAAAAAATCCAGCCTTCTTTTCAAGTAGTTCTACCGGCTCCTTTAATCTGTATACATAGTGTGACCTTTCTGATCCAAAGTGCTTAGACTCTTGCTCAAATGTGCAAATTGCTGTTTACATCCAGTGATAAGGCAAGAAAGAAAAAGAGCCTATAGATTTCCTGGTGGTGGAACATTTGCTCCTCTTTCTTTTCTGTGAACATCAAATTATTTACTTTCTAAGGTCATTAATTACTATTGACTTCCCCAGTGTTCAGATAGTTCACGGGCATCTGAACACAGTGCTGTATGCCAGCTTTTAAGACATCTGAGGCTTGCTTTCCTACTGCACATTTTTCTTATTACTGTAAGAAACAAATAAAAAATCTAAACTAAACATCTGAAGTTAAATTGGTCTTTAGGTGACCTCTTTTGTGTCTGAAATATGAGCAAGGGAGTAAACAGAAGAGAGTCCCATCCTAATCAGAAAAGTACCACCACTAGACTTAGACTTTAAGGCCAGAAGGGATGATCATAATCCCTGCCACAGAACCTTATCCACCCACTAGTAAAGAAAGACCAGTAAAGATTCCCTTTGACTTCAGATGTGGCCCAGTTCAGGATTCTAATGTAACTTATGAGGTGTGTTTTCCTATACCTATAAGGATATACACCCCTACAGGGTGTAAATCTAAGCTTCAAAGACTGAAAGTAAAGCAACAGGTGTTTGTGGGGACAGCCTTAGATGACCTTATTCCTTAGTCCATTACAATCCTTCAACACAGCAAATCTGGGGTGTTATACAAACCCGAAAATGTTAATTACACTCTTGCTGGACAATGACAGATGACAGATCTCCTGTTTCTTCATACATGTCTAAACTAAGATGTTATGTACTGTTTGCTTAGCACCATTTCAACTGACAGCAGGATTAGAGAACATGCTGGTAAAAAGGCCTGTCTGTGCCTAATCTAAAGTAGAGCTCCATCATGGAGCTTATTATTACTTATTTGTATTATCATTGTCTAGAAGCCTCAGACATGCACCAGGACCCGCACATATTTGGTGCTGTATGGGCTAAATGGAACAAGAAATACTAGTGTAGACACAATCTTTGAAACCCCTTTTACCCACTTTGGGTCCCCCAGTGACAGCCCTAATAAGCACAAGTTTTACAAAACAATGGTACGGCTTTGGTAAAAGCAATAGCCCTATTCTCATACATCCCTTTTGCAGAGGTTTATTTTAGCTATTGTTCCCTTCTTCACTATCACAGCTGTAACAGAGCAGATCACCAAAGTAAAGGAAGATGGCATGCTTCTCCTCCCTATGTGTTCTCTGTGCTATCATAAATGAGGCATGCAGGGAGTGCCTTCATCTCAGGCAAACTGACAGACTCATCCTTTCCCCAGCTATCTATAGCTATCTAGCCAGATTCTTATCTTGATGTCCAACACCATGACATCAGATTACCTATGAAGCTATAGAAGCTTGAAATTCTTGCAGTAGCAGGCATCTTCCTACTCCAAATGAGACAGAAATTCAAACTAAAAAGCATGATTAACTAGGGTTCTGAAGGTAGCATGATAAAAGTATTAGAGGATGGTAAGTGATGTATACAATGAACTGAAAGCAACATTTCACTATTTCAGTTAAACTGTTTTATCAAGTGTTAAGTGCACTTGAGAGCTTCAAGCATGACTTTTTTTTATGAAAGGAGCCCACTTCCCACCTACTCTGCTTTTTTACTTTATTCTATTAATTACTTATTCCCATCAGTTGCTATACTTGTCAGTTAACTGTGCTATTACTTGCTAATTCACATTATAAGGGGGTTTTCCATTAGTAATTACTGCTAAATTAGTGATCCTCTTGTGCCTTTGAAGTATGGTAGGTTCCAAGCTGCTTGAGCTTATTCCTGTTTCCTAACCACTTAAGAGAAACTTGCTGTAATGAGTCCCATTTATTAAACTAGCATTCTCTAGCTAACAGGTAAACCTACAGCCAGACCACTCTCTAACAGAACACTGATACTGGAGTGAATGTGCACAGCCTATCACCCTATTTAAAGGGGATGGCTGACTGGCTAAGTCAGGTGGCCAAGGGTCACATGACATCTCAGAGTCAGCACTTCCTATAAGAGAGCGCCTGCCTAGTCATAAAGGGAGTTAGTAAGGCATAAGAAGGAGTTGGTGAGGGCTCACTGTACCAGCTGTGTGCAAGGTCTGGGAGGAGGAACCTGTAAGTAACAGAGTTAGAAATCTCAATAGCAAGGGATTTTAAGAAAGACTAGGTAGCAAGTTCTGGGTTTCAAGAAGGAACTCTCGTGTGTATGGAAGGTTTGTGTTCAGACTAAACAAAGGATGAGGCTCAAATTCTACTTTGGCTGGGGTATATATTTCTATGCGGGCTTATCAGGGGTTTGACCCACTGGCTTACAAAGTCATTCTGATTCTAGAGCTCTGGCTGATAGGTAGAAGAGCATTGTACAGATAGGCATACAAGCACCTCTCTTTATTTCAAAAACCTATTTTTAGCACTGTTCATCAGCATAGTACATAGTCCTGTGTAGATAATAATACCAACTTCTATTTCTATTTGCTAAAGTACTGATATGAATGTATGTTCCCTGTAAAGCTCCTTGCACAGCTCAAAGTGTTTAGGTTCTATGGTCATCCTCTTAACATATGTGTAGTGTGCCTCAGGTGGCGTGTGACCATGATTCATCACTGAATTTGGTCTGCTGGTTGGATCATTAGCTTCCCCAGGGTTGGGTACCGAGGGAGAGTGTGACATGAACGTTTATCCATGCCCCCCAGGTACTATGGTGATGGGTGCTTATACAAAACCCATGTTTACATAAAGTTCAGTGTATGGTTGAAGCAAAACCTTCCAGTTATTGCTTGCAGAATGCAAAGGAAAAGCTCAATACCCTTAACTCTATCTCCTACTGAGCTGTCAATAGCTATAACTTTTAAACCTTGATGAATTTCTGATCAAGGGGCCACTTCCTGTTTTTTGGCAGTGGTCTCTCTAGCTGTAGTGTCTCTGCCCTGGCAGGCTGCCTGTTGTTTCTGTTGGGCGTCTTCCATTGGAAGTGACTGAGCAGGCATGTGCCTTCATGGCTAAACTCTCAAGACCAGTTACACTATAACTCGTGATGTACAAAGGGCTATAATCTAGCCACAGAGGATTTTCCTGATGTAGGAAGCTCCTTGCTGGTGTGTCTATGCTACAGCCAGGTCCTGAGCCTTTGTGTCTCCCCCTCCCCCTGCCCCCAGTGTAGGGGGCATGTCGGGGCAGATGTGGGTGGGAAGTGGATGTATTGGAGTTCTGCTGTGCCTTTCTTCCAATGGATTCATTAAAGATGATGGGTCATATCCTGGCCCCACTGAAATCAATGGCAAAACTTCCCTTGACTTCCATGGGGCTGGGATTTCAACCCACCCTAAACTACATCACAGGCTTGTATGTCTACACTGCAGTGGGGAGCGTGCTTCCCAGTGTGGGTAGACAGACCCATACTAGCTTGGCTCAAGCCAATGTGCTAAAAATAGCAGTGTAGCTGAGGTAGCATCAGTGGTGGCTGGGGCTAGCTGCCAAGGTACATATCCAGAGGGCCTGGGAGGGTTTGTACTCAGACAGCTGCCTGTGGTGCCCCAGCTGTGCTGCTATTTTTAGCATGCTAGCTTGAGCAGAGCTAGTATTGTCTGTCTACACATGCTGGGAACATGCTCCCCACTGAAGTGTAGACATACCTAAACTACATCACAGAGAGCAGTGACATTCTCAAGATCAGTCCACAGAGCTGGGAACAGTCTCCTCAGAGCTGGTCTTATGCTCTAGCCCTTAAGACATACTACCACCTGTATAACCTAATACCCGTGGGTCAAGGCATTGTCAAAACAAGCTTTACTATGTGAATCTCTTACTGTAATGTGGGTTTTTACAGTGCACTAACTTTTCAGCACTAACCAGAAAGGGATCTTAAATTTTAGGCCTCTTAATTATTCTACCATGTTGTGACAGAATGTCCCCCTGTATTCACACCCTACACACACAACAGTAGTAATCTTTGTACAAAACGTGCCTTGTAAAGTGTCATTTGAAAACGAATAATTCTTTAGGCAATATCATGGTGAAATGTGTGTTGCAATATTATATGTAAAGTTAGAAACATAAGCTGAAATCATGACTGAAGGGTGTTTACCAGACAAGTCTGGGGAATAGGTAAACCTGTTTCTCAAAGACACAAAGTGCCCTGAAAGCTGATGGCCAATCACCTATCACATGGCCATTCTTTGGCAAGCAAGGGGGGCAGGTACTAACAGATCTGCATCTTAGCAAACAGCATGGCAGCTCTTTCCCCATCAGATTCCTTGACTCAAAGCTCATTCCCACTGTGAGGTTAATCTTGGGGCAACCCTGAGGAAAATGCATGTCAAAGGGTGATAACTATAAAATGAGGGGCAAAACCCACCTTTGTTCTCTCCCTATGCATGTCTCTTTTTCACCTAAGATGACAAAAGAAACAGACATTGGACTTTGCTTTTTTGTATGTGGCTCATTTCAATATGGGAAATTGGTTTCTGCTGTTTAGCAAATATTGATATTTTCTGCAGTGGAATGTTTGAGGCTTTTTATATCAAAGGTCTTATAGAAATAAAAGACCAAACTCTGGTCTCAGTTTCCCTGGTGGAATACCATTGGATCCATTGCATTCCATTGCGGTATCCATGTAGAAGACAATCAGAAGCAGATAGTGTGGAGGCATTAATATAAATAAAATATTGTTTCAAAGTTTCCTTAGTCAAACATTTTTCTCATCATTAGATTATTTACACGAGGGATGCAACGTGAACTGTCTGACAGACTGAGGAATCTTCTGCATCTCATTCATATTTTTGAGTGCCAGATTTGAACTCCTTATTCATATTAAATAGAACTTTACTCCAGGAGTGGTTCTACTAAGTAGTCAATGTGAGCAAGAGTGGCAGAATCTGACCCTCAGTAAATGGCACAAACACTACCTATCTCTTAAATCAGGAATATTTTACTTTATGGGTAAATAGACACTTGCCCCCACCTATTTGAAGGAAATGAACTACTTTCAGATCTCTTCTTATGAACACTGTAGATGTGTTCAGAAATCACATCTAGGAAAACCTTACATAAAGGTTTTGAAATGACGCTTTCTACAAGTGTTTTGAAAAGAGATTGTAAAGATCTAAATTAAACATTTGAAGTTAAGTTGGTCTTTAGGTGACCTCTTTTGTGTCTGAAATGTGAGCAAGGGAGTAAACAGAAGAGTCCCATCCTAATCAGAAAAGTACCACCACTGGACTTAGACTTCAAGGCCAGAAGGGATGATCATAATCCCTGCCACAGAACCTTACCCACCCACTGGTAAAGAAAGACCAGTAAAGATTCCCTTTGACTTCAGATGTGGCCCCGTTCAGGATTCTAATGTAACTTATGAGATGTGTCTTCCTATACTTATAAGGATCTAACAGGGTGTAAATCTAAGCTTCAAAGACTAAAAGTAAAGCAACAGGTTGTTTGTGGGGACAGACTTAGATGACCTTATTCCTTAGTCCATTACAATCCTTCAACATAGCAAACCTGCTATTTACAGTGAGACAGAGAATGGAAAACAAGGGATGGATCACTTGATGATTACCAGTTCTGTTCGTTCCTGCTGAAGCATCTGGCATTGGCCACTGTTGGAAGACTGGATACTGGGCTAGATGGATCTTTGGGCTGCCCCAGGAGAGCTGTTCTTATGTTCGTAAGTAGGAATGCTTCCCTGTGGATAGCTTAAACTTCACCCATCCTGAGCTTAAATTCCTTTTTCCTTTAGTGGTAATTTTCCAATAGGAAGCACAAATAAAATTATTTGTTAATTAAGTATGATCAAAAGCAATGAGGGTAAACAAGTGTTTGAGTGATTCACAAATGATAATATTGACTTTGTGAAGAAAATTTAACAGGTCTGCCATATGCTGTGGTTAGTATTCAGAGGGTTACAAATTGAATTAATTCTGAAAATTATGCACATTAACAGATGATTAGCTTTAAAAGGGATCCAGAAATTGAAGGAAAAGTAATTATAAAGCCGTGGGATTTTTTCTTGCAGTTTGAAAGAATTGTATTTAAAGACCTAAAGCAATTTGGGTAACTGGTAAAGTGGCTGAATAACATGGATGCAATGATTATACACTGCATTCTTATCTCACTGGCTAAACCCACATGCAGCTCCCATTAATGCAATTACTGAGAGATGTACTGGTTGATCGACTGGCATCAAAACGTGTACTTTAGTGTCAAACTCCATATTTAAACTGCCATTGGCCTCTGTGCTTTGCATCAGGCCTTCTTTCAGTTGCATCTAGTACAAGAGCATTCTTGCAACAGAAACCATAACAACACTTGACAGGTCAGCTCAGTCTTCTGTGGGAGCTGGTCAAAAGGTTTTGGATGGAACATATTTCTGATCAAAAATGATATGTCAAAACTGACATGTTCTGTGGAAACATGTTACTTCTGACAATTTAATTTTGGGGTGTGTGTGGCAGTAATGAAGCATTTTAATAATGTTTACCTTATTAGAACAAAGCATTTAGATTTGTCATTTCAAAATTATTAGAAATTTTTATAAATTTGTTTTCATTTAGACAAATATTAAGTGCTGAGTGAGTCAATGAATTTTTGTCCAAACATTTTGTGTGGTAGAGAATTTCAGAATTGCGGAATTCCCTACACAATGGGAATTCCTGTTCCCACACAGCTGTAAAGCAAATGCTTACTTTTATGCCACTGTTGTTAGTGTCTTGTAGAGGATTGAAATTCATCCATTCACATTTATTGCTTTCCATGGTGATCACATCTTCTATATGGACCATGTTATATTCTCTGTCTGTATTTGTGCTGTATTTTATGCAGCAGTAACAACTTTTACCCTACTCAATGAGCCCTGGGTGCTACAATTTACACCCAATTGTACCTTTATGCACCAATATAGACATGAGCTAGATTTGGCCTGGGTAGGTGGTCAGCAATATGTCCCTACTGCTATATTCTTATTGTTTGAGCATGAAATTACTATCCATAGAGATTCTGAGGTACAGTTGGGTTCATTTAAGATTTTTTACTTCATTTGAGTCTACGCTTTCTTTCCCATATAGTGCCACTCCCCCACCAGCACAACCTGTTCTGTCCTTCCGATATATTTTGTACCCTAGTATTACTGTGTCCCATTGATTATTCTCATTCCACCAAGTTTCTGTGATGCCTGTTATATCAATATCCTCATATAATATGAGACACTGTAGTTCACCCATCTTATTATGTAGACTTCTAGCATTGGTATAAGACTTAGAATGATTGATGGGAAAAGGTGCAAAAAGGAGACAGACCAAACTCGTTCACACAAAAAGGCCTATTGATCTAGTTCAAGGTCTGTGTTGAAAGCATGCCTGGTAAACAAGAGATGTGTGGGATCAGAAATCAATGAACCAAAATCTGTGAATCAGAAACTAGGCCTAGTTGGTGGACAAAGTAATGAGACAATGAGCTAGTCTGTCCATCCCTCTCTGTTGGGGCCCTTAAAGAAAGAGATTTTAGAAGGAAAATTGGCTATGGGTGCAGGCTTCCCTGTCAAGGCTCCTAACCACACCATCTCCCGGGACCCCAAGCCTTCCTCATCCTAATCCCGAGGGATGTCCTGTCCAGATTTGGCCCAAGAGAGGGACCCGGATGACACCACCAGCTCCAGCTAACTCCCAAAGATCACCAAGTATTGAGATTTTATTTCTCTCTCACACCTCATGTGTCCTTTTCTCTCCCCACCTTAGCTTAGCTGGCCAAGAGTATATGTTTTGCAATATCTTTGCTATTCTTTTCTCTTCCCTGGTGCATGTATGAGGGTTTGACTTGTATTGTCTTCTTGACAACAGGATTGGACTTCACAGCAAAAACCCATCTCACCTAACTTCCTCTTTTTCCCAAAAAGGATGGTATTACCATCTAAAACCCTGACAGATGGTGGTGGGTGGGTGGAAAGGTTCCTTTTGAAAACTCTACAGCTAAAGGGAACAAGGTTTGTTGTTAAAATAAAAACCTTACTTAAAGCTTCAAGTGTTTTAATTGTTTTCCCTTCTTTTTCATATCTTTAATGGCGTGTGCACCATGATCCTAAGCAGGCTGAGGTCTCTGTATACCAACCCCCAAACGTTAATTAAAACTCTTTAATGCTGAACAGTTACCTGATCATGTTAACACTTTTTAGCCATATATGCCAACTGAATTAATAGAACAACCCCCAACACCATTGCTGTACTACATTACAGTACATTGGCTCTGTTTTGCACTTCCATATAAGTCTTGGCATACAAGCCTGGGATTCAACTTCTTATAACGTGTGACAGTTCTTCACAGCTATCGCTTTGCTTCAGTATCAGATTTTTCACTAGCAGTAGATCTCTTAGCCCCTCCCCCTGAATTTAGATATCAATATCTATCTACAGCAATGCTAGCTGCTAAGGGATTAATAGAGCCTAATAAAGATGGAAGTGTCAATACCTTCTTCTCCTACCACTTTTACTTCTTTCCACTGGAAAAAGGAAGAATAAAGCAAAAGAAAGGGGGGGGGGGGTAATAAGCCCCGAGGTAGCCGTTTGCTGCTCCAAATGCACAAGGAGCAGCCTCAGAGAGATTGAGTCTGACAGATGCACAATTTCTGTGGGGCAAGGCATCTCCACACCATCCTCCGCACCAGTTTACTTGTCTATATCAGTGTGAAGTTGTTTATCATTTCCAATGGTCATTCAATCTCTCCTACCCACTAATTATAATTAAGCATATTTAGTTGACATTAGACTTGTGTGAAACTATCAAATAGCACGTTGCATGATGAGAGAGGTCACAAGTGAGATTTAACTTTGGTCAAAGGCAAAAATATGCTAGTTCCACTAACAGAACCAGGTTTTTATGGAAAAGTATATATCATTTTTTTAAGTGGGTTTTTTTTTAACTCTGAAACACTCACCAATTTGCCTGAAATGAAAATTTGTCAGTTCTGCATATCAAGCCATTTGTGTCTTTTCAAAAGTGTATATTTTAGTTTTTGTGACAAACAGGAGGCGGGGAGGGGCAGAGAAATGAGCTGCAAATGCAAAACCTGTTATTTTGACTACAAGAGCTATTACAGAAGATTTGCCATTGATGTGATTTTTTCTCTCTCCTACCTCTGCTCCACATGTGAGAACTGTGATTTGTATAATTTACTGTAATTTGACCTGGGTCTCTTTGTGCAGGTGTACAGAGATCTGATTTACAGCTGTAATCTGAAGAGTGGTAAATGTCTGCTTATAAAGGAGCATTACTATATCAGGAAAGCAGGGCTCACTCCATTAAAAATTGTATGGCATTTTTTTTTATTTTGTTAAAATAAATATAAGCAATTACTCATGGCTGGGCCCAGTTCTGACAAATCAATAGTACTATTCATATGAGTTGAGGCCACATTTTCAGCTCCCAAGATTTCACATAGCCTCTTAAAAATCCCAGTAACTTGCTTAGGCACCTAACCCCCATTATTTAAACTGAAATCAATGGCAGTTAGTCACCTAAATACCTTTTGAGCATCTGGGCCTAGGTGCTTAACTATCTTTGAAAATCTGGCCCTAGCAAACGAATTGCATGAATATGGGTTTGTAGGATCTGGTTCCATAGCCCATTCCAAGTAAGCAAGTATTTTTCAGAGACACCTACGCTGTCTTTATGGATAGAATTAAAGGACTCAGCACTCATACCTTCAGCCTTTCATAAATTAAGGGCATCGCTCATTTAAGCTATTAAATACATTTTACAAACAAGCTGGTCTCGAGTGATTAATTCTTACACATTACACCTGAGATGCTGACTCTTCCTTTCCATCTCATTTATATTACTTGGTACTGCATTTTGACCAACCTGCATGTTTGATTTAATAAGAGATTTTAATTTGCTGTCTTCTATTTTGAAAATGCCAAAGCCAGTTTACTTGCTAGGGTTTATCCATTTGCCCATGGAATCACCTCAGGAACCTATAAAACAACCTTGTGGCTTTCAACTGTTACCAAAATGTTAGTTCACTTTAATTTTTTAATTCATATGTTTAAAAACTAAACCCCAAATCAGTGTAGATTATTTGCATGTTATTTTAGTGTAATGCAGTATATGAAATGGTAGTATGGAGTACATAGGAGCTAGCCCTTCCCATATAATATATGATCTCTTGATTAGATAGTACCTGCAGCTAGACCATTAAAAATGAATGATTGGTTTCTTGGCCCATGCTAAATCCCTTTTGTGCTACTGGCGTGATACCAAGGGTACTTTTAAAGCTTCCTTGAGGCAGTATCTGGAGGATTTGCTAGCATAGGGGAATCCACAAGTACATAGGGCTGTTGAATCCTCTGCCAGGTACTCCTAACACCATAACTTAGTGGGCAGTCTGGAGAAGACTGGAGTGTAGCCAGATGCAGTGTACTTTTGCAAACCTGGCTGTCAGAGCAGCTTGTTAGAAACCACTAATCACCAATACAAGTTAAAGCAGAACTGAGGCTGTTCTGTCTGGCACGGAGGGCTGATTTAACCTCCAGACATTTCAAAAGGAAGGGCAGAAAGATAATGAAAAACCTCCTATGTCCTCTTCTCCTCCACCCACCAGTACACAGAGAATAGCTGATGAAATGGGCATTAAAATTGTCTGTGGGAGATTTGATTAAGTAAGATAGGATTTGGTCCTTGTGAAGGTTAATACAAGACCACTCTGATCTAACAGAGATAGTTATATATTCGATCTTGACCGTTAACTATAGGGCAGCTGGATACAACATTCCAAGTTTGACATCCCACAGCAGAGAAACGTGTGTGGTTCAGGAGGGAGCATGCTGGATTCCACGTGTGTACAGTGGGTGTAGTGCGGGGCAATGTTTATATTGCAGATTAAAGGTGCATGGGTTTTCCTTGCTCATCAGCACACATTGGCTGAGTTGAGCTGGGCATTGGATGGATGCGTCCATCCTTCCCCTTATGCTGGGAATACATTAAGGACACACAGCTCTTTCAGTAACAGAGCTGAAATAGTTTAAGGCTGTGAGGGGAAAAGGATGCCGATCCTGGTCCGAAGTGCATCTCTCCAGTGCCCTCCCCAGCCATTTTGGGCTTGTTGCTGGGTTGAAGATTTGGCCAACATTGAATGGAACAATAGAAAAACTACTGAATCTACATGTGGCAGTACCCCACTATTGTTCCTATTCTGCCTCAACCTGCAGGGAGAGTGGTGGTTACAAACTTTGCTCTGATCTAACTTGGATGTCAGAGGAACACTGCACAACGCTATCTCAAAGGCCCACAAGACTAACAGCATGATGATTTTATATTGTTGCAATTATCACAGTTTCCCATAAAGAATCTGTAACTAGAGAGAACTTGTTTCTTGCCAGATTCATGCTGCTTTCTTTGCTGCTAATGCGTATCCACTTCCCATGGAATCAAGGTATTGCTCATTCGCACTTTTTGTGTGTGAATATTTTAAGTATCATACAAAGATGAATAATTTGCTATTCCTGTTTTTTTAGCTAAATATGTAGCCTAATATTCTTCATATTGTAAAACTATACCTAAGTCATGGAGGATGTGCAATGCACTTAATTATTGCTGCTGAGCTGGTGTCTGACTTCTCCTGTTTCCTAACTTACTATTCTAATTGTGCCATCTTAATGGTGCAGTATTATTTTCCTTTAGCTTTGAATGAGAGATCTAGCAGTGTTCATTGCCTGGTGTGACATCACATGTCATACCAATATGAACAGTTGTAACAGGCCCAAAGAAGGCTGCTAACTAGTTTGGGTAGGGAGTATTTTCAAGCCGTTTTTGTTTCTACCCAAAAACAGTTTTGCAAATGTCAATGCCCCATTCTGATATTTTCATAACAGAGTTTTGTTTTCATCAAGTCAAAATGACTTGGTTTAAAATTTTTGTGAGTTTAATCTAAAAATACAATGGGTCAAAACCAAAGTTAATTCTTTCATAATTATTAGAACAAAATGTCTCAATTCAACCAAATGGAAATCTTAGTTTGTTGCTCTGTGAAATTCACAGTCTCTATATTTTGTCCCAATTTGGGACAGGAACATTTTCTAAATCCCAGAAATTCTCATGGGACATAAAATCCCTTCCCCTGTCCACTCACCCCATCCTTCCCCAACTCCTAAGCCTAACTCCTGTCAAGAAAGTCAAGTTTCTCGGGGGATCCATTGTTGAGTCTGTTCTTTGTGGCATTGACAATATAGCTTTGAACCCCTTCAGAACCAGTCCAAGGGTATTAAAAGCCATACAGTGACCTGTGGTACCCCTTTGCTTCTGGCAGTGTCTCTGTACCTGCAGTGCTAGGACCTGCAACCTGGGCAGTAAATGACTTGATCCTGCTCCCATTTGAGTCCATGGCAAACCTCTCTTTGACTTCAATGGAAACAGGCTCTGGCCCTGTTTTAAAAAGGAAGACCACAGAAGTGGTGGAAAGGTTGGGGGGGAGTGAGTGAGTGGTAGGTGAGTGCTGCTGTGAGACACAGTGGAGAGAGGATAGAACTTAGTTTACGATCCCATGATCGAGGGATAAGGCTGCACTGGTTTAAAAAAGTGACCTGGTTTAGAGGGGAAGTGAAGGCATGAAAAAAAATAGACATAAATAAATGGAAAAACAGGGAAGTTGATAGTAATGAATATAAATCAAGAGTTACTGATTTTCTGTAATTCCTAAGGGACACAAAGGGACACAAGAGGAAAAAAAAGTATGGCCAGCTGAGTTAAGAACAATGAGGATGTTTTTTTTAATGTGTACTAGGAACAAAAACAATCATAACAATTGTGTTGGACTGTTTACTAGAGGGAAATGGTAGAATTATCAGTAATAATGCAGAAAAGGTAGAAGTGTTCAATAAATATTTCTGTTGTGTATTTGGGGGGAAAAAAAGAGATGCTACAGTCAGATCATATGATAATGCTCTCCATTCCACTAGCATCTCAGCAGGATGTTGAACAGCAGCTACTAAACTTAGACATTTTTAAATCAGCTGGTCCAGATAACTTGTATCTAGGAGTTTCTGATATGGGATTTGATTAATAAAGAATTAAAGGATGTATATAATTAGTGCCAGTCAACATGGGTTTATGGACAATAGATATTATTAGTTTGACAGGCACTTTTTAAAAAAAATGAGATAAGTTTGGTTGATAAAGGTAATAAACATTGATGTAATATGCTTAGACTTCTCTAAGGTGTTTGACTTATTCATGACATTTTGATTAAGAGACTAGATATAAAATTAACCTGGCACACATGAAATGGATTAAAAGCTGGCTCACTGATAGGTCTCAAAAAGAACAGGAGTACTTGTGGCACCTTAGAGACTAACAAATTTATTTCAGCATAAGCTTTCGTGGGCTACAGCTCACTTCTTCGGATGCATAGAGTGGATTGAATCTATTTCCCCATATTAAGTTCTCCTCACACCTTCTATGGGTCATCTCGATTATCACTTCAAAGGTTTTTTGTTGTTTTTTTTTCTCCTGCTGATGATAGCTCATCTCAATTGATTGGACTCTTACAGTTGGTATGGGTACTTCCACCTTTTCATGTTCTCTGTATGTATAAATATCTTCTGTCTGTGTGTTCCACTCTATGGATCCGAAGAAGTGAGCTGTAGCCCACGAAAGCTTATGCTGGAATAAATTTGTTAGTCTCTAAGGTGCCACAAGTATTCCTTTTCTTTTTGCAGATACAGACTAACACGGCTGCTACTCTGAAACCTGATAGGTCTCAGTGTCATTGCAAACAGGAAGTCATCATCAAGCAGGTAATTCTCTAGTGGGGTCCTGCAGGGATCAGTTCTCAGCCCTACACCATTTAACATTTTTATCAGTGACCTGGAAGAGAATATAACATCACTGATAAAGTTTGTAGATTTGGGTAGTGAAAAATAATGAAGAAGCCTGCTCACTAATACAGAGCATTCTGTATTACATGGCAAGCTAGGCGCAAGCAAATATGTTGTGGTTTAATATGGTTCCATGTAAATGTATGTATCTAGAAACAAAGAATGTAGACCATGTTTACAGGCCAGGGGACTATCCTAGGAAGCAGTGACTCTGAAGAAGATTTGGGGGTCTTGATGGGGTGGATGATCAGCTGAACAAGAGCTCCCAGTGCGATGCTGTGGCTGAAAGGGTTAATGCAATCTCTGGATGTATAAACAGGGGAATCTCGAGTAGGAGTAGAGCAGTTATTCTACCTCTTTATTTAGAGCTGGTGCAACCACTGCTGGAACACTGTCCTCATTTCTCAGGTCCACAATTCAAGAAGGATGTTGATAAATTGGAGAAGGTAGAGAGAAGAGCCAAGAGGATGATTAAAGGATTAAAAAACCTGCATTATAGTGATTCAACTCCTTGAGTTTATCTATTTAGCTTAATCAAAAAGAAGGTTAAGGGGTGGCTTGATTAAAGTGTATAAGTATCTACATGGGGAACAAATATTTAATAATGGGCTCATCAGTCTAGCAGAGAAAGGCATAACATGAGCCAATGGCTGGAAGTTGAAGTGTAAGTTTTTAACAATGAGGGTAATTAACCATTGGAACAATTTACTAAGGGTTGTGGTGGATTCTCCATGCTGGCCATTTTTAAATCAAGATTGGATGTGTTTTTCTAAATGATAAGCTCTAGGAATTTTTTTCAGGGAAGTTCTCTGGCTTGTGTGACAGAGGAAGTCAGACTACATTATCACAGTGGTCCCTTCTGACTTTGGAATCTATGAACTAACACTAAAGTGGTTCTTTATATTTGGTGCTGAACACCTGCCAACCCTGTATTTTTCTC
The DNA here is from genome assembly GCF_020497125.1 of Mauremys mutica. Lineage (NCBI taxonomy): Eukaryota > Metazoa > Chordata > Testudines > Geoemydidae > Mauremys > Mauremys mutica. The sequence continues at coordinate 113,950,358 of NC_059078.1, read as the reverse complement.
TGCCTCTCTAGTATCCAGATTGACTAACACAGCCTGTGCTGCCTTGCATCTCCATGCAGATTTTTTCTAAGCTGTGGCCTGGCCTGTGAAGGAATGGAGTGATGATGGAGATGTGAGAACACAAATGAGTCCCTTGCAACCAATTTTCACGGTCCCTCTAAGATTTTGTGAGACTGGTACTGAATTTCAGTGGCCTGCTGTTGATATGCCATTGCCAATTTCTTTTATCATCATGGTGTAGGCATGCACACACATGTTGCAAGGGAGAAATAAATAAAGCATATGCCTAAGGAGAGAGCCCTTACCCAGAAGTTTGTAAAAAGTGCCAGATACGTGGAAGAGCTGAGGCTTCTGCAAGAGCAAACTCACTAATAAATATTTCATAGTATGAGATGCTGCAGAATGCAATAGAATTTGCTGGAGAATTAGGTCATCTTTGCCACACAAACTCCAGTCTAAGGAAGATGCCAGATTCCCTAGTTGTAGGACTATATTTACTCATCACGACAGAGTAAAACATATCTAAGAATTCCCTCATGGATGCCTCAGAAATCTCACTTCGATAGTCTCCTAATTTTTAGGACTTGGCTCCTGTCTAGGGCAATGGTGGTTGTGTCTAAGTATGCATTTGGCCCTTATTCCTATCATTTATAAAGTCTGGTGATCTGTAAGTGTCAGATTAAATTGCAGCCAGGGAGGTTTAGGTTGGACATTAGGAAAAACTTCCTGTCAAGATGGTTAAGCACTGAAGTAAATTGCCCAGGGAAGTTGTGGAATCTCCAGCATTGGAGATTTTTAAGAGCAGGTTAGACAAACACCTATCAGGAATGGTCTAGATAGTACTTTGAGTGCAGGGGACTGGACTAGATGACCTCTTGAGGTCCCTTCCAGTCCTATGAGTCTATGAAGTACAGATTTGTTAAAATGCTGTCCTGCGAGTCTTCACCAAAAATCTCCCGTAGCTCATACACAGTTCACAGAATGGACTAGTCAAGTTGTGAACTTCATAGCTTTGACACCCCTCATGTGACTATTCTTCTCACTTAGAGTAACAGTTTCTCCTCAGATCCATCCCCATTTCTGTTTAGTTTTGAGTCTCATCACAATTTTCAAACTGTTTGAAGAGTAGAGACCTGAACCTAATGGAATTTTGCCATTGATTTCAATACTGTTGGTGGGGCTTTGGAAATAGGCTCAAACTGGAAAACTTTCTCCCACCTTGTACTTTGCAGAAGTTCTGGTCTGGATCCAGATCCATCCAGCTCCAAATATGACAATTTAGACCTGTCTCCACACATACTCTCAGAAGCGTATTGTTGTCTAAAACATTTGATGTCTGAAAATTGGCATAAAAAATATCACTCAGCCAGTTATGTAAACACCCAAGCAAGATGGTAATGCTTGGATTGTCTGCCAAAGCCACTCTGAGTCACATAGCGCTGAGAGAAGTCTTAGAAGCAATTCTTGCTGTTGTAAATAGCATGGAGTTCTAAACATGTACTTACAGCACCATTTAGATGCAAAACCAGAGTCAGTGAACAACCAGAATCCTAGCTGGGAAGTTGAAACCTCAGCTGAGACAATCAGATGCCACAGTACGTATAATAAATAACTGGATAAGGCAAAATGGAAGCATAACTAAAAAAAAAATGCAACATTTTGCTCTACAGCAGCTCATGCTGTAACATTGCTCTAGCGATGCTCTAGTCCTGCCATTCCCTGAATTAGAAAATAAAACTAAACAAACAATTTTACTAGGACAATAAATAGGTCAACTAAGTTTATAGCTATACCGCTTCATAAAAATCAAAGTATGCAATTATTTCTTAAATTGTAATTAAAGATACATCTCAAACCCCCACTATACTGAAGAGCCCTGGCCCTTTGGTAAACCCTGGGGAATTCCCTGAGATCAGTTCAGACTAGCAAACACATTTCACATGGTTATTTTAAATAATGATTTGCATAACTGGATTAGAGACATGTCCTGCATGTGTCTAAATCTTGTTATGTATTACTATGAATATTAGTGAAAATAATAGTTACAGTTTAGGCAGCAATTCTTGGGGTCAGTGAATGCAGTTAATCAATCTGTCTTTGAGGAATCTTTCAATCTGTGTATTTCGAAAGGTGCCATTTATACAATGGACAGTGCCATAATTCCTGTCCTCGTGACCTTGGGGAGACCTGCAGGCACTCTGCCTCAGTTTCCCTCTCAGCTCTACAGAATAATCCCACCACAGTGTTTGTGAAAGAATGTTCCCCCCCTCCTGGGGTCTAATTTATTTGATGATATTCAGCTTTCTGCTCACTCATCAAGTTTAGGGTCTGACTGTCCTCACTCTTGGGACTATGGCTTTATGTTCTGGCCTTCCCAGCCCACAAACTCACTCAAGTCTAGTGTCTCTCAGTCCTCCTGCCTAGGGACTGTGGCTTTAATTTCTGGACTCCCTGCCCTGTAACTCACCTCTCAAGTTTAGGAACCCCTTCTCGGAACTGTGTGCTAGCTGATTTTCTCCCCCTCCATCCCCCCATCAGCACCTTCCTGCCAGGGCCAGGCCGCAGGCAGGCTGTGTGCATGGGTCAGTTACAAATTGCCGTTAGTAGATAGTAGCAGCCAGTCAAGCCAGGTCAGGATACCAGGAAGTCAGAGTCAGGCATGAAGTTGCAGACAGGAGACAAGTAGCGTTGTTGGACATGGAGCTGGCGTTCACAGCAAGGCAAGGTCTGGAGTAGAAGGAAGAAGATAACCTACCTCACTGCTCAGACAGCTCCCTGTGCTGGTTTCCTGGTTTATATACCAGCGTGGGCCAATCAGTGAGTTGTGAGGGGGCTGCCACTCAAGCCTCACTGGGCGGTACTTCCTGCAGCGTCTAGCTTCACAGGGTTCCCTAGGAAAACTTGGCCTGAGCTGCTGGTGGCGATGTGGACGTGTTGGTCACCTAGAACCCCCATTGGCCTAGATTCCAGTCCTGTGGGTTCTGACACTTTCAGCAGCTTTCCCTGTCTAGGCTTGGAGCTTCCTTTTGAGCCATCAGCCCAGTCACCTGAACACCCCCTTAATCCTCCCTCGCCTTATTAGGTGGGCCTAATAATCCCAGACACCAGTCTGCACTAGATGGCAGGGAGGGGAACTTTGCCCAGTCCACTCTACAAGGCTCCTGGTCAGTCCTGGGCCCTTAAAGGAACAATGGTCTGGATGACCTCATACTTTCCCTCTCCCAGACGCTGACAGTGACCCACGATCACCTTCCTCTCTCCCAATAACTGTCTCAGTTATCCCAGAGAGCTGGAATGGGGTAACTGGTCTCTCGGACTACCTAACAGGGCTAGTACCCTATTACACTGTCCAAAAAATGTCCAAACTCTCCCTTGTTTTAGGCAGCTTTGGTAAGTGGGATAATCCTTGGTGGCTAATACCGAGGAGAAGCATTGCTGGGCCATTCTGCAACCTCCAGGATTGGAAGATCATGTGCAATAAGGGTCTGGTCTAAAGCCCACTGAAGTCAGGCCCTAAGAGAAGAATAGGACAGAGTCCAAGTTAAGGTGTGATGTCTCCACGGATGCTGGGAGGAATGCACTCATGGGTGGCAGATGCTACAAAAGTAGGAAAGATGCTGATTGTTCCTCCCCCACTTCTCACGCCCAACTCTAACCTTGCTGGTGGACTGGAGTGAGGTGGAGTCCTGGCCATGCTACAGGCCACACACTGACATCTGAGTTGTTCAGCACTGTCGGCTGGGGCATTAGGGGTTCCCATGAATTTGGGCAGGGCAGGCTGCAGCATTCTGGTTGTCCCCTGTGCAGGAGTGCTGGAGGGGGATGGTCCTGTTGGCTCTCTCCTCTGCTTTGTACATTATGCAATGCCTGTAGTCTATTAAACTGTCAGTGGCTTTATTTTATAGACACTGTAGTCATGCTTGTATGTGTTAGTCTTCCAATTACACATGAATGATAGCATCTCCTAATGCCATTACACCTATTTTACATTATGCTCTCTTGGTCTCTGTTTGAGCCCACGTGTTTTACTGAAAGGTGAATGTTCCTGCAGTAACTCAGGTGGCTGTATAGCTCCACGCACACTCCCTAAGAGATAACAAGCACAGTTGAGAAATAATGCTAGGCTCTGAAAAGTGACACTTGCATCCTCGCAGGAGTAGAAAGCCCTTTAAATAGAGGCAAGAAGATCAGTGACGTCTGGTACTTGAAAAAATTGTGAGAGGCGTCTCTAAGTAAGGGAAGGCACGGCACAGAAATATCAGATATGTGTGTATCATCAGAATAAAATAGCTATATTAGTCGGGATAACTAAGTAAAGAAGAGGTGCCCCAAGGGTTGGTCCTGGGCCCGGTTTTGTTCAATATCTTCATTAATGATCTGGAGGATGGTGTGCACTGCACTCTCAGCAAGTTTGCAGATGACACTAAACTGGAAGGAGTGGTAGATACACTGGAGGGTAGGGATAGGATACAGAGGGACCTAGACAAATTAGAGGACTGGGCCAAAAGAAACCTGATGAGGTTCAACAAGGACAAGTGCAGAGTCCTGCACTTAGGACGGAAGAATCCCATTCACTGTTACAGACTAGGGACCGAATGGCTAGGAAGCAGTTCTGCAGAAAAGGACCTAGGGGTTACAGTGGACGAGAAGCTGGATATAAGTCAACAGTGTGCCCTTGTTGCCAAGAAGGCTAATGGCATTTTGGGCTGTATAAGTAGGGGCATTGCCAGCAGATCGAGGGATGTGATCATTCCCCTCTATTCGACATTGGTGAGGCCTCAGCTGGAGTACTGTGTCCAGTTTTGGGCCTCACACTACAAGAAGGATGTGGAAAAATTGGAAAGAGTCCAGCTGAGGGCAACAAAAATGATTAGGGGGCTGGAGCACATGACTTATGAGGAGAGGCTAAGTGAACTGGGATTGTTTAGTCTGCAGAAGAGAAAAATGCGGGGGGATTTGATAGCTGCTTTCAACTACCTGAAAGGGGGTTCCAAAGAGGATGGATCTAGACTGTTCTCAGTGGTAGCAGATGAGAGAACAAGGAGGAATGGTCTCAAGTTGCAGTGGGGGAAGTTTAGGTTGGATATTAGGGAAAACTTTTTCACTCAGAGAGTGGTGAAGCACTGGAATGGGTTACCTAGGGAGGTGGTGGAATCTCCTTCCTTAGAGGTTTTTAAGGTCAGGCTTGACAAAGCCCTGGCTGGGATGATTTAGTTGGGAATTGGTCCTGCTTTGAGCAGGGGGTTGGACTAGATGACCTCCTGAGGTCCCTTCCAACCCTGATATTCTATGATTCTATGATTCTATGAACTCAATTCCCCAGATACATTAGAGCTTGAGAATATACAGGCTTCATTGAGAATACCCTAAAAATGGATGCATGTGGCTAAGTCAACTTGGGCCTACAAATACTCAGAACCACTGGAAGACTAGGAAGAGCAAATCAGAAAAGACGCAATACGCTATTATAGTGACTGTAATGAGGACTCCATTTTCTCTCTCTTTTTCCTCTCCGCCCCAGTCAGGAACTGAAGTGGTGGGGAATAAGGTGATGGAGTAGGAGAGAAAGAAGAGGAAATAGTCTCACATCATTGACATACTTGCATTCCGTAGGACTGTGGCCAATCTAAAACTGTCAGGAATGTGCCATTATCACTCCTGCCTACATTTTTCAATTTCCAGAGCGAGAATATAAACAAAATATCTTGTTTCTTTTTGGGTCAGCCTGAACTGAAAAACTTCATTGAATTGAATTGAAACACTTCTCTGGGGGTCAGTTCAATGTCAAATTGTATCGATCTGAGTTGCTATGGTGCCTTTAGGGAATTATTGTCCAGATGCATCATGCCCCCTTTCTCCTCTAGGAGCAGATGGACTTCATCTCAAAAACCACATGGCAAAGAAAAAGAAACCCAGATGCAATCATTTTAAACTCACAGTTTTAAAGCCAATCTCTTGATTTTGGTTTGGTTTTGGTTTTGGAGCCTGATTCATGATGTTGCCTGGTCCTTCTTAGCTTTTGGGATCTGATGACATCACAGCCTGAGGTGATATGACTGCAAGCTTAACTGGTGAGTGAAATTCTTAAAAATAAACAAATAAATAAATAATAAAACTGCCTTTTTTTTGGTAATGCTCAGTGATTGCTGTTACAAGAGGTGCTGTCTCTTAATTTATATACATTCTTAATTCAAACAAGTCCCCAAACAAACACCAAAAGCTCACAAAATATAGTTTTCAGAAAAGAATTGGTTTCTAAATTCCGTCTCTTTAATGAACTATAAAAATAAACCTTTAAATAAATGCTGGCAGCAGAACTGGACATTGACGACTCACTTTTGTTTTTTTTGTTCCCTGATGCCAAGATGCATTGTTGCATGTCTCACAAACCTTCTAGAAGCAACAGGAAGGAAGCACATTTCATTTACAGTACAACCGTGTAAATCATCGCTGGAGTCAGTCCAGGTTTATATCAGTGAAACTGAGATCACAGTCTGGCCCAATGTGATCACCTGGCATAAGAATTAGTTTCAGGAACAGCTGAAGACTTTGCTGTCACCTCTTCCCTGCACCTCCCACCCACCACCACCCGGGTGTGCTTATGAGAATGAGAGAGAGGAAGAAAATCTTTACTACCAGAAACTCTTCAGCACTGTATGTGTAGGTCACCATGTCTGGTTAGGAAAATAACTTATCCAATCCTGTGGACAAGTCAGTAGCTAGGCATAGTTATGCAAATTGAATACATCTACCTGCATCATTCAAATGATCATACAAGTACTTTTACAATTCAGTATGCGACTCTCAAAACCCAAAATGATAATGGATTTCAAATGTAACTTTCAAGCTAGGGACATTTGCTTAAATTGCAAATGCAACAAACACACGCTGACAATTTGGGGAATCTATGTACAAGTTATGAATTTGTTTGATAGTATGAACTCTCTATATGTTTAAGCACTTATAAGTATCTCTCCTTACACTTGTCTCTTACTCCCTGTGCTAAGGAAGAGGGAGGAGTGCTAAGGTGTCTGTCTCCTGGTGGGCCATACTGATTATCACTAACATTTTTTTTCTCCTGCTGAAAATAGCTCACCTAATAGCTCATCTTAATTAATTACTCTCATTACAGTTGGTATGGCAACACCCATTATTTCATGTTCTCTGTGTATATACATCTTCCTACTGTATTTTCCACTGCATGTATCCGATGAAGTGGGTTTTAACCCATGAAAGCTTATGCTCAAATACATTTGTTAGTCTCTAAGGTGCCACAAGTACTCCTCGTTCATTTTGTCTCTGAATAGTATGGTGTGACACTTTGGGGTTCATCCCGGACCAGTAAGGGGTTGTGTCACCGCCTGCCCTGTAACCCTGGATGCCTCTGAGCCTTGAAGCTTTGTCTCAGAGCCCTGATATCAGCACCTTACTCACAGCACAATAGCCTCACCCTGACTTCCACCGCCCAGTCGTTCCTTGCAGCGGGACCTCAACCAACATTCCAGCCCCAAGTTCTCCCCAACAATGTCTTTCTCTGCAGTGCGCAGTCTCCTTACTGTAACACCCACAAACCTTATCAAGTTGGCTAATACATTAAAGCACTAAGTTGATTTATGGTAAACACATTTATTAACAAAAGGACATAGTTTTAAATGATAGCAGTATAAGGAATAAGGATAGAAATGGTTACAAACAAACAAAAGTAAAAATGCTTTCAAGACTGAAACTCAGCAAACCAGAGCATTTTGTTCAAAGAGGTTTTTCTCATGACAGTCAGTCTTCCAGCACGGCTGGCCTGTTCTTTAGCCAGGACCCAACACACGGAGCTCTTTCTTTGACTCCTCAGATGACTATGGGGTTCTCTCCCATTCTTTTTATAGTTCAGTAAATCTCTGAAATGTATTCTTTGAAAAGCAAACCCAGACAAAATTTCCCTAACCTGCTGGGGTGTAAATGCCATGTTATCTTCTCCCCAACCTGTGAGCTAGATAGTTTTGTTTACCTTATATGTAAATGTACTTTCATTGTCTCTGCCTGACAACCTGGCTGGTCAGCCAAGAAAATACACTTTCCTTTGCTAAGGGCAGACTAGACTTATGCATCGCTTGCAAAACACATGTTAAGAATGATTCTAGCAAATATGTATAACTCTTTGTGTACACCCTGTATATACACCACGCTGTGATTTTTAGGACCAGTGTTAACAGTTCACATATGATATCTTATGTTACACCTTTCAGATAGAGCTTACAACAAGAGTGTTTTGGTGTAATGAGTATGTCAGGTCTGACAAGAGTAGCTGACGGAGTAGTGAACCACCAATAGGCCTCCATGTCACAGATAGTCATTAAACACCATCAGCACTTTGTCCCAACAAAACAATGGCATGCAACTATCCAACCTAGGAACAAGGAATGCAGGCAATATCTGCAAAATATGGGACTCTATTCTGGAAGGCGTCTGAAAAGAATTTAGTGTTTATGGTGGACAAACAACTGAATGTGAGCTCCCAGTACAATGCTGGGACAAAAAGGGCTAATGTAATCCTTGGGTGCATAAGCAGGGGAGCAGTGAATAGGAAGGTGATCTTATCTCTGCATATAGCAGTGGTATCACTGTAACACTGCACACAGTTCTGCTGTCAACATTTTTTAAAAGATGTTGAAAAATGGGAGAGGGTATAGGAAAAAGCCACAAAAATAGTTCAAGGGCTGGAGAAAATGTTTTAAATGAGTGACATAAGTAGCTCAGTCTATTTAGCTTATCAAAAAGAAGATTGAGAGCTGGCTTGATTATACTATATAAGTATCATTAAAGGGAGAAAAGGGAGAAAATACTGGGTTCTCTAAGTGTAGTGGAGAAAGTCATAACAAGGCCTAGTGGCTGGAAGATGAAGCCAGACAAATTCAAATAAAAAATGAGGCACACATTTTTAACAGTGAAAGTTATTAGCCATTGAAACAAATTAGTAAGGGAAATGGTGGATTTTCCATCTCTTGATATATTCTTATCAAGACTGGATGCCTTTCTGGAAGATATGCTTTAGCCAACCACAAATTATTGTGCTTAATACTGGGATGACTAGGAGGTCAGACTACACAATCTAATGGTCCCTCTGGCCTTACACTCTATGATCAAACCACTACTGCTCACCCTCTTGTACAGGCAGACTACAGCCTGCTGCCAACATATTTCACACAGCTAGAGAGAGAGAGGAGGCTCCAGATGGCACTGTGTTATATACACACAGGGATGGAGAAGACCCTGGAAACCCACCACTTTTCATGCAGCTAGGGAGGGAAGGGGCCCCAAACTACCACTGCTTCTTGATAAAATTGAGCGCTCCTTGGCTTGCTTCCTCCTCAATTTTGGTGTTTGGAACAACTGCTTCCCGCAGCCAGACCTCAGCAGCTCCTGGTCTTTGGAGGGAGAGGGGGTTGGGGAAGGATCCAGCATGACCGATGGCTCACCAGGCAGTCAGAGCTGATGCCTTTCTCCTCCCCAGCTCACTACTACTGCAGTCAGGCAGCTACTAAAGGTGGGAGGCTCCTGGCCACCACTGTCTCCACCACAACTCTGCCTTGGGTAGTTAGAGCAGGTGTGCTCCAACCCATGGCAGCAGCAATGACCAGTCTTTGGGTGGGTCAGGGATGCTGTCCACTGTTGCTGCAGCTTTTTATTTGGTCCACAAAGGAGAGACCTCTGGTCTCTGGCTACCATTCTTCAGCCCAGTCCCCAGAGCAAAAGCACCATGGTCCTCAGCACTCCATCCTGTGCCAAGCATTGGGTCTTTGGAAGATCATAGGCCTATTTCCACCCAGTCCCAAGCACTAGGTCCTGTGGGGCACATAGGACCCCCTACTGCTCTGTAGCCAAGGCTTCTGTGGACTGCCTAGCTCTGACCCATCTCCCCTAGAACCTCTGCTGCCTCCGCATCAGGGTATCTTTTGTAACACGGCCACATTCAGCACCCCAACAGAAGGCTTTTCATTTGGGGAAAGGGACCTCCTGCCTCCTCACCAGAGTAGTCTTGTATGCGTGGCCCCCCACTACCATCATCTTAAGCAGAGGGTGGGGCCCCAGTAGAGGTTTTGCAGAGGTTCTGACAACCCAGCAGAAGGCTCTGTATCTGGTGTAGGGACTTGCCACGACAGCACAGGGCTCTTAGATGTCACCTCTGCTACCCTTTTGGGGTTGGGGCCACAGAGGTTACATGTGAGGCTGCGCTTGGGGCCCTGGATTGCCACAGTCAAGTCCTGAGGGTAACACGTTGGAGGAACATACAACCTGGTCATCAATGACATTAGGAAAGACTAAGGCTAGATCTACTCTACCACTTATGGTGCTCAGGGGTGTGAATATTCCACCCCCATGAGCAACCCAAGTTACGCCGGTGTCAGTGGTAGCATGCACAGTGCTACGTCAGTGGGAGAGCTTCTCCTGCTGACATAGCTACTGCTTCTCATTGGGGAGTGAATTAATTATGTCAACAGGAGAGCTCTCTCCCATCTGCATAGAGCGGCTACATGAGAGCTCTTACAGCCATGCAGCTGCATTGGTACAGCAGTGCTGCTGTAAGTTCTCTAGTGTGGACATAGCTTTACACTCATCACTGGAAAGGAAATGCATTGTAACTGAATTGCACGCGCGCACACACACACACACACACACACTTATAGCATCACACTGGCCATAATGCAGTTAGTGGCTGGTCCAATCTTCTTCTTCCTCCAGGCAAACATCTTCTTCAATTCCCCTCTGAAGCTGTCATGTAGCCAGGCATAAAGGAAGGCATTGGTGCAGGCAGACATCATAGCAAACCAGTGGCACAGCAGCTGGATGAGGTTGAAATACTGTTTATCTATTAGGTTAATATCCATGTCTTTTATCACATTAAAAATGTGCAGAGGGAGCCAGCAGACTCCAAAGGCAGCCACCACCAGGACCAGCAAGCGAAAGGTTTTCCTCCTCCTAGCCCTGTCCCACTCAGCTTGGCCCTGGGTGATGTTTCCCGGAACCACTCGATTTTTCAGTTTGACAGAGATCCGCAGATAGGACAAGGAGATGACTGTTAAAGGCAGTACATATGTGATGATGAGAGTGCTGTAGGCATATGTTAAGTGGTCCCTCTTCATATGGAACCAAAATTCTTCACAGATGGAGAAGTCCAGTTCTGGGAACTCAGCATGATAGGTGTGGACCAAGGCTGGGGCAGCCAAGATGCAACTCAGCAGCCAAATCGCAGCCAGAATATAAGCACAGATTGATATAGTGAGTCTCCTCCGGAGAGGATACACCATGGCATAGTATCTGTCCACAGCTATGACAGTCAAGGTGAAGACAGACACAAACACAGTAACCGGTTGCATTAAGAACACAAAATAACACATGAAGCGTCCATAAACCCATCCCCGGGGCTCAAAGGCATATGCCAGAGTCAGGGGCACGCAAGTTGCACACATAAGCATGTCTGAGAAAGCCAGGTTGCCTACCAGGAAGTTGGTGACATTGTGCATTTTTTTCGTCTTGCAGATGACATAAATGAGGAGATAATTCCCAATGATGCCAACAAAAACCACCAGGGAGTAGCATGGGATGATAAGTGGCTTGAAAGACTGAACAAACTGGAGCCCTGAGAATAAATTGCTAGCGTTGCTATGAATTGCTGAGAGGAAGCTTAAGGAGGTTAAATTGTCCGGATTCATCATTTTCCTTCTTTGTAGTTTGCTGTCAGCAGGGTTAAGGAGTCACTGCTGCACACACGTTTACTCTCAATCAGACTTGATAATGAATGGATTACTCACTGTCCAGAGTTTGCCACCACATGGATAATAAACAGTCATCTGGAAAGGCAAAGGTGAAATTACAAATCTCAAGAGGCTGCGTTCCATTAAATGGTTCTTAAGAGAGATCAGCTGCAACCAATATCCATTAAAGATCTCTCTTTTATTTGCTATTAAATCCATACAGTTTAATAAACATCTAATACAATGAATACTTACTGTTGTGGGTTTTTCATGCCATTTGATTTTCCTGTGGATTCCAGCTCGGTTTTGGTGCCTTAGATTCCTGTCTTCCAAATATCCATGAAAGAGAGAGTGAGAGCGATGTGTATTTACAAGATAAGCAGAGATCAGTGCACTTAACATACTTCGCTCCTTGCTCACGATACATTTTTTTATAAGCCTAAATCCCTATTGGCCACCCTGGGCATTACGTTACTCCTGACACTGTGTCTCTTATTTAAAGCAAATAGAGTCCTAGAATATCAATATCACTCATTCTCTGAATTTCCTGTCTCTTCCAGTGCATCTATACTTGCTGCCACATGGCTATAAATCAATTTATACTCATTAATATGAATGTGCACAGTGTCTGACCAAAGCTCAGGTTACAGTAGTCCTTTAGAGAGCCTCAAAAAGTGCTAGCATTGAATCTACTGATATAATCGGATTTTTTAAAAGGAATGTTGCTAAAATGCTGAATTTATGCCACTAGAGGGACTCAGCTACTTGGATGATGAGTAAATGTTATAACTGTTGATGCGTATTATAACAGCAATGATGTGCACATTTAAAAAAAAGTTCTTCTATCACACCCCAGTGGTATCTTCCATGGTATTTACATATTTTAGACATAGAATAAAGAGTTGTGACAGCGTTACACATATTGTGTATTTAAAATGGTTTGAAAAGAGCTAATAAATCACAAGTAGCTCTTTATATAGTGTTTTTTCAGCAGTAGATCTCAAAGTACTTCACAATCTGATCCTCATAATGCCCCTGTGAGGCGAGGCGATATTACCATCATCCTCATTTCTACAGATGGGCAACTAAAGTACAGAGAGGCTAAGTCACTTGCCCAAATGACTTGCAAGAAGTTTGTAGTGAAGCAGGGAACCGAATCCCAGTCTCCAAGTCCTAGGTTAGTACCCTAACCAGTGGACCATCCTTCCTAATCACCGCCTGGAGTCATCTGATGAGGAACAATGAAAGCTATTAATCATTGTCCCTAAGTCTTATCAATGCCATTATAGTCGCCCATCTATAGAGGAATTTCTTCTTTTCTACAATGAGGTTTGAGCCACTAATTATTTCTGCATCAAAGAATTTATATTCTAAAAAGTCAGCACTGAAAGGGATTTATTTTGTATGGTTTGGGTATTCAGAAGCCTTATTGAAATGAATCAGCCTTTTGGGACTGTGTACTTTTAAGTAAATATGACCTGCATGGTCTTAATCATAATCCTTGTTCTACTTTCAGTCTTCTTTCCTTTTGTCTGGTGTTAACACATAGGACTAACACAGCTGGTGTTAATCAATGTAGTTCCATAGAAGTCCAATTTCCACCAGCTGAGGTGCTGGCTCATAAGTGTTTTTTTATTAATGTATAAGCTCCTCAGGGAAGAGATCATAGTTAAGCAGGGCCGCCCAGAGGATTCAGGAGGTCTGGGGTCTTCGGCAAAGACCCGGCACTTCGGCGGCGGATCCCGGGGCGGAAGGACCCCCCACCGCTGAATTGCCACCGAAGACCCACCCCAGGACCTGCCGCCAAAGTGCCAGAAGGACCCCCTGCCCCGGGTCTTTGGGGCATTTTGGTGGCAGGTCCTGGAAAATATCAACCTTTATCTTTTTTTTATTGTATATTTGTGTGTAAACTCCTTAAGGTGAGGACCTTGCCAGCCCTCCAGTTTCCAGTTCTACTAGTCTGGCAGAAAATGGTTCAGGTGAATAAATGTAGGTTTGATTTAGGCATCTGGCTTTACATACCCAAGTTTGAAATTGGTGCCATTAACTTTTCTCTTTCTCAGTATTCCCATCTGTAAAATGAGAATATTAAATACAGTACCCACCTTATGGGGTTGTGTGCCTGCAAGGGAATGGAGGGAGAGCTGTGAGACACAATCAGCTAATTGATAACATGTTTTGGAATTATTTGATGTTAGGTGTATACAGGTGTAAAGTTTTATCAGTCATGATTTAAACATCTAAATAATCAACTGTAGTTTCATTTTGCATTTGTATTTTTTAGTTACTTTTTTCAAGCAGTCTCAAAGGATCAGATCTCACACCAAAGACACTGCTTGCAGATAATCCTATAATAAACTTTCTAAAGGGTAGTGGTGTGCAAATTGGGAGGGGCATCCCCACCCCAGCAGAAGCAAAAGGTTTTCTGGCGGGGGAGAAAAGAAACTTTGTTAATACAAGTTTGACACCATTAGCTCAGGATTAAACAAAGACTGTGAATGGCTAGCCAACTACAAACGCAGTTTCTCCTCCCTTGGTTTTCACACCTCAACTGCTGGACGAGGGCCTCATCCTCCCTGATTGAACTATTATTATTATTAATAATAATAATAATCTCATTATCTCTAGCCTGCTTCTTGCTTGCATATATATACCTGCCCCTGGAAATTTCCACTACATGCATCCGACGAAGTGGGTATTCACCCATGAAAGCTCATGCTCCAATACGTCTGTTAGTCTATAAGGTGCCACAAGACTCTTTGCTGTTTTTACAGATCCAGACTAACAGGGCTCCCCCTCTGATACTTTGTTAATACTGTATCACTTTTCAAAGGAGACTTACTAGCATCCCATGGCCATCCTTACTTGTGCTGCTGCTGGCAATGGGGCTGTGGGAAGTGATATTGACAAATATCCCTTTTCACATTACCTCCCTTACCTCTGCGCTGCTGCCGGTGGCCCTGCCTTCAGAGCTGGGTGGTTGGAGAGTGTGGCTGCTGGCAGGGGCAATGTTGTTTGCGAAGCAGGATTTAAACAATAGTCCTGCACAAGGCTCTACAGTAATGCACAGCTTTTGGCACCATAAAAAAGCACCAAGCAAAGACTCTAGGGATAGTCAGTATCCAGTGCACGGTATATGTGGGTATTCCCTTCTAAAGGTTAGTTCGATCTTTTTCATCAGACACTAACATTACTCCAATAAAAGTAAAAAAACCCACTGATGCCGAGAGTAATCCAGCTGAATTTGTACGTGAACCTTCAACAAGTGTTGGCACTAGTAATTCTGCTGTGAACAGTCATATCAAAGAGCCTTTCAATTTTAAATTAAGAAAATATCAAGATGAATATGTAAAACTGGAATTCTCATGGCCTCTTGTCAATCACAAGCAAAGACGGCTCTGTATTCTGTGTTCTGAGATATGAGCAAATGACAGCATGAAACTGCTGAAGCACAGACAGCACTTGATTCGCAACATTCTGAACATGCAAATAAAGATGTAAATTTTTTCCAACGCTGTGCTAAGTCATTGGGTGGTCAAAGAGACATAATGAAAAAACAAAGACTGTGCCATCAGAAGCACTGAAAGCATTCCTTGAAGTAGCATACTTGATTGCTAAGTCGATGAAGCCGCATGCCATTGGTGAGTCATTAGTATTACCAGCTGTGGTAAAGATGTGTCAGATTATGCATGGAGATCGATATGGTGAAACTTTGAAAACTATTCCTATGTCACAGGATACAGTGAGCAGGCAGATCAATGAACTTTCTGAAGCTATCAAATTGCAACTTTTAACTCGAATTAAACAAAGCACGAAGTTTGCCGTACAACTTGATGAGACCACTGAGAGCGTGAATTTGGCTCAACTTGTGTTTGTCAGGTAGTGCTATGAGGATGAAATTCTGGAACATATGCTGTTCTGCAAACCACTTGAGGGGCAAAGTATGGGAGAAGACATTCGATCTTGTGAATGAATTCTTGAGACCACATGGCTTGTCGTGATGTAATTGCATTGTCCGATGTACTGAGGGCAGAGCTGTGATGGTGGGTCTCAAGAAGGGCTTCAGAAGGGAAGTACTCAGCATTGCACCCCACATTAAATTCATGCACTGCATGACACACCGTGAGGCTCTGGCTGCTAAAAAACTGGAACCTGAAGCAAACAAGATTTTGAATGGTGCAGTGCAAATTGTGAATTTTGTAAAAGCAAGACCTTTTAAAAGCTGGCACTTTTCTATTCTGTGCAATGAAATGGGCTCTCAGTAAGACAAGCTCCTTCTGCATACGGAAGTCAGATGGTTGTCCCAAGGGAAAGTGCTTCACCATGTCATCAGTCTCAAGAATGAACTCCATCTCTTCCTGTCAGAACACAACCCTGCACTGGCTGAAAACTTAATCAATGAAAGACAGCTCTCAAGTCTTTGCTATTTTGTAGACATTTTTGAGAAATTAAATGATCTCAACACTTCACTCCAAGGAAAGAACAGCAACATCTTGTTGCTTGGTGACAAGATTTCTGAATTCCTGAAGAAGCCCACTCTGTCGAGAGAGAAATATGAAGAAAGAAATGCAGACAGTTTCCAGTGCCTCAGTGAATTCACAGAAGACTATCAACTTGACCACAAACACATTGATGAAGTTATCTCCAATCACCTGAAAAATCTCCATCAAGAGTTATCATGGCTAACCAGCTGAGGAGGTTGATTGGATTAGAAACCCTTTCTGTGCAGATTTGGCAGCTACACATCTCCCTCTTGCTGATGAAGAAATAGAGTCAGAGCTGTCAAGTGATCGTACCCAGTTGATGGAATCCAAAGTAAAAGCACTGGGAAACTTTTGGCCCTCTGGGAAAAAGGAGTATCCCAGACTCTCAGCAACTGACAGTGGAAATGCTCTTGCCATTCCCATACACATACCTATGCGAGACTACCTTTGCCAAGCTGGTGGCAATCAAGACCGAACAGCGCTCATGACTGCAGGTGGAAAATGATCTCAGAATAGCACTTTCTGAGATAAAACTGAGTGTGGATGTCATTGCCTCAAAAATGCAAGCCCATCCTTCTCACTGAAGAAGGAACAGTTATATGAGCGGTTAATTTTTTTCATTTGAAATTATTTTTGAATATATGTTTGCAGTTTGTAATACTTTGTGTTTACTACTTCCTAATAACCTTTACCTCATCTTATACATTTAGAAATAAAAATATTTTTTCATTCCTTCTGCCAACTTGCAAAAAAACCCCAACCCCAGTATCAGAGTATAAATAATGGAATGGGGGCACAACAACTTCCATGAATGTGTAAGGGGCGGGGAGCGCACAACTGGAAAAGTTTGTGCACCACTGATATAGGAAAAGGAAATGAGAATTATTTACAAGGGTAATGCAGGCAAATAATACATACACACAAATGAGTTCCAGCCTTACATTTCAAAAAGTAATAGAAGCTTCTATAAAAATGTTCTTCTATATATATTCTTTAGGGCTAATCCAGGTTAAGCACTAAGGATTTTTTCCTTATGGTTAGTAACTCTTGCCCCTCAGAGCCCAAGCAGCAAAAAGATACAGTACCTTCTTGGTAGGGGTTTTTATTCCCTCCGGCCATTGCGCTTTGAACTGCAAATGTAACTGATGGGAGGGATTCACTTGCATGCCTCATCTTCATTGAGAAGGGAGAGCAATCAACAAAGTCTTTTGTCCTCTTTAATGTTCCACAATAGTTCCTCTGGTGTTGAGGGGTCTTGTTTGTTGTTGGTGTTCTCTTCTGTTGGAGATCAGCACATTGAACTAGTTAATGCCTCCCTTCTGTCTGGTGATTTTACACAATCACAGAAGGGAGGCACATATGGGATACAGATGGTATAAGTGAGATTAATGCATGCAGCAATTTACAAGCATGCAATAATGTCTAAACTCTAAGTACATTTTTATAATTCTAATACTTGTTTTAACTATGCTAACATACAGGTAAGCCAAACTCATTCCAGCTATATATTTGTCAGTGTTCCACTGAGGCATAGGGACCTTGGCATGAACTGACACCTACTTTGCCAGCATCACATTCCTCATGATAGACTGAGTCTCATTGGTTGGTAACCATTAAAACATGTAGATTTGCAACTCATTATACCCTTTACACTGAAATGAGTACTTATTGCTAGGGAAGACGGTACAGTATGTTTATACACATTTATTTAAGCAACTATATAGCTTAACATATATTTATCATCTTCTTAATTTTTACTTTTTATTTTAGAAAATTTTGAATGAAGCATTTTTTGTTTACTAGCTTTTTTTTTTTTAAACTCATGATTTGTGTCAAGCGACATTTGGATGGAAATTGAAATTCAATTGAAAATGCACAAAACCAGCCTTTTTATTAGTTAAGGCTAACTACCTTAAATGTGCTGGTTGCAGAAGAAAAAAGTAAGTTTATCAAAATGTATTTTACATTTTAAATTAACTGATTCCTTAATCAAAGGAAACATGATCTGTAATTAGGAAATTCAATGGATTGTTTCTTGTCACCGTCTCCTTCAAGATTTTAGAGCTGGTAAAGCTCATACCTCCATTTTATTCATAAATTAGAAGAGGACAAACTTTCCTGCTTTTTCAACTCCCAATTTGTTTTTCAACTTTGAAAGACCTAGTCATTGATCTGAACTAGTTGAATAAACAGAAATGAAAAAAAAAAATCTTGCTGCACCTGTAGAAGATACTATTCTCAAACTGGTTTAGCACATCAACAAACTCCGGTTCCAGCCACTTAGATAGTGACTTCTGCCAGTTCAGTGGTCTGACTTCCTTTAAAACTTAGGCAGTAAATATGTACTGTTGAATATTATTTGCATTTAATTTAAATTATGTGACTAGATAATAGTAAGTTTAGGCTTTAATATAGGTTGTCAATGTCAAATTTAATTTTAAATACATTAATTTAAAAAAAGTATTTAACTTGGATTTTTAAATTTAATTTTAATTATTTAATTTAATAATTTTATTTAACAATTTAATTTAAATAAAAACAACTTTTAAAATATTTTTATTTAAATTAATCAATTTTTAATCTACCCTTTCATTTATTATTGTCATTCTTTATTATTATTAGGCTCAACTAAGTAAAGGGCTGTCATGTTTTCATAGAATCATAGGACTGGAAGGGACCTTGAGAGGTCATCTAGTACAGCCCCCTGCACTCATGGCAGGACTATGTATTACCTAGACCATTCCTAAAAGGTTTTTGTCTAACCTGCTCTTAAAAATCTCCAATGGTGAAGATTTCACAACTTTCCTGGGCAATTTATTCCGGTTCTTAACCACCCTGACAGTTAGGAAGTTTTTCCCAATGTCCAACCTAAACCTTGCTGCAATTTAAGCTCATTGTTTCTTGTCCTAGACTCAGATGTTAAGGAGAACATTTTTTCCTCCCTCCTCCTTGTAACAACCTTTTATGTACATGAAAACTGTTATGTCCCCTCTCAGTCTTCTCTTCTCCAGACTAAACAAACCCAGTTTTTTCAGTCTTCCTTCATAGGTCATGTTTTCTAGACCTTTAATCATTTTTGTTGCTCTTCTCTGAACTTTCTCCAATTTGTCCACGTCTTTCCTGAACTGTGGCTCCCATAACTGGACACAATACTCCAGTTAAGGCCCAATCAGCGTGGAGTATATCAGAATTACTTCCTGTGTCTTGCTTATCACATTCTGCTAATATATTCCAGAATGATGTTCACTTTTTTTTTGCAACAATGTTAAACTGTTGACTCATATTTAGCTTGTGATCCACCATGACCCTCAGATCCCTTTCTGCAGTACTCCTTCCTAGGCAGCCATTTCCCATGTTATATATGTGCAACTGATTGTTCCTTCCTAAGTGGTGTACTTTGCATTTGTCCTGATGGAATTTCTTCCTATTTTTTTCACACCATTTCTCTAGTTTGTCCAGATTATTTTGAATTTGAACCCTACCCTCCAAAGCACTTGCAACCTTCCAAGATTAGTAATGTCTGCAAACTTCATAAGAGTATTCTCTATGTCATTATTTAAATAATTGATGAAGATATTGAACAGAAACAGACCAAGAGCTGATCCCTGCAGGACCCCAGTCTATTTTCCCTTCCAGCTTGATTGTGAACAACAGATAACTACTCTCTGGGAATGGTTTTCCAACCAGTTATATATCCACCTTATAGTAGCTCCATCTAGGCTGTATTTCCTTAGTTTGTTTATGAGAAAGTCATGCAAGATAGTATCAAAAGCCTTATTAAAGTCAAAATATACCACATCTACCACTTCGCTCCTATCCACTAGGCTTGTTACCCTTTCAAAGAAAGCTATCAAGTTGGTTTGACATGATTTGTTCTTTACAAATCCATGCTGATTGTTACTTATCACCTTATTATTTTCTAGGTATTTGCAAATTGATTGCTTAATTGTTTGCTCCATTATCTTTCCAGATACTGAAGTTAAGCTGACTGGTCTAAACAGTATAAAGTCACCAGGACCTGAGGGTAGTCACCCAAGAGTTCTGAAGGAACTGTAATGTGAAATTGCAGAACTACTCACTGTAGTTTGTAACCTATAATTTAAATCAGCATCTGTAGCAAATGACTGGAGGACAGCTAATGTGATGCCAATGTTTAAAAGGGCTCCAGAGGTGATCCCAGCAATTACAGGCCAGTAAGCCTGACTTCAGTAGCCAGCAAACTGGTTGAAACTATAGTAAAGAACAAAATTGTCAGACACATAGATGAACATAATTTGTTGGGAAAGAGTCAACATGTTTTTTATAAAGGAAAATCATGCCTCACCAATCTACAAGTATTCTTTAAGGGGGGGGGGGTCAACAAGCATGTGGACAAGGAAGCCTTTGACAAGGTCCCTCACCAAAGGCTTTTAAGCAAAGTGAGCTGTCATGGGATAAGAGGGAAGGTCTTCTCATGGATTGGTAATTGGTTAAAATATAGAAACAAAAGGTAGGAATAAATGGTCAGTTTTCAGAATGGAGAGAGGTAAATAGTGGTGTCCACTAGGGGTCTGTACTGGGACCAGTCCTATTCAGCATATTCATAAATTATCTGGAAAAAGGGGTAAACAGTGAGGTGGCAAAATTTACAGCTGATACAAAACTACTCAAGATAATTTAGTCCCAAGCAGACTGTGAACAGCTACAAAAGGATCTCACAAAACTGGATGATTGGGCAACAAAATGGTGATGAAATAGAATGTTGATAAATACAAAGTAATGCACAGTGGAAAACATAATCCCAACTATACATATAAAATGATGGGGTCTAAATTAGCTATTACCACTCAATAAGGCGATCTTGGAGTCATTGTGGATAGTTCTCTGAAAACATCCACTCAATGTGCAGCGGCAATCAAAAAAGCAAACAGAATGTTGGAAAACATTAAGAAAGAGAGATAATAAGACAGAAAATATCATATTGCCTCTATATAAATCCATGGTATGCCCACTTCTTGAATACTGCATGCAGACATGGTTGCCCCATCTCAAAAATATATATATTGGAATTGGAAAAGGTTAAGAAAAGGGCAACAAAAATGATTAGAGGTATGGAACAGCTGCCATATGAGGACAGATTAATAAAACTTGGACTTTTCAGCTGCAAAAAGAGATGACTAAGGGGGGACATGATAGAGGTCTATAAAATCATGACTGGAGTGAAGAAAGTAAATAAGGAAGTGTTATTTACACCTTCTCATAACACAAGAACTAGGGGTCACCAAATGAAATTAATAGGCAGCAGGTTTAAAACAAACAAAAGGAAGTATTTTTTCACACAACACACAGTCAACCTGTGGAACTCCTTGTCAGATAATGGGGGTTCAAAAAAGAACTAGAGAAGTTCACGTAGAATAGGTCCATCAATGGCTATTAGTCAGGATGGGCAGGGATGGTTTCCCTAGCCACTGTTTGCCAGAAGCTGGAAATGGGTGACAGGGGGTTGATCCCTTGATGATAACCTGTCTGTTCATTCCCTCTGGGGCACCTGACATTAGCCACTGTCGGCAGACAGGATACTGGGCTAGATGGACCTTTGGTTTGACCCAGTATGGCTGGAATTATGTTCTTAGGTTCTTATGGTCTACAATTTCCAGGGTTTCCCTTTTTATATATGTCAAGTATCAGAGGGGTAGCTGTGTTAGTCTATATCCACAAAAACAATGTGGAGTCCGGTGGCACCTTAAAGACTAACAGATTTATTTGAGCATAAGCTCTCAGGGGTGAAAAACCCATTTCTTCAGTTGCATCTGAAGACGTGGGGTTTTTTACCCATGAAAACTTATGCTCAAATAAATCTGTTAGTCTTTAATGTGCCACAGGACTCCTTTTTATAGATGGGCACTATATCTGACCTTTCTCTTGCCTACTGACTCCCTGAGTTTCCTAGAGTCTGCCTTCTTGAAATCCATTATCTTTATTGTGCTGTTTTCCCTCCTACCATTCCTTAGAATCATGAACTCTACCATTTCATGATCATTTTCACCTAAGCTGTCTTCCACTTTCAAATTCTCAACCAGTTCCTCCCTATTTGTCAAAATCAAATCTAGAATAGCCTCTCCCCTAGTAGCTTTCTCCATCTTCTGAACTAAAAAATTCTCTCCAATACATTCCAAGAACTTGGATAATCTATGCCCTGCTGTATTATTGTCCATGTCTAGGTAGTTGAAATCCCTCATCACCACCAAGTCCTGTGCTTTAGATGCTTTTGTTTTGTTGTTTAAAAAAAAGCTTCATCCACCTCTTCTTCCTGGTTAGGTGGCCTGCAGTAGACCCCTACCATGATATCACCCTTGGGTTTTACCCTTTTTATCCTTACTCAGAGACTTTCAACAACTCTGTCTCCTATTTCCATCTTAACCTCAGTCAAAGTGTATACATTTTCAATTTATAAAGCAACATATCTTCCCTTTCCCCCCTGCCTGTCCTTCCTGAGCAAGATGTACCCTTCTATACCAATATTCCAGTCATGCGTATTATTCCACCAAGTCTCTGTGATGCCAACTGTGTCCTAATTGTGTTTATTAACTAGCATTTCAAGTTCTTCCTGCTATTCTTCATACTTCTCACATTAGCATACGGACATTAAGATACTGATTTGATTTTCCCCTTATGTTCTCTCTTGTCTCTCCCTTATCCCTGCTATAACAGCCCAGGCTCCTCCAGATGCCAACCCTTCTCCCAGGTCTCCATGTTTTGGACTTATCTGTGGGCTTTTGTCACCTGCCTCCCCGTGAAAACTAATTTAAAGCCCTCCTTACTAGGTTAGCCAGTCTGTGTCCAAATATGCTTTCCCCCTTCCTCAATAGATGGACCCCAACTTTGCTTAGCAGCCTTTCTTCCCAGAACAGCATCCCATGACATTTTGTCAAATGTCCTTTTATTGCACCTTAAATTTCTCATGCTTTAACTCTTGGGACCCAGTCATGGTAACTGGGGCACATGCCGGAAAGATGAGCAGGGCAGAGGACTCTTCTTCAAAGACTGTACAGCCACTCCATGAAGGTACTTCAGCCCAATCACTGCAGTAGTTTGTAGGTGACACTTCTGTTAAGGGAGGAATTGGAGGATCTGTGGCTCATGCTCCACCCCCTCACTGTCTCCTACACATTGCCAGACAAGGGACTGTACACAGGAGGGTTTTGCTCCCCCACATCCGGCCCATCAAGCCAACCTCCATTGCAAAGCACAATTGCTCTGACTGAGCTGCACAGGAGGCCTTGGTCACTGCAGTGAAGAAAACAAGCCTCTTAAAGTACATTTTTGTTTGCAGCCACAGATGATAATACTAAGCAGCAACTTGTTGATGCACTGTTTATTATTAACTCAAAATTATAGATAGGTGACTAAGTAATTTTGGATATAAAACCTGAACCTCTGCTAATCTTCAGAACGGAGAAGTTATTTATTAATACTTATTTATTAATAGAGGCCCCAGCTGAGATCAAGACCCCATTGTGCTAAGAACAGTAAGAGGAAGGGGTGGGAATAGAGGCAGATTAAGAATAATTGAGGCCTGGGCACAAAGAACATTTGGGTCTCCCAGGCCCCATTAAAAACACAAATATACCAAAATGCATTAATATAAAGACTCCATGCGTGCCCCTAAAGTTTCATATGCCTTTTAAAGAGATTACATGTTATTATTTTGATTCTGTCACTTGTATCCCACCATCTATTGAACTGAAAGTCATTTAGGAAACTAATTACAGCCAGACTTTGCGTATCATTCTCAGTAACATCTGTACATAGCATTGGAAAAACTGTGCTACATTTAATAAACTGTAAATGTCTTTCTTTTAAGTACTCATTACACTTCCATTTTAATAACACAATCACATTATGTAACCTAGACTACAAACAGCGCAAACATGATATCATATGGGGGTTCAGAAGGGAGAGAGGAGGATGTGCAGGGGATAGAGGGGGCAGGAGGAGGTTGTCAGAGAGAGGGAATTGGAGAATATGAAGCAGTAGCAAGGTCATGGGGGTTCTGCAGGGCAAGAGGAAGACTGAGGAGTGTGCTGAGGAATGTGGAGGGAAGGTGGTAAACAAGGGGGGGATGAGGAGCTTGGTGTGGGAGAAGACAGAGGAGAATGCAAGAGAATGTGGGTCCAGAACAGGCGCTGAGAGGGGCAGGGGAGAAGGAGTAGGAATGGGACGGGGAAGGGATCACAGGAGAGTGCAGAGGGTAGGTGTGGGACAGGAACATCTGATGGAGTAAAGAGGGAGAATGTGAGAGGTTGGCAGTGGGAGGGGCCCAAGGCAATGAGAAGAGTGGGGCTAGAATGGCAGCTCCCCATCCCTGGGGGTTAGGGGAGAACAAGTTGTGTCACCCCTTCCAGGACCAGCAGAAGGAGAGGTGCTGAGGGGTACATGCCAAGTGGAGTTTAAATCTCACGGATCAACCCACGCGGAGTATTTATCGAATCCCACAAGTTGTAAACCAAGTTCAGGATTTGGGATTTGCAAAGGGCCGAGGGTGGCAATAGGAACAAGCTGCCAGCCTCTCCCTGCCAGATGTGCAGCTTTGCTACGGATGCTGTACTCTGTGTCTGCCTCGGCTTCCCCCAGCCCCAGGCTCCACTGGAGCCCCTTCCGTGGCACCACCGTATTGTGGGCTCCAGGGTTTCTCCACCTTCCCGACCCCGCTCCACTCTGGACTCCCCTCTCCAGCTTTCCCCGGCCTCCCATCTTGCCTGCCCATGCCCAGCCTGACATCCAACACAGAAGCACCACTGTGGCACCAACTGCCATGCCCTCCTACCCCAGCGGGAGCTGAAGCTACTGCTGTGGACTCCCAAATTAGCCAGGGCCCTGAGGTGTTAAACCACTACTGGGTGGGAAGAGAAACAGAAAGGGGACGTGACTTCCTCAAGATCGTGGAGCAAGTCAACAGTAGGGCTAGGCACAGAATCCAGGTCTTTTGATTCCCCATCCAGTGATCTAGCCACCAGACCATGCTACCTCACAAGACAACAGCTTTTGAGGTGCTGAGATGATCATAGAATATCAGGGTTGGAAGGGACCTCAGGAGGTCATCTAGTCCAACCCCCTGCTCAAAGCAGGACCAATCCTCAGACAGATTTTTGCCCCAGATCCCTCAATGGTCCCCTCAAAGATTGAACTCACAACCCTGGGCTTAGAAGGCCAATACTCAAACCACTGAGCTATCTCTCTCCCAGGTCCATGGGATTTGTTTTCTTCTCCCTGATAGATGGCTAGGACCTGTGCCAAGAGTGCTGCAACACCACGGTAAAGTCTGTTCTTATTATATTTATGGCCGCTCCCAGGCTGCATTGTGAGGGAGAGAGAGAGAACACCAGCCCAACCCCTGAAAAGGCAGAGAAGGGGAGAGGGCCTGCCAGGCTCCAACCACACTGCACAGGAACAAGTCTATCTGTCTGCTTCAGTCCACCAGATCAACCATGAAGATGTGCCACAGGGCATAGTCAGGCTGCTGGGCTACCTGATAACAGTGGTTAGGAGATCAGAAAATTACTAAAGGGAAAAGGCAGAAGAGCTGAGTCACAGATCAGTCAAAATTTGATCCCACCAAGAAACCTTCAGCTGCCCCCTTCAGAGAGAGCACACATCAGCCAAGTTGGAGTCACATAACTACCCTTGAAGTCCTGGCTTTCCTCTTCTCACTGACCTGACTGGAGAATCACCAGAAACCTAGGATACATTTCCTCTTCCCTGGTTCATGCAGTGGTAGCAGATGACAAGCATGCATCATGCTGTGTGACTCATTGCTGTGTCAGATGTCCTCTGTCTCTGGGCCCAAGTTCTTCAGCTAGTAAGGAGATTTGCAGGGCATTCATGGTGGGAAGTGAAGATCTTGCAAACCTCTCCAAAGATGTAGCTAATTTTGATAAAGTTTTAGATGGGCATTCGAGATTGTGCAGTCTGATCCAGTATGAAACCATACTGGCATCAGTTAACTATAGAGGCTGGTTTTAAAAGTTTGCCCTAGAACTGTGGAATCACCAATTTTCCCGATCCCATGATTTTTCCAGTATGGCATCCCATGACCTCTTTGAGAATTAAGTCTTTCACTAACAGTCCAATTCTCTAATCCTTTGTCCCACTTCAGTGTTGCTCTGAGTTCCTGCTCATTATGCAGACTACAATTACAGTTTAACCAAGTAGTGACGTTTGTTCAGATGATTACCCAACCCATCAACTTGCCACCAGCGAAACAAACAAGGAAACAGAGATGCCAAAAGCAATGGTTCTTTTTTATTTTAAAAAGCACGAAAATCATGGGATCCATGCATCCTGTAACAGTGACAAGTCCAGCCTTGTTGATTTCAGATACAGCTCACAATCTGAGTCTCTTCAGTTAATTAACAATTCCCATATTTAAATTACAGTTTATAAACCCACTAAGAGTTTTAGATGTCTGTTGTACTAATTCACGCCTAGATGAAATAGCGAACACATTCGATGTGAATGAGATGACAGTTCATGCCATAACAGAGATTACTGCTTAATTAAGAAAAAAAGACTAGGGAAAAGAATACACAGGGAATTAGTGATGGGTTATGGACTCTTTCATCTCCAGTTCAATAGTACATATCTAACAGGGGCAAGGGAGTCTGGAGTTAATACTCTGATTGCTCTTCAGTAGCATATGTCAAATATATTGGTGGTCTCAGACTAGTTCCCAGTGGGCAGGTGTACAAAAAACACCACCACAACTGACACAGCATGAGGTCAAGTATTGGTAGGGACCTGCAGACTGAACTAATACTATTACTACAGTCTTTATCCTTAGATCTTAAAGAGGGCAGGAAGTTGTTTTAAATGGGGAGAAAACAGATGCAGAAGTGAAAGTGACTTGCCCAGCAAGTTGGTGGCAGAGCTAGCAATACCAGCCAGATAGTCCATGCCAGATATCCAGTGCCCTAGCCTCTGCTGGACCTGTTTGAAGAATAAGACCTGAGTCTCCAGTACTCAGAATTCAGCACCTTTGGTGAGCACTATGTTCCACCCAACAAAATGTGTTGACAAATGTTGAAATCATCTGTTGCAAAAACCACAAAAACCTCAAAAAGCATGTGGCTGCTATGTGCCTAGACATTCAATGTTGGCTAAGGCACTGTGTCCATCTGTTCCCAACCAAAAGTGATATCCTACTATGCAGCCGTGAAAATAAAGAGCCTGATCAGAGAATGAATGTGATTTAAGTTTCCCATTGCTATCCTGCATAGTCTGACTCCTTGCATATCCATTAATTCACAATAACTTCCCGCTGCTGTCTTCTAAAAAAATGATTATGCTAATCACCATAGATGCTCAGACACTGTGATGACGGGGAATATGATAGGAACCTAGATAGATGGAGAGACAGGCTTGTGTTGATAATGACACAGCTGGTCATGAGGAAGAGTTGCTCCAGCTATAGACTTCAATATTTACGTCTGTAAATTTCAAATAAGATGGGGGTGAACCCAAATAAAAGCAGCTCTCTTTACTTTTCACCATATGCTCTTTTTAAAGGTGTTCTTTATTCATCTTTTTGTTGGTGCTCTTTAGTTTGTACATTTTGTGTGTCAGTCCTCACTCCACTTTTCTGGGTAGCTAAAACATAAAATGAAACACTTATCACAGCTGGCCACATCTGTGTAACACTGCACATCTAGCTGCAGAATATAGTCCATGAAATATGTTGTATATCAAATGGCTTAACTGGGAGCTCCACCAAGGACAATGTTGCTCTTTTTTATATTATTTCCTCTACTCTTCCCCTGCCTTCATTGTTCACCACCTCTGTTCTTACCTACAGCAGGGCCATTTAGGGCACTGATTATAGGGCACAGTCAGAAATTATAAAATCTCTTGAAGATTACAAAGGAATCTTTCTAATTGCACAAAATAGGAAAACATATTGACCACTAAAATTTCCAGATTTTTTTTAAAAAGAAATCTATAGGGACCCACCCAATAGAGTTCATTACCAACTGTATAATGGTATATACCGAGTCCTGAGAGGTTCTGTGCATCAACAGTGGAAGCTGCAGATACACAGCATCTCTAAGGCCTGGTCTACACTGGGGGGGGGGTCGATCTAAGGTACGCAACTTCAGCTACATGAATAGCGTAGCTGAAGTCGAAGTACCTTAGCTCGAATTACTTACCCGTCCTCACGGCGCAGGATCGACGTCCGCGGCTCCCCCGTCAACTCCGCTACTGCCACTCGCTCCGGTGGAGTTCCAGAGTCGACGGGAGCACATTCGGGGTTCGATATATTGTGTCTAGATGAGACACGATATAGCGAACTCCGAGAAATCGATTGCTACCCGCCAATCCGGCGGGTAGTGAAGACGTACCCTAAGAGTGGGCATCTCTCCTTATTTACTGAATCTTCTTTTCAGAGAATTTTTGAAACATATCAGAGGTAGGAAGTGGAAAATAGTTTCCACTGACTTTCAAAATAAATATCTATGAATGTGTTTAATGTATTTTAAGTAGCAAAACTAAAAAATGAATTCACTCTGACACACGCATACACCCCAGTCCCCCTCTCCTGGACTTACTCCTCTAAAGGAACAGTCTTCAGAGAACTTGTTTCACCTACAGACATATATTCTTTAAACAGAACCAATGTCCATAGCTTCAAAGTGGAATCAGGCAAGTTGTGCCTAGTGCAGGATTGGAGGCATTTGGATGGCACATCTTATTGTTTTAGTTTGCAACTTGAGCCAATATACTGTGGGATCTCAGTGTAGGTCAGTGACCCTGCAAGAGGAGCCGCTGGGCAGCAGGTCAGATGACAACACTCACTGTCATGCTTTGCCCATAAGGAGCCACTTTTCTGTGCCAGACCAATAACTTCTTTAGCTCCTCCCTAAAGCTATCGTGCAGCCAGGCATATATGAAGGGGTTGTAGCAGGCAGAGCTCATAGCAAACCAGTGGTACAGCAGCTGGACAAGACTAAAATAATAGGCATCCATGGCATTGATGTTGATATCCCAGATGAGGTTAAAGGTATGCAAGGGCAGCCAGCATACCCCACAGACCACCCTCACCATGATCAGCAGGCAGAAGGTCCTCTTGTGCCTGGCTCTGTCCCAGTTGGCCTGACTCTGAGTGATAGTACCAGGCATGACCCTGTTCTTGAGCTTAAGGGAGATCTTGGTGTAGGACACCAGGATGGCTAGCAGGGGGCAGAGGTAGGTGATAAGCAGCAGGAAGAACACATAGGTCTGACGCTGGTGCTCTTGTTCCCCCCAGAACTCCTCGCACAGAGTGATCTCCTGCTGGCTGAGTTCCACGTAGTAGGTGTGAGCCATGGCTGGCAGTGCCAGGCAGCCAGAGAGGATCCAGATGAAGAGCACCACATAGGCACCCAGCTGCAGCGAGTTGCGTCACCGCAGTGGATGCACAATGACAATGTAGCGGTCCACAGCAATGGTGGCCAGAGTGAAGATGGACACGTAGATGGTGACAGGGTGCATGAAGAAGATGAAACAACACATGGTGCTGCCGAAGATCCAGCTGCGGGGCTCAAAGACGTAGGCCAGGGTGAGCGGGATGCAGGTGGCGCACATGGCCACATCTGACAGGGCCAGGTTCCCGATCAAGAAGTTGGTGACATTGTGCATCTTCTTCACCTGCACAATGACGTGCACCAGCAAGCAGTTCCCCACCATGCCCATCACCACCATGGCTGCATACAGCAGGATGATCGGCGCCTTCAGCTGGTGCACCAGCTGCAAGCTCTGGAACAGTAGCAATGTCCCATAGGTGAGGGTGAGTGCAGACTGGCTCTGGATGTGGTGAGCAGAGAAATCAGCCATCTTTTCCTAGAGGGCAAGGAAACGGGAAAATTAATGACACCTCTGCCTCCTATGAGCACTAGTTGCACCTCCTCCTCCACTCCCCCAATGGGACCTAGTAGTGCCTCCTCTTCCAATCCTACCACAGGCACTAGTGGCATCTCCACACACATACCCTAGGGGCATTTATGGCCCCTCCACCCTTACGCCACCTACATGGGTACATATGCAGTTCAATCCTCCCATCAGTGGAGAATGATGATTACAGTGAAAACACCTGGAGGAAGATACTCATGGCCATCCCTTCTGGAAACACCCCTGTTCCCAGGGACATGTGAAGTGAAACCCTCCCATGAGCACTAAGGATTGTTGTGCAAACACATCAATGAAGAACATAAGAGGCCACCAGAATTAGTGACACCCTTTGCTTGCAGACACACTTCCTGATTATATCCCTACCCTGTTGGAAACTCAAGCAAAGAGAAAAAGCACCCAGATGATGCTATAAATGGCCACGAGGCAGACATCTACCCACAGACAGGCATGCAATGGCATCTTGACTGGGGACAGAGATTGCAATGAAAAGCACATGGAGTAAGGTAATAAAGTATAATCAGATACATCATAAATTAATAATCCATCATTACAATACATGATGCAACAAGCAATAAAGTACTATTTAAAAAAGCAAGTGGATGTAGGACTACCTGAATTAGGGACTTCTCTCTCTCTCTCCACAAAGACGTGTGAAAAATCCCCAGCCACCGGAGAATAAAGTTTTAAAGACACCTGGAAGAAGATCTAAATGACCCTTGCCACTAGCGACACACTGATCCTCAATGTGCAAATAGAGCCCCATTGGCAGGGCACAAGGGGAAAGCAAAGCGAGTGAGATCGACCATTAACAAAGGCGTTGGGAAGGGAAATTTTTCAGCCGCTTGAGGCTTTTCCTACCTTTAGTCACGGGGAGGGATAGCTCAGTGGTTTGAGCATTGGCCTGCTTAAACCCAGGGTTGTGCATTCAATCCTTGTGGGGGCCATTTAGGGATCTGGGACAAAAAAAATAGCTGGGGATTGATCCTGCTTTGAGCTGGGAGTTGGACTAGATGATCTCCTGAGGTCCCTTCCAACCCTGATTGTCTATGACATCTATAGCTTGGCTGCCTGTTTAATTATTCATAGATTCTAGGACTGAAAGGGACCTCGAGAAGTCATCGAGTCCAGTCCCCTGCCCTCATGGCAGGACCAAATACTGTCTAGACCATCGCTGATAGACATTTATCTAACCTACTCTTAAATATCTCCAGAGATGGAGATTCCACAGCCTCCCTAGGCAATTTATTCCAGTGTTTATGTTTATGTGCCATGGGGAATGGAGCTGGCCCTGGAATCATTGTTCCTCCCCACCCCCAATAGTGTGAACCCAGTGCCTGTGATCGAGCAGGATGATCCGCTGCTGGGAAGAGTTTCAGAGCCAGTAATTGGCTCTATTCGCATGCCCCAGCGCCTCCCTCCCCTACTCTTTCAGTCGGTCATTGGCGGCTGCGCCGAGCCCATCCCCAACTCCTTCGCAAGCCGGCAATGTCCAGCGGGGCAGCAAAACTCAGCCCGGGCTCCCTCCTCATCTGCGCCCCGCCCTCTGGGCAAAGAAGAGGGATGCAGTGCCCGCATTTCCACGCCCCTCGGGTGGGCTAACCCCAGGGCAGTTCCCAGGAGCGTGACTCGGGCTATAAGCTGTTGAGCCAGGCAGAGGTGATGCTGCAGCGCCGGGAGCCGGCTAGCAAGGGGAGCTCTCCAGGGTGCTGAATCCAGACACGTGTTACTGAGGGTATGGCTACACTTGCAGCCGTACAGCGCTGCCGCGGGACCGCTCCCACGGCAGCACTTTGAAGTGCGAGTGTGGTTGCAGCGCCAGCAGCTGGGAGAGAGCTCTCCCAGCACTGCAGGTACTCCACCTCCCCGTGGGGATTAGCTTACAGTGCTGGGAGCCGCGCTCCCAGCACTGGGGCAGTGTTTGCACTGGCGCTTTGCAGCGCTGTAACTTGCTGCGCTCAGGGGTGTGTTTTTTCACACCCCTGAGCGAGAAAGTTGCAGCACTGTAAAGCACCAGTGTAGCCAAGGCCTGAGGCTTAGCTCATCGGACAGCGCTGCAGCAGGTCCGCCGGGGGGTACTAATTCCCAGCGGCGCTGCCAATGAAACATTGAACCCTGGTGAAACCCAGCGGTGCCTTTCCCTTCTGGATGAAGGTACAGGAGGCTTTTAGAAGAGCAGAGACCTGAGCCAACAGAGAAAAGATAGAGGGTGTCTCCCCTCTAATGGCTAACTGCAGGGTGCCATGTACGGTACTAACCAAAGGAAAATTAATGCATCAAAAGAAGGATTAACATGGAAGCAGATGAAATTGAAAAGGAAAATGACCAATGAAATGTTAAGAAAGGAGACAATTTCACCCTAGCTCAGAGGGGAAACAGAGTTCTGTCTTACCATTCAATTAGTAGTAGCCCTTGTATTAGCATCCAGAGACACCCCACCCAGGAAAAATGGGGCCCCATTGTGTTAACATAGCACAAGTTGAGGCTGGCCTTTGAATCCAAGGCAAACAGCTTAAACCAAAATGATTTAGGGCCAGGAAAGAAATTCTTTCTCCTGAAAATTCTAAAGCCGGAAAGTGTCCGTGCGAGATGAATTTGCCAGCCTAAAAACTGAGGCTCTTCAGAGGGAACCATGACAATGCTTTTCTGGGAGGTGCCCTATGACCACAGAAGGGACTTTCACAGGACTAAAGAACCACCTCACACAGCATCCATTGCCATTCCAAGGGCAAGCTACACCTTTTTT
Source organism: Mauremys mutica (assembly GCF_020497125.1). Lineage (NCBI taxonomy): Eukaryota > Metazoa > Chordata > Testudines > Geoemydidae > Mauremys > Mauremys mutica. The sequence goes on along the minus strand of NC_059078.1, from coordinate 113,917,464 downwards.
AGTTTACCATCACCAATACAAAAACATAGCACATCAAATATACATAACAATAAACATTCACAACCAAACAAACCCACATGCATTCCCCTCCCCCCCAAAAAAATCAGAAGGACAGAACATGTGACACATGCTAACCATGTCAGCAAATGCTCTACTGAAAAGTCCTTAGATTCATAGTGACTCTTCTTCTGAAGAGAACAGAATGAGATAGAATATGTTGCAAGGCCCCTCGCCATGTTTTGTACTGGCCTGGCCATCTTACATTAAATACCCTTTTGTGGGTTTTTACAGGGCTATGAGACAAATTAAGAAAAAAAAATCCATCAACATAATTCCAGCTATGCTTGGCTGTTATATAAACACAAAACTTGGTCAATTGAACTCTAAACTGGTAAAAAAATATCTTGCCCTAGAACAGTGAAAAGTATTTCATGTAAAGCAGTCATCTGGGGAAGATTTATCTAATTTTATTATCGTTTGTGTAATTGAGATAGGAAAACAACCTTTAAATCATTTATACTTCCCCACCCTCAGGAAAACTGAATTTTGAAAGATAAAGACTGATCTGTGAAATTCCACATTCAGGAACAAAGACATTACGTTACTTTTAGTGAGTATTGCTTTAAAAAAAAAAACCTTAAACACGTGCATAACTTTAATCGCATGTCATTCATGGCACACATGCTTAAGCGCTTTGCTGGATCAAGGCCATAATTATATGGAACACCACCACAGTTCAGCCATGCTGGCAACTTTAGGCTAATTAAGAAATTGTAAGCAGATATTTTAGGAGATTTCTATAGCTTTCTAAAAATATTTGTTCTTAAATGTTCATGATCTATAATTTTAGCAGAATTTAGGAAACTGTTGTTAACAAAGGCTTCTATTTGGTCAAAATTCCCAGCTGTCAGGTGTGTCAGATGACTTAAGAACTCATAATTCCTATTATTCAAATTCTCACCACTCAATCATTTCTGGCAAGAAAATTAGCATTTTAACTATACCACTAACAAAATACGGTCTATTAATATAATGCCTCATGCTTTAACTAATGGGGATTAAGAGGAAACTTTTGCTACAAACAGGTTAGCCCATAAAGGTATTCTGCAGGGTTTCTTGCACTTTCCTTTGAAGAATCTGCTACAGGCCACTGTTGGAGACTGGACAGTGGAATAGATAGATCTTGGCTCTGATTCAGTCTGGCAGTTCCTGTGGTCTTTCAGAATTAACATGAAATCCTGACTCCAATATAGTCAATGGCAAAACTCCCATTGATTTCAATAGAACCAGGATTTCACCCCAGAATTTTCTGAAGAAGATCAACATTTGCTATCACATGTATCCAACCTCCACAAATTTTCCAATTCCTGATTACATTGTGGGATATTTTGGATAAACACGTGTGTCCTTATGACAGATGCTATAGACACATGGAATATCCAAGACTATTGTATCAGCTTTATAAGTGTTATATGTCTCTTGGTGGGTGAGGGATTGTACTCTGGCTCCATGGGGGATTTACAGGGTTTTCTGCAGGAACTAAAATTCCTAGGTAGGTAACAGGTCAGGAGAAGTCTAGGGAACTTGTACATATTAATTTGAGTGGATGCCTGGAAAAGAAGTGAAAACTGTATAAAGTGATCACCCTGACAGAGGGAGAGAGGTCACTCTCCTCTGATCCAAGAAATGACATGAGACTGTGACCAAAAGGGGTAAGCCCTGTGAGAGGGCTTGAAGTACTTTGAAACCTGCCAGGGTAACCATGTAGAAGCTGGGTGATACCCGCTAAGTTAGACATGCATAGAAGCTGTTTATTGTTTTTAAACTATATTTCCTCAGCCGTGCTTTTCTTCTAAATAAATGGTACTTTGCTTTATGAAAGCTGGCTGGTCACTGATTAAACCTGTCACTGCCCGTAGGAGAACAGGATTGCAGGTGCTGAACTACATGACAGCCTGCTGAGGTGATTACATTGAATTTCAGGAGACTGCAGCAGGATCCCTCTCCAAGCCAGATGATTAGTAGAGACCTGAAATATATGTGGGGTGCTCTCAAGGAGACTATGAAGAGGTCAGAGGTGCAGTTAACTTGGGGGTTGTGGCAGTCCTCAATCTCATCTTTTATTCCTATTTCCTTTCCGTTACAGAGTCCAATTTCCTCGAATGACTGCACTGCACAGGCTTATTGGCTGCAGTGAAGTGGTGTGAGGTTAAAGTAATTCCAGCTTCTGATTCTCACATGATCATAAATAGGTAGCAGAGAACAAAAGAGGGGTTATTGTGGGGGAAAGAAGAGTGTAAATTTTAAAAGATTTTAACTCGGAAATCAAGGTGCACTGAACTTGATTCCTCTTTGCTGTTCCATTCTGTTCAATATAGGTTGTTATACCGCATTTATATTGCATTCATACTGCATTAAGCCATGTGACTAGACAGCTGTCATTTCTTCTCTGTTCCTCTCCCTAGAAGAAGAAGTGTGTCCAGGGAAGAGTCTCGTTTTGATAGTGTGTATCTTTTATTAGTAGTTATTACTATTTATTTATATATATAAATATACCTGTTCCTCTGTGTTTGAATTAGAGAAAGCAAGGTCAAATAAATGCACCTTGCACTTGGAGGTAGTGAGGTTTGTGCTGGTCAGAACAACAGAAGCAAAACCTGGAGACATATCTCCACAACTCCCCCCACAATACACCTTTCAAGTTCCATGGGCCCTACACATGCCTATCACAACATGTGGTGTACCTCATCCAATGCACTAGATGCTCCACTACCAACTGTGTGCATGAAACAAGCCAATCATTATGCTCTCAAATGAACTCACACAGAAAACTGATGGAAGACAAAAACACACTGTCATCTAGCAATCACTCTATAGCTGACCTCCCAGTCCTAGTCCTGAAAGGAAACCTGCATAACACTTTCAAAAGACAAGCCTGGGCACTTAAATTCATAACTTTGCTAGATACTAAAAAGCATGGACTGAATAGAGACACTTGATTTATAGCTTATTACAACAAACTATAACCCTCTAACCTCTCTCCCCAAAGTTTTCTCCTCCTCATGTCCTCAGTTAACAGACCACTTCACCTTGAATAAGCCCTTGAAATATGTATTAGCTACTTATGCTAAACACCGTTGCACTGCTGTACGCTCTCTAGTGTAGCTGCTCTAAGATGATGGGAGAGAGCTCTCCCTTCAGCTTAATTACTCCAGCCCCCGTGAGTGGCAGTGCCTATGTTGGCAGGAGAAGCTTTCTCCACCAACATCCCGGTGCTTAAATCAGCATAAACTGTGTCACTCAGGGAGGTGGCTAATACACACCCCTGACCAACATAACATATGTTGACGTAAGCTGCAGTGTAGCCATAGCCACTCTGAGTACATTTCCCAGACCTGAAGAAGAGTTCTGAGTAAGCTCAAAAGCTTGTCTCTCTCACCAACAAAAGTTGGTTCAATAAAAGATATAACCTCCCCTGCCTTGTCCCTTTAATATCCTGGGACCAACAGAACTATGACAACAGTGTGTACTGGAGTTAAAGCTGTAGTAGGAAGAGAGCATGAGACATAAGCCCTTGTATCAGAGGCATGGTATGAGGCAGGCCTGGCTCACAGAATCTGGCAAGAACAGGGCTGTTGCAGAAATACACATTCCTAAGAAGTGCTAAGCACAAATGTGTTCATGCAAACACATCCTGATGTCAAGTGGCAGCAGAACATCCTGATATCAAGGATGGTAGAAAAACATTTCCCAAGGATAACAGGAACACACTGACCCCTTCTGAACGATAAGGTCAAGATGACAGTACATAACAGAGATGTTTTTGTCGAACCAACATGAACAAGGTGATGGGTGATAACTAGCCACGTCAGGGGGCAGTAACTAACTATGCCAGAGGCAGTACGCAACTTGTTTGTATCAGGGTATAAAGATGCATCTCAGAGGGAGTATCTCTGGCCAGCCAAGGGGGGAATGGAAAGTCCTGCCATTCTCTGAGCTGCATCCATTGTCACGGGCATACATATCTCAGTATCCTTGTAGAGTCTGTCAGGTTCTATTACCAAGCTTCGTCGACAGTAAACCTGGCTGGGTGCTTTTGCACCTTAATGGATCTTGTGGTCATTGGGCGGTTTGCTCAAGGTCTGCTGTGCCGGCTGTCAGAAAACACACACACACAGCCAAACAGCTAACAATAAAATCAGCTAGGCAGAAATCTCTTTTTAAACATTTCTTCTCATTTCTCTCATACTGGATTTCCTGAGCACGGACGCGAGTAAACAAAATGAAAACAAACACTTAAAATACAACCAGGTCTAGACAACAAACCACTTGAAATCCATTTCTGAAAAATGTCGGCTCAACTGCATTCCTCTCAAACAAGCAGATACTAGTTTGCTGTCCTGATATTAGTACGAAAAAAAGCTTTTATGCAGAGTTAAAATTGTACATCATTTGAAGTAATGCATATAGAAACCCAGGGCCCTGTTATACGGAATATGAAGAGGAAAAATGCACTAAAGCCTGACCATGCTATTAGTCTGCCTGAACATATATTAATTGCTAAAGCAGTCACGCACACAAATCCTCTTCTATATAATTACTACATACTACCTAGTGAATAAGTAAAAAAGATGATATATATATATAAGAGTTCAGATGATTGCAGTGTGGTTAGTCCATTTCATCTGTTCCCTTCATTCTGCTCATGTCTAGTATCTTATGGAAAAACTAGCCAATACTCTAGAAATTCCACTAAAAGCTATTATCAGATATGTATTAAATTAAATATTGGAATAATGGTCCCAACAAGATTCAGTGTTAAATTAAAGCAATTGGGGGAGCTGAGAAAAGAGGCTGATACAGTATTTTCTATTTGAAGGAATAATGGCTCTGATCCTTGAGTCCGGCTGAACAGTGCTTCTTTGTTCAGTACCTGTGCTAGGGTGACCAGATGTCCCGATTTTATAAGGGCAGTCCTGATTTTGGGGTCTTTTTCTTATATAGGCTCCTATTACTCCCCACCCCCATCCCGATTTTTCACATTTGCTGAGGTATAAGAGTGGGGGAAGATTGCTCTACTATACATTTATGTTCCCACAGTACTGAGCTACCAATATCAGCTGACCAGCTCACCAGGGGCCATTGCACTAAACAGGGGAGGGCCGAATTAGAGACCGTCAGGGGCCAGCGGGACACTAGGACCTGGGCCTCTCCATGGCTCCACCCCTGCAACCTCACCCCTGCATCTTGGCTCCACCACCACTTCTAGTGATCATGGCAGGGGTCCCACCCAGGTAAGGCCCTTCAGGGTTTTTTAATTTTCCCATTTCCTGGAAATTTATAGGGTTGTATTACAAAAAAAATTAAAAACAGGAGAAAATTGGAAAAAACGAAAATGAAGGGCAGCAGTTGGGGCGGCCGGGAGGGGAGGGGGATGCCCAGTACTCATGCGGGCCAGGGGTGGGAAGGACAGGGGCAGTGAGGGTGGGGCACCTGGTACACAAGTGACCAGATGAAGGGGGTTGACCACTACTCACAGGGACCGATGACCAGGCTCCATGCTTTCTCATTCCTCCCCCTGCCCACTGCAGAGGAAGGAAATAGGGCCAAGCTGAAAGGCCAGGGTTAAAGGGAGAGTGGAAACCTGCAACCCGTGAGCACTGGTTTCCCTCACCCCACTTTCTGGACAGAGCCCCCTCCTGTCCCCGATGGCCCTTAGCACGGACCTGTCCACTTCCCCTAAGAAAAATTCCTTGGTTCTGAAAAAGCCAAAATTCAGGTGAAAACTGGTAAATACCAATAACAAAGGACACTGCATACAGATAAGGGCAGCAGCAACAGCAGAGGCCTTCTACGCTTGTGATAGCAGGGATCCCTTCTTTACCCCTGGCAGGGATGGCAGCAGGCAAGTGTCCCCAATACTTACTGCAGCAGCTTGTATGAATCTGACTGGGTGGACTGGGCCTACTGAAGTCTTCTCCTCCTGCCACTCAAAGTGTCCTCTGCTGGATGGCATTGGTAGAACCTCACCAGAGCTGTGGAGTTAGCACCTCATTGGCAGGCTGTCTGCAGACTTCTCTGAATTAATTACACTTGTTTCACATTTTCGAGCTTTTCTTCCCAACCCTGAGGCTAGGAGGCTTCCTTTGAAAACGAAAGCTGAGATTCACAAGCCAGGGCCTAGACATGAGCCTACAGTGCCTACGTCTTACACCGGCCCCAGATAATTGCAGCACTCCAGCCATACCTGGCCACTGGGAGGGTTGGTAGAAGGTGGTGCAGAACAGGCTACACTGATGTGTCACCCCAAGAGATTCTCTATACTGAAGGAACCCTCATGATTTGGGCCAAGTCTGCAGACAGCCTGTCAGGGGGGTACTTACTCAAAGACCCTGGGACAGTATTCTGGCCCTTTGTGCTATCAGTCCTGTAGGCCAGGATTTGGTCTATTTTGCTTGAAGTGATAATTGCCTGAAAAAAGATAAAATCTGATTAAAAATAAGCAATTTTTCAACTCAGAAGTTAAATGCTGCTCAGCCGTGTATGTGAAATGAGTTTTATGGTCTCTGTGGTGTTCCCAGTGGACCACCTCAGAGAAAATGCCATCATAGTCGGCACCCTTGTTGGTAATACCAGCAGAAAGAGGATTATATGGGCATTGAGACTGAACTATCCTGTCACCTTCAGAGGGGGTCCCTAAAGATCAGGTCTCAGGTGCACATCAGCTGTAACTCCTGCAAATACTAACCTAGTGCAGACAAGGCTTTCCATTGTAAGAGCACTGGTCATACTTTATAGTAAGGGTCCAGTTATAAAGGCTTAGTAAATGATTCATCAATTGTTATAGAGTCTAGCAGATTGATAATGGCCACCTATATAACACTTTCTACTGATAAAGAGATTCCCAGGTTTGTATCCCAGACAAGCCCCCTTTTATGTGACAGCCACCATCTTGACTGACACTGGAGACAGAACCGGATGCCTCCAGAGTGAAAAGCAGGGCAGACACAGGTCATTCCATTTTGCAGAGAAATCATCAAATTCTGACCACAAAACATTTCAACAGAATTTTTTCAACTAGCTTCACTCTGTAGCTGAGAGCTGTAACAGAGTCGCATCCTCTGTGGATTGGGCATCAAGGGGAAAACATAACACCCCCCCAATCTAAAATGTGTAGTGATATCTGAAAGATGCTTATAATAACTACTAATCATTAACTAACCCTTTATCAACCATTTACCCTTAATAAAATGTGTGACCGGTACACCTTTCTAAAGAACTAGGTCAGTGTGCCTATAACAGGAAAGCCTCAAGCTGGCCTGGATGGTGAATAAAACCCCTCCCACATCTCAAACAACCAGGTTATTTTATATAGACAAAAGAAAGCTGTGGGGTGTTTTGCAGGTGGGTCATACCAAGCGCATGTCCCCCACTCTAGCTGTTCAGAAGCGCTGCCTGGCAGGTAAAAGCAGACATTTTATGTAGTCATGCGAGGCAACAGAGTCAAAGGATGGGGCTGAAAGATAGAGTCAGAACAGAGAATTAGGTAGGAAACATAGTGCTGGCTTGGGAGGCAGATGCCAGGGTCACTCTGCTGCTACCTAACTGCTATTGCTGGTAATTGCTGTGTTTTCACAACTATTTTTGCATGTGTTAAAATGATTTTTTTATTAAATATCACAAGCTATGGCACTTAGTTTTCTTTCCAGAATTCTTCTGGACTCATGCAGGCTTCCTATAACTGAGTACTTCTGGTTTTACATTTAATATAAAAGAATTCTTTACAGAGGCAGCATTTAATGAATTGATCTTCGTTAGAGTAACTGAAGCAGGGCTTGAGCTAGATTAAGAATTAGAAAAGCTGAAGGTGCTAAGAAGCATGGCTTGGAATTTTCTCATCCAGGCTTCGGATGAGAGCTACGTGAATCCAAACGTTTATTTTGAAGGCACTGGACCATCTTCATATTGCAGTCAGTGGTCAGCCCCACTCCAAATGCAAATTTCATACCACTTCTCACATATCCCATGAGGTTATAATTACCATCAACCAAACATCCATCCAGCAGGCACAGAGGATGAAAGAAGCACTCCTCTCCTGACTCCTTATTCAAGGTTGGTCAAACTCACAGCCCCTGTGCTCAGGAGAATGCAGGGCTTGCCCTAAGCAGCACATTGCCCCAGGAAAGGTGATGAAGCCATACCTTCCCTCCCAGCCCACAGGTCTAAGGGCACCAGGGCTGGTGCAACCCATTAGGCGATGTAGGCGGTCGCCTAGGGCACTAGCATTTGGGGAGTGGCATTTTGGGTCCTTCAGCGGCGACCGCGGCAGCCGGATCTTCAGCCACCCTGGTTGTCGGCGGCATTTAGGTGGAGGGACCTGGGGCAGGGGGGGTGCGGGGAGGGCCACTTGCAGCAAGTAAGGGCGGGCGCGGCACGCAGGGGAACCGCTCCCTGCCCCAGCTCACCTTTGCTCTGCCTCCTCCCCTGAGCACGCTACCCCACTCTGCTTCTCTCCCTCCCAGGCTTGCGGCGCCAATCAGCTGTTTGGCACCGCAAGCCTGGGAGGCGGGAGAAGTGGAGCGGCGACATCGTGTTCGGGGAGGAGGTGGAGCAGAGGTGAGCTGGGGCAGGGAGCTGCTGCACGGCTCCCCAGGCTGGGGGGAGCTGCCGTGGGGGGGCGCATCAGGGCGGGGGGGATGCAGAGAGTTGCCACAGGGCTGAGGGGGTGCAAGGTGGAAGTTTCGCCTAGGGCGCGAAACATCCTTGCACCCACCCTGAAGGGCACATTTCCTAAAAGACGACAACAGCCTGAGCCACAATCCCCCTCAAGCTGCCCTTATTGAGTGAACTTCGTACTGCCCCTGTGGTTAGATGTTTGGCTACATGTGTGTGTTCCCTCTGTTTGCCACCCCAGTCCTGTGCAGATAGCTGGCATGGAAGATCTCGAGCAAAACGCCCAATGATGACAAGATCCGTTAAGGGATGAAGGCACCCAGCCAGATTTATTGTTGACAAAGCATGATACTAGTATCCTGCAGACTCTACCAGACCACTAATACATGTATGCCCGTAACAATGGACCAGTTCAATGAATGGTGGGACTTTCCATTCCTCCCTAAGGTCAGACAAAGATACTCCCTCTGAGATACTCTTTATACCCCGATACAAACAAGTTAGTACTGCCCCTTTGACGTAGTTAGTTACTGCCCCCTGATGTCACTAGTTGTCACCCATCATCTTGTACCTGTTGGTTTGATTAAAACATTTTTATTACATACTGTCATCCTGACCTTATCTTTTAGGAGGAGTCAGTATGTTCCTATTATCCTTGGGAAATGTTTTTGTACCATCCTTGATATTGGGATATTTTGGTACCACTTGATATCAGGATGTGTTTGTGTGAGCACTCTGTGCTTAGCATTTCTTAGGAATGTGTATTTCTGCAATATCAGCCCTGTTCTTGCCAAATTGTGTGAGCAGGTCCTGCCTCATACCAGGCCTCTGATACAAAGGCTTATATCTCAGGGTCTCTTCCAACTACAGCCCCTTAATTAGGGCTGTGCATCTCTGTCACAGTCTAGGCCAGGGATAGTCAATAGGCAGACCACGGGCCAAGTCTAGACCACCAGATGCTTTTGAACGGACCCCGAAATCTTTTTATTTACTTATTATTATCATTACTGTTGGGTTTTTTTATTATTATTTTCTCTGGAGTCTGGAGTTTGATCAAGAAATTTGGGCCTTGACAAAAAATAGATGACCCCTGGTCTATGCCATAGTGAGAACACGCTGCGACTGGGAAAGCAGCCAGAAGCTCATTGCATAGTACCACACTGTATAGGTTCTTATAGCATGCCCATGACCATAGTATCTGAGCACCTTCCAGTAATGACTACACATCTGATATGTGTTATTTGTTCCCTCATCCTCTCCCCAGAGGAAGAAGCGTGAGCAGTCAAGGGTCTTGTTCAGGTAGAGGTTGGTTGGTTTGTCCTTTATTATACCTGCTGTTATGTGTTTAAATAGAGAAGGCAAAGGCAAAGAAATGCGTCTTGCACTTGGAGTGGAAAGTGGTGAGATCTGATGGTCTCTAGTTGCTGGAGGAGTTCATTCCACAGGCTTGGACTGCTCCTGGACACAAGTTGGACTGCCCCTGGAGACAAGTTAAAAGTTCCATTGTACTGCAGGAGTGAAGTTGTCAAGCATGGTCTTCATCCTGGAAGAGCTTTAAGTAGTCTGTAAGGTACCCTGAGCTGGGAGCCCAGACCATGGAACTCTTGAAGAAAAGGACTGAAACACTGAACTTGATTAGAAATTCTGTGGGAAGCCAGTGCCGAGAGCAGAGTGTCAGGCGTGCTAGCTGGTGTTGCTGAGGAAATGCCCTGTAACATTTTGTACTTTGCAGAAGCAGCAAAGAGTCCTGTGGCACCTTATAGACTAACAGACGTTTTGCAGCATGAGCTTTCGTGGGTGAATACCCACTTCTTCGGATGCAAGAAGAAGAAGTGGGTATTCACCCACAAAAGCTCATGCTGCAAAACGTCTGTTAGTCTATAAGGTGCCACAGGACTCTTTGCTGCTTCTACAGAACCAGACTAACACGGCTACCCCTCTGATACTTGACACATTTTGTACTTTGGAGTTTCCAAAGTGCCATAGGTTTCATGCCCAGGTATATCACATGCCAGCACCACAGTTTCCAGGTTGCAACTACTGCTGCCACACTCATTGCAGACTTGTGGGATCCCTGTCATTGGGAGGCTGGCAGGCAGGAATTGCCCAAGTGTCATGCCTCACCCTAGAAAATACATTTCTTCCATTGTAAGTGTAAGATGCTGGAGACATACTGCTCTTACGTCTCTCCCTGATTAAGGAGAAGCACCACAGGGAAGACGGTTCCCTGGAGAATAGCAAAGTCTATTAAAAATGCCTTTTTAATAAATTTCCCTTCAATTAATTTTCCTTCCCCAATTACTTGGAGAAAGTATTTCATAATTGTGAATCTGGAGGCTGAACACCTGGGCCTATTTCTTCTGCCACAGAAGAGCATTACCTCCCTGGCTGAAGAAAATTAGGTTCCAAACTGCCTCCTACAGATTCATCCATTCCTTTTTAGAGTAAAACAGAATTGGGCAAAATGTGCCCCAACACTGAGTCCAAATGCCCAGACTCAGACTGGGTTCACTCATCACTGCATGACTGGAAGGTTAACAGATTGGTGTGAAATCTTGATATCCATAAATCATACAAAGCGACATTTTAATCATTACATTGGCTGGAGGCAAGAAACTAAATTGCCCTTGAACTGGAAAATCATTCAAGAAGATCTTCCCCCTTTTTTCTTTCAAATAATTAAAGGAACAATCTGTATGTTCTGTCCATTGCAGTTAACGATGCAGATTAGCATTTCAAGAGATTGTAGTTCAACTAGCAACACTTTGATGTCTAGCACGACTGAGACTGAGATTCCTAAGACACCCAACACTGCAGTTTTTAGGCAATGTTACTCTTGCCACTTTTCATGAGAAGGAACTAGTTATTTACTTCCTATTCTTTGGAGCAAACTTTGCATTTAGTTGCAGACCTGTTATTAAAGAGAAAAAAATAATGGTCTGTGCTTAATACCGTATTTAAATAATTCCCAGTGAGGGCCCAGATCCTGCAACTTGATCTATACAGATGGAACCCTGCAGCATGCTTAGCTTTAATTAAAAGATGGATAAGAATGCTGTTGTTTAATCCAGATATAACAAACTAAGCAAACTTTCCGGTTATGAAGGATTCAACCCAGCAACTATGAATTACCAAGCTATAGCAGCATTCCAGACACAGTAACATAAATAATTATATAATAAAAGCATGTTCAGAGAAAACTCCAATAGAATTCTTTTGCTTTAGATTCACAGTCCCACTGTGACAAAGTCACCAATATAGGACTATGTGGAATTAACCTGGGAACCAATCCATTATATTATTAGTGCCTTGAGTACAAAATCTGCAACTAATTTAGGAAGGAAATAATAAGAGAAGGTAAAAGGCCTTACAAAGCTTAAGCAAACCTCACAAACTGCCTTAGCCCATCCACTAGCTGAATGAATATCCCTCTTCCTCTCCCCCTCTCCTCCCCCCTCTCTATAGATAGACACACACACACACACACACACACACACACACACACACACACACACACACACACACACACACACACACACACACGGATAACTAAAGCAGTGTTTGATTACACCAGGATCTTTCATGATTACGTAATGTTCTTAATCATAGAATCATATAAGCTTAGGGTTGGAAGAGACCTCCGGAGGTCATCTAGTCCAACCCCCTGCTCAAAGCAACCCTAACTAAATAATCTCAGCCAGGGCTTTGTCAAACTGGGCCTTAAAAACCTCTAAGGATGGAGATTCTACCACCTCCCTAGGTAACCCATTCCAGTGCTTCATCACCCTCCTTGGAAAATAGTTTTTCCTAATATCCATTCTAGACCTCCCCCACTGCAACTTGAGACCATTACTCCTTGTTCTGTCATCTGAGAACAGTCTAGATCGATCCTCTTTGGAACCCTCCTTCAGGTAGTTTAAGGCTGCTACCAAATTCCCCCTCATTCTTCACTTGTGCGGACTAAATAAGCCCAGTTCCCTCAGCCTCTCCTCATAAGTCATGTGACCCAGCCCCTAATCATTTTTATTGCCCTCCGCTGGACTCTCTCCAATTTGTCTATAACCTTTCTGTAGTGGGAGGCCCAAAACTGGATACAAAACTCCAGATGTGACTTCATCAGTGCCAAATAGAGGGGAATAATCACTTCCCTTAATCTGATGGCAATGCTCCTACTAATACAGCCCAATATACCGTTAGCTTTCTTGTCAACAAGGGGACACTGTTGACTCATATCCAGCTTCTCATCCACTCTAATCCACAGGTTCTTTTCTGCAGAACTGCCGCATAGCCAGTTGGTCCCTAGCCTGTAGCAGTGATAATGGCCAATGGCTCTGCAATCACATCAGCCAACTCCCTAAGCACCCTCGGATGCAGTGCATCCGGCCCCATGGACTTGTGCATGCCCAACTTTTCTAAATAGTCCTTAACCGGTTCTTTCACCGCTGAGGGCTGCTCACCTCCTCCCCATACTGTGCTACCCAGTGCAGCAGTCTGGGTGCTGACCTTGTCTATGCAAAAAAAAGGCATTGGGTACTTCAGCTTTTTCCATATCATCTGTCACTAGGTTGCCTCCACCATTCAGTAAGGGTCCCACACTTTCCCTGACCTTCTTGTGCAGGATAAAGTCACTAGGTGAAATCCTGACCACACTGAAGTCAAGGACCAAACTATTGACTTTAGTAAGTCCAGGATTTCACCTACTAAGTCAAATTCTGCTCTCATTTACATGCTGACCACTAGATGAATGACAATCTCCTGTGGGAATGGAGCTTCCCAGAAAGTGGTTCAGGCATCAGCCACTGCTTTGAAATTCCCCATCCACCAATCAGCAGAGATGGCTGGCAGTGGTTCGGTGGCACCTTTCTCTTGAAAAGCAGGATCAGCTGGAGGAGCCCTTGTGAAGGCAAATCACAGTCCCCTAGAGTAATAATCCAAAACGTTTCGGTAGCAATGAACTGTAGTGTTTTGAATATTGTAGTGTAAAAGGAGAAGAATGGAAAATTAATGGAGACCAACAAATACTAAACAGTCTAAATCTACTCTTATTTGATTTCAGTGACGTTACTCTGGACTTACCCAGGTGTAAAGCAATCTACTTATATGGCCCCCATTACCATAGTATTTAAGCACCTCACAGCCTCACTGTGAGGTAGGGAGGTATCATCCCCATTTTACAGGTGGGAAACTGAGGCACAAAGCACCTAAGTGACAGTCAGGAGCAGGGCAGGGTCTTCAGCCCAGATTTCCCTACAACTAGGCTTGTGCCCTAACCACTGAACCATTCTCCTCACTAACTGAGAGCAGAATTTGGAGTCGGAATCCCAGAATGGCAGTGGCTCTTTGAACTGGTGAAAAACAAGAGAAGGAAAAGGAGAAAAAAGCCATTTTATTTTGCAGCGTCTGCCTCATGTCTATCACATGGAAGAACTGGAGGCCTCCCAACACCATGTATTGGCAACAGATTGTAACTGAAATATGCTGTTTTACTGAATCTGAAACATTTCACGTATACAGCTGTTTTGAAGGCGCATGGGCCTGCCATGTAGAAGACCTAGGTTCAAGTCCTTACTCGGCCTTTTACAGAGTAACCTGAGATGTAAATCTCTCCTGGGGCAACTCATATGCAGCCCTTCCCAAATCAAAAAGCTCAGGTTTCTATCAAAAACCAACATGCTGACACCAAAAACATTTGAAAGGCTTTGTTTGTGTTCCCTGCAGAATCAAAACAAATGTCAAAACCACTAAAGTTGCTGCAAAATGGATTTGTCTTCCTCTAGTCAGCTCTGTTCTGACTCATTGGAGATAATGGGAGTTTTGCAATTGACTTCCCTGGGGTCAGGGTTTCACTTATATAGGTTAAAAGGATTTATGTCTATTTTAATACAGTAAATGTATGAATGTTATTCAATTCAAAGGCTGCCACATTGCATAACAATCATTCGAAAGAGAGGTTTTAGAGCCCCATTGTCCATATTCAATGTTCACAGAGAGAATTACACAGGTTTCAATGAAGACATTGCTAACAATTAGGCCAAGGGAGAAGTTAAGGAAATCTGTTGCAGAGCTGGGAATAGAACTCAGGTTGTCTGATTACCAAGTCCAGTGCCTGAACAGCAAGAATATTCTTCCTCTCTCATTAAGATGGCCAAATTTTCAAGATTGCCATGCACAATTTGGGTGGCAATGAGGAAGATAAGCATGCAGTTTACCAGTCACTTTTGAAAGGTGGGTTCACAGGCCAAGATTATCAAAAATGAGGGCCTAAAGGCTCCAAATTCTGTATTTAGGCAACTGAATAAATGACCTGATTTTCAAACGTACTGAGCACCCAGTAACTTCCCTCGATTTCAGTGGGAGCTGCTGTGTTTAGTACTTTTGAATATCAGGCCACTTATTTAGGAGCCTATATAAAGATTCAGGGTCAGGATTTGTCAAAAGTAACTAATGATTTTTAGAGGGGAGGTGTGACGGGTTCCCCCTGGGGTGCCACCTGGAATTGGTGTATCACTGAGCCCCCCAGACCCACCAGCCTGGCTTCCTTTTACACCGTATTGCTGTGACAAGCTGCAAAGCCCACTCTAGCCTGCACTTTCACCAGCATACATACAGTTAGGGACACACCCAGTTACATGCATGCAGGCTCTCTGACCAGCCCCTGCATGGGAAGGCTCCAGCTCCTCAGGCATGCACCCCCTCTGGAGTAAAAACCCAAAATTATACCATCTTGCGCTGCACAGGGAACTGTACAGCGTAATCTCATAAAATTCATCCCTCCCTCAATGTGGAGAGGAATATGCAACAACTTTCTGCCCCAAGTTATGATTTCCACACACTAGTTTAGATAAAGCAAAAACACATTTATTAATTACAAATGATAGATTTTAAGTGATTATAAGGGATAGCAAACAGACCAAAACAGATTACCTAACAGATAAACCAAAACTGGAAACTAAGCTTAATATAATAAATTGATTGGATATGAATAGCAGATACTCACCCTAAGTAATGATACAAGAAGGCTACAGGTTCTTAAGGGACAAGCTGCACTTGCTTACAGCTTGACATCTCCAGATGTTCCATTCACAGGTTAAAAATCCCTTTAGCCTGGATCCCGCACTTCCCCCAGTTCAGTCTTTGTTCCTCATGTGTTTCCAGGAGTCTTCTTGGGTGGAGAGTCGGTGAAGAACCTGGATGATGTCACTCCCCTGCCTTTTATATATCTTTTGCATATGGCGGGAACCCTTTGTTTCAAAGCTTGGCTCCGATGCCAGTCAATGGAAAATACTGACATCACAAGATGGAGTCCAGCACCAGATGACCTGGTCACATGTCCCTGTACAGTCACAGCAGCCATCCCCCACTGGCTGTTTGGAGTGTTCACAGAAAGGCTCACCAGGTGGGAGATGAGCTTCTTCCAAGGCCTACTGTTTCTTCCTAATGGCACATTAACCTGAATGGGCCCTTCCCAGCCAGCCATCTAGACAGAGAATTTTTCCTAGTGGGCATTACTCAGGAATAGTTACATGTGAAATAGATACATAGTCAATATTCATTACTTTGGATACAAAAATGATACATGCATACAAATAGGATAATCAGAGTCAGCAAAGCATAATCTTTCCAATGACATCTCACATGACTTATCCTGCATAAAATACATAATAATTATGATATAATTATATCATACTAATATTACTATGAAGAAAATGGGGTGCAGTGTCACAGGAGGTTCTCAGCACTTTTTGAAAATTGCACCCTTCTAAGGCGTCTCAAGTTGGGCACCTAAAAAATGCAGCACCCCAAATCAGTGGTCCCCTATGAAAATCTTGGCCTTGGAGCCAAATTTTAGATTTCCACTTTTGAAAATCTCATCCTTTATTTGCAGAGCACTTGAGAGCTTTTTGCATTTTCCTAAGCACAGTAAGGTCAAGTATCATTAAATCAGAGACTGGACTATTCTAGGATTAATATCTACTACCCATCCCTTGAATTACCCAGCCATTTGTTGGTTTCATTTGCATTAGACAGTTTGTAACCCTCACAAGACAAGAATCAAGAAGGATGGATTGCATGGACTGAAATTATTTAGCACAGCTGTAATATGTGCCCACACAAATCAAAATGTCATTGTGTCAAGAGTTGTTCGTTTACTTATTGTCCCATTTCCCTCTGCAGTTATTGTGATTCACTCCAGTCAAACAGCACTAGGCAATATTTTCCAGCTATCGAGATGCTAAAAGTAGCCTATAATTAATCATGATAGAAATTGTAAGCAACTTTAAATGCTTATTCCACTGTGGGTTACTCCATTTTCTGTCTTGCACAGCTGGTGTTGTCTACATCTAGTGTAATGGATGGGGTGCTGTATGTAGTCCTATTTCAAATGCATGAAATTAAACACAGCTAGAAAGCTATAAAAATCTGGTAGAAGAAGAATGAGGAAACAGAAGGAAGACAAGCAGCTTACAAAGGCACCAGTAGGAAAGCACTTAAACACATGCTTAATTTTAACCATATGCCTTGGTCCTGTTGACTTCAGTGGAACTTAAGCGTGAGCTTAAAGTTAAGTATCTGTTTGGTTCTAATTCAGGAAAGCACTTAAAGTGGCTAAGGCCTCAACCCTGAAAAGATTGGAATAGTTGCATAATTTTATATATGTAAGAAGTCATTGGGACAACTCACATGCCTACAGGTATCCAGGATCAGGACATCACTGTGTTCATTTAATTAATAGAGTAACATTTTGTTCAGTAAGAAATAGCTCCAGACCATCAGCTAGTGTAAATCAACCAAGCTACATTGGTCCCAGGGTTTAAATGTGTGATAAGCAGCCATTTCATCTGAGTTCGGATTGGAGATTCTAAAACTGCTAAAGGTACGTGCAAGAGTTTAGCTCCGGGTAGGGAAGGGGTGTCTCAGGCCCAGCCAGGGATAAGATATTAATAAAACCCTTGTTTACTGTTATAATATTAAACAGTTAAGTGTGATCCAGGGTGTTGCGTCTTATTATTGCTAACTTACTCCGGTTGTAACAACCACTATTGCAAATCTTTTAAACCTTTAGTTAAAGATACAGGGAAAGGAGGAAAATCAGTTAAAGCATTTGACATGTAAAGTATTAAGTAAGGCTTTGATTTTAACAATATTCTTGTTCCCTTTGCTGTTAATTGTAGGGAGTTTCTAGTAAGAAAAAGGCCCCTATTTGACAGTCTTTTAGATGGTAGTAAAGATAGTATTATTGTCCTTTTGGGGAAAAGAAAGGCAGGTGAGTGGGATGGTCTAGAGCAGTGGTTCCCAAACTTGTTCTTCCGCTTGTGCAGGGAAAGCCCCTGGCGGGCCGGGCCAGTTTGTTTACCTGCCGTGTCCGCAGGTTTGGCTGATCATGGCTCCCAGTGGCCGCTGGAAGCAGCGCGGGCTGAGGGATGTACTGGCCACTGTTTCCAGCAGCCCCCATTGGCCTGGAGCAGCAAACCGCGGCCAGTGGGAGCCACGATTGGCCAAACCTGCAGATGCAGCAGGTAAACAAACCGGCCTGGCTGCCAGGGGCTTTCCCTGCACAAGCAGCGGAACAAGTTTAGGAATCACTGCTCTAGAGTTGCTGTTATTAAAGTCAAATCCCGTTTTCTTTAAGACAAACACACACCAAAGGGGACAGAAACGAATAGCAGAGAGAGAAAATTCTGCTTCAGTCTCTAGCTGTGACTCTTAATTGCATTCTCCCTGATGGAGAATCACAGGCACAGCACATGGTCAATTATCCATGCTGCAACCTGGCAAATGTACCAGTGTTGGCTTGTTTAGGAGACTGCTTTTAGTTGCTTCTCTGATTATGGGTTCACAGCAGTGCTGCAAAAGATGGAGTTGTCTTAGCCATCTTATGAAACTAAAGGCAAAAAGGGAAAGATAGGAAAGAGAAGCAATAAGGTGGGGAAGGAACAGGACACATGAGGGAAGAGTTAACAGTAGGAATGTAAGTCTCACATTCCAGGTGTTGTTAAGAACTTTGCCACTTCCACCAGCTTTGGCTATATAATGGATTCCCTCTCTCTGGCCCAGTCTGGTCATGGTGGACCTCAAGGTGCCAGGAGATGTTGAGGGTAGCAGATATGATGGTGAACCTCATTCCTTTCAGTTCACTCATCCCCTGCTCCCATTTAGGGACACTGTATGAAGGAAGAAAATATGATGGCCTTGACCCAACACCCTTTCTATATGTATTCATCACTATGGTAACTGAGAGCCTTCAAAATTAAGCCCAAGCACACAGTGCAAACATCCAATTATTATTACCAACCCCCTCCATTGGCTTGTTTGCTCACCCCCTTGTTACATCTTTGGGCTGATTATGGCTCCTACATGCTGCTTCTGCGGTGTATGGGGGCTGTAGATGTAAAGGCAAAGAGCCTGAGGAGAATTCCCGGACTGCAGAAGCAGTGTAGGGCCAATGGAAGAGGCCCAGTGCTGTCCCCCACTTACGGGCACTGGCACAGAGGGCATGCCGGGATGGATCTGGGGGCAGAACAGGCATACCTGTAGTGCTGAGCATTGTGGGGATTCTGGGCAGCCGTTTGGCCCACAGGCAACTTTCAGCAGTTGCCATATGTTAGATCTGCCACTGAGGCTGATTTAACTCAAGCCAGTAGCCATTTCAGGCCCCCACAGCAGCTCAAAATCCAGAGTGTGCAAAGGTGGCATTAAAGGGGCCCCCAACCGCTGTGCTGTGCTGTTCTCCTACCTTGACTTTTAGCTCCAACGGCTGAAATACATACACATGCTCATACTTTTATGCACATGAGTAAGACTGCAGACTTCAACGGCACCTTGATGTCAAGGGTACTCTATTCAAGTGAAGTCATGCAGATGAATAAGTATTTGCCAGACTGGAGCCATAGATTGTAAGCTCTTTGGGGCAGGGACTAGGCTGTCTTTTATTGTATGTCTGTGGACTACCTACTACAATGGGGCCCTGACCTGATTAGAGTACAATATAATAAACATTAACAAACAAACAGATTACATCTTCTGTTGTCCTGTCCCCTGCTCTCCCATCTCTTTTCACAAACAGCTAGGGGTTGTTATTGCTGTATTTATTCACTGCAGGCAAGCTATTACAAAGGAGGGTTTTATATTTCATTCTGAAGGCAGTATTGGTTTGTGGTCATTCAGTCTTAACACCTGTGGAAGAGAGTTCCAGAGCTGTAGGTCAGCTGATGAGATTTCACACTGAGTCTCGCTCTCTTGCTTCCCATAGTCTGTCTTGCGCCTGATAGCGCCATTGGACTTGTGCATCACGCCTACATAATTTCCAACATGCGGCTGAAATCAGCCCAGCTGTGCCTCACTCATCAGGGAGCCTGGCTGCAGAATTTAGGTTTAATGTGCCATATGGCATAGAATACAAGTCCTTGAGCTTTATGTACCAAGGCGAGTAACAAAAGTAATCAAATTTGAAAATACAAAACCAACAAGCCCAGAAAGATCTATTAATCTAAATTATAGGACAGACCAAACTTTAAAATACTATAAAAGTGACTGGAAGCTGACTTCTCTGAGCAAAAGTCAGTGGAAAAAAGATATAAGCATGTCAGGAAAAGTGACGAAACTATCTTATACATCATTCCTTTTCATCCAAGACTTAGGCAATGAATCTGACCACTTCACAAAACAAGACATATAGCCATTGAGAGATTACTAGGGTTGCTCTTATTTCATTGTCTCAATAGAACTATTTGACCATTCTTCTCAAATTTGCACCATCATCCCAACCCTCTGCCTTTCAACAGTCCCAGAAAGTCCATCTTTGTTCTTGTGTGAGAGGCTAGTCCTCAGAAATTAATCCTCCCATGTGCAACCCTTCCAGTTCTAGGAGATTGGTATATATCTCCAATTATAAAAAAAAAAATCTGCCTGGAGTAGTCAGCAACAATAAGGGCCAGTTCAAATAGCTGGGGGTGGGGTCCTTCTTAAAAGTAACACCCACCACTGACTCAAGTCCCCACCCAGAATTTTTGGGATCACTACTTTCTCTGGGTGCCTTAACAGGCAATACTTCCCCACTCACAGGCACTGAGTAAGTATGAAACAAGGAAAACATTATTAGGAGGAAAGAGAACAGCATAAATTTGGGAAAACACAGCAACAATCTATCTAAATGAATAATAAATAAACAGTCCCTCATGATACATTAACTTGGTTCCCCACTTGCCAGTGTAGATGTCCAGTAGGCAAACATCCCTTCACCGTGTCACTTGCCCCTCCCATACCCACTAAACCCCACTCACAGTTTGGTGTCAGTGGGAAACAGTCTCAGAATCCTGAGGCTCACTCACTCAGGCCTTTCTCCAGTTCCTTGGGAAGGGCAGCCTGGTTCTCTCCTGAGACTCTACCACCTAAGGTGATTTCAGCTTTACTTAGTGGCCATGTAGAAAGGCTCTCTAGCATCTATTCAGCTCTAGTGCAGTCCTCTGCAACTTTGAGCAAAAAGCCACCTTAACATTACATCCCATTAACAAGTCTTCCCAGTAGTACAAGACCCTCAGTACAGAAAAACCAGGAATATGTCAGACCTTTGAACAGAATCCCTGTTACTTGGGAAATACTTCTTACTACACTCTCATTTCTGCTCCACTGCCCAACCATTCTGAGGTGGTGTACAGTTATAGTGACTCCCAAATTGTTACTGGGTAAAAAGATTATGCAAATGAAAACAGCTCTGTTGCCATACTTCTTCCTGTTCAGCAATAGGTGGCTCAGAGAGCTCATTCCCTTCTGGAGCTTCTGTTCACCTTGAGCTTTGGGTAAATATGCAGATAAAGCAACTCTGTGGCCATTCTTCCCCCTGTTCACCAACAGATGGGAGCAGAGAGCTCCTTACCCTCTAGAACTTCAGGCCACAGAGCTTACGTCAGCATGGCTCATAGAAAAAGAATACCAATTCTTGCCTGTTATTGTGAGACTTTGTGAAAGTTTTGAAACCAATACAAAAGCAAAATTAGAGCAAATGATCTCACAGGAAGCCACATACCCAATTCCTGCTTAAAATGCAAACATACCCCATTATATCTTTCTTATATTTTCATGGGTAGACAGAAACAATTTTGTAGCCACCCTTACTATGTAGTTCTCATGTATCTCTAACCCAGCTGTACCAAGAACAAGAATGACTTTTTCTAGTGTACATCCCTAAATCAGTTTTCTATAACTTCTTAAAGCCAATTATACATTTACCATCAAAGTCATTATAACCATCTGGATTATGGGTTCTGCAATGTTGATAAACCAGGTTCCAATTCCTGCCACGTTTGTAGGCATCTGCTGAGCACTGACAAATTCATAGCTGGAAACCAAACCAGCTCAGATATATGTTAATATTGTTCAAGATAGACGTTATACTTGTAAGGATGTGTTTAGTGTTTAGACGCTATAAAATACTTGTACATTGCTGCATGCATTAATCTTACTTGTAATGTCTATATTCCATGCTACAAGGTAAATATGTTTGTTTTATAATTGTAAAAATGCCTGCTCTGAACCTGTGAACTCATATAGGAAGAGAGGCTCCACCTACGCATCCAGGAGGGCTATCAAAATTAAGTGAGCCATTGTAGGACAAAAGCTTTGTTGATTACCCCACCCACCCATGGAGAAGTAAGCACAGAAGGCCTCATCCCATTGGTTGGAATGCTACAAGAGGGAAATAAAGATAGTTGCCAATGAAGATTTTGGACTCTTACAAGGTCTGGAGCTAAGAAACAAAAATCAGAGATCCCCAGAGTCAACCTGAGTTAGCCTGGAAGAGACTTTTAATTCCGATAGATTACTACATCTCTTCACCTTTTGGAACCAGAGACTGAACTCATTTGTGCACATATGTGGCCAGCTTTAACCTTTAAATAACTCTCTCGTTTCTTTTTCCTAGTTAATAAATCCTTAATTGGTTTGCTATAGGAATGGCTACCATTGTTGTCTTTGGTGTGTGATCTTAGGTACAAGTTGATCTGGGGTAAGTGACTGGTCTCTCAGAACTGGGAGCAACTTGAATATTTTGTGAGTTTGGGAGTTACTGACCATTTATCACTAAGTCCAGCTGCCTGAGTGGCAAGATAGAGCCCAAGGGAACTGTCTGTGATTCCATAGTCAGACTGTTAAAGTGGTCCAGGTTACTGGATTGGTGAAATATAATTATAGAACACATCACCAGCTTGGGGTGTCTGCCCTTCTTTGGACAGTATGCCCTGAGGTTGGCACTCATAGTCATGAGCCACTCCAGAAAGCATGACAGGCTCCTCTTTGACTGCTTGTGAGGCACCAGGCCTAATAATTTCTTGTCTATTTCCATTTGTTTGTATTGATCCTATCAAATAGGCAAAGAAAAGCATACCTAATACTACTGAAGGCATGTTCACTGAACTTCAACATGGGAAGCACACAGTTTAGGATATTTGGCACCTCTGAGTCATTAACTCTTTCATAGGAGACAGAAAAAAAGTCAACTTTCCGCATATCCCTACTGAAAGTGATCAACATAGCAGAAAAGACAGTATTGGCATCCCTTAAGCAACCTTTTCCCAAGTATGAATCTCTTCCCCTGTAAGGTTTCCCTGTAATTATGACTCAACCAGTGTTGCCTAGAGCAACAAATAAAGTCAGCTATGAATGAGGAGAAATGTGAAAATAAGAAACACAGACCCTCAGAAGCTCCTTTTCACATACAAACATTTTCTCTAGTGTGAAAAACACCAATATAAATCATTGCCAGAGGGTCTCGAAGGCTGTCGATGATGTCCTTTCAGGTGGACGATTTAAACATCTTCAGTCCTAGGATATATGCGAAATCTTCATGGAAGCCGGATTTTATGGGCTAAAAATATTAACTGGCCAGAACTACTAAACAGGAAAACAGAGAACCTAGACCCAAATTCTGATGGCTTTATTCAAACCACGCCTTGCCCCCGGAATCAATGAGACTGCTTGTTTGAATAAAGTAAGCTGGATATGACCCCTCATCTCACAGTTCCATTCTTTCAGACTTGCATATAAATTCAGTCAGAGCACTACCTTGTTCAAGGCTTACAAGACAGATGTTGTGCAACTTCCCTCACAAAACTCCTGTCATAGTTCCTCAAATTTGATCTGCACCATCCTTGTTGTGCCTGGCCTGGGTCCCCCTTTAGCAGACAATGGTTAATTGTAGTCAGTGCTCTCCAATTATGTGGTGAATTTTTTTATGTGGACAGATGGGGACAAATCCAGAACCATTAAAGCTGGACAGTGCCAAAACTTGCATAGTGTCAGCTCGGATATACAGCAGGTCAAGGAAGGAGCAGTGAGAGCTAGTGAACCATTTACTTGAGGTCGGGGGATTTTGTCTTCCACTGAACAAATATCGTATAAAGAATTTTTTTAAATGCTTATTTGATCTCTCCTGTATTGCCTCACCCATCTCCAGTGAACAACATTCCCTTTGTCCCAACCAAACCCAGTAGAAGACAGCAGTGAAACCATGATGAATTGAAGAAGCTTATTTGCCATTGCTCAAAGACATAGTATGTTCACGGCAGCATTACTCAAACCCAACCCTGAGTATATCCACTTCTGTCTTCATGGAGCTATCACGAGCCCAAGAGAAAGAAAGACAAGTAATTCACAGTGCAGTATTTTTTCTTGAAACGTCCAAATATCATTTCCTTATTTAGAATTAATTTGATTGTACTGACATGAGGACAGTGCCAGTTAGAGAGAGAAGGCTTTATTCAGTCAGACAGCAAGTAACTCTGTGAGAGAAACAGGAATAGTGAAGGAGCAGTGTGTTCATGGGGAGGATATTCATGAAATGTTCTTCCCTTTATCTGATAAGTTCTGTGTGTTAACCAGTGCTTTGATTTCCATTCTGTTGACTCCACTCTCTTTTAAACTCTAAAGGCCATTTTAATCACTTGAATTTCTTGTAGATGCCACTTCAGAAAGGTTAAGGATTGAGGAGGATGGAAGGAGCACGTTTGAGCTTTCCTGAAAGACTAAAACAGAGAAAGGGGGAATCTGAACTCAACCATTATTATGTCATTAGTACCCAGATGGGAATGTCCTTTAAAAAAAAAGGGAACTATTTTTTAAAGAAATAAGCTATTATCAATAGGCATTGCAACTGTCAATCCTTAGGGTATTTATTATTCTGAAGGACAAAAAATACATACTATACCAATAGCAAATGTGAGGAAGAAATGAAACTATGTGAAAAAGAAGTCTATTCCATCACCAAAACTAGTCTGGTTTGTATCTGCATCATCTCTAGATCTCCCTCCAATATTAGGAACATTTTGTATATTTGTCTTTCTTTCCCATCACTCTGAGCATCTTTCTCTACTTTTTTAATCTCTCCACTGGCTCTGCATTTTCCACCACATGAAGTTCAAGCTTCTTGCTATTACTTTCAAGGCCCTTCACAACTCTGCCCCTCTATTCATCTTCTCTCGCCTCTTCTTGTGTCATATCCCTTCCACTCTGTCTATACCACCAGCCTAGGTTGACCAGATAGCAACTGTGAAAAAACAGGACAGAGGGTGGGGGGTAATAGGCGCCTATATAAGAAAAAGTCCCAGAAAAGGGACTGTCCCTTTAAAACGGGACATCTGGTCACCCTATTCTAGCCTTGTTTGTGTGGCCACATCTCCCACAATCATCTCTGTGCTGTTGTTCATGCCATGCCTTACTGGAGGGCCTGCTTCTTAAAGCCCCTTGGCCTGCAAGTAAAAGTGGATATAAGTACTGTGACAAAGTTCCTCCTCTACCTTGGTGGCTCCTGAACTTATTGGTGGATTTTGCTAGCCTCAGAGATCTTCCTGTGTTGGATCAGGAGTTGGGAGGTTTTGGGGGGAACCCGGGCCCACCCTCTACCTTGGGTTCCAGCCCAGGGCCCTGTGGACTGCAGCTGTCTAGAGTGCCTCTTGTAACAGCTACACGACAGCTACAATTCCCTGGGCTACTTCCCTATAGCCTCCTCCCAACACATTCTTTGTCCTCACCACAGGACCTTCCTCCTAATGTCTGTTAATGCTTGTACTCCTCAGTCCTCCATCAGCACATCCTCTCACTCCCAGCTCCTTACACACACACACCACTAACTGGAATGAGAGCCTTTTTATACCAGGTGTTCTGATTAGCCTTAATTAATTCTAGTAACTTCCCAATTGGCTACAGGTGTCCTAATTAGCCTACCTGCCTTAATTAGTTCTAGAAAGTTCCTGAGCGTTCTGGAATAGTCCCTGGTATCTTACCCAGGAAAAAGGGACCTGCTT
The DNA here is from genome assembly GCF_020497125.1 of Mauremys mutica. Classification (NCBI taxonomy): domain Eukaryota; kingdom Metazoa; phylum Chordata; order Testudines; family Geoemydidae; genus Mauremys; species Mauremys mutica. Next base: position 113,891,497 of record NC_059078.1, on the reverse strand, counting down.
AACCTGGAGCTAATGTATCTACCTTCAACCACTTTCTTGTAGTCATCTGGCCTGACCCTGTCATAGTACACATTACAGCTCATTTGTACTGCCAAATGAGTGTAAAGAGGCCTTAGTGTGAAAGAAAGTTAGGCCCCAAATGCCATCCCTGAACTAGGTCATAGAGTCACTGACCTCTTCTTCTCCAAATCCCACCTCAAGAATTACTTCTGCTTGATGCCAAAATTAGGTTGGAGGCAAATGTCTCTCTCTCTCTCTCTCTCTCTCACACACACACACACACACACACACACACACACACACACACACACACACACACACACACACACTTCAGAGCTATCATACTGAGCACATAGCAGGCCTATGTAACTATGTGAATATATTACAGTTACCTTGTTCTCCTTCCCTCCTATTGTTGCATGAACTGGTTGTGGCTTCTCCTCAATTAGATTGTAAGTCATCACCATCAGCTCCCCCTCCTACAGTGGTCTCGCTACATAGGAGGATCTGCACCAGTTTGGAACTGCAACCCTAGGCCCAACTTGAAAGTCTGGTGACAACTCAATGTGTTGAGCATGTGGAACTCTTCACTGGGAAAACATTCCTGGATGCTGGTCCCCAGTATGGTAGATCTGCAGAGAGAGAGAGAGTGCACTTCAACAACCCACTCCCAGCCACCAAACAGAGCAGTTACAGGCTGTAGGGTGCCCATTGTTAGTAGGAGGAAGCGTAATAACAATATGAGGCTGTTGAAGAGAGGAAGAAAGGGAGGAAAGGCAGGTATTGCCAAGCATCTCTTCCACAAAGACCCCTCACTGCCTATCATTAATGACAAACTGATCTTCCGTGTGCTATCTGGAGGTTGGTTCATTCATTAGAAACTTCCTCTTTCTTTTCCCAGATCCCCATGCTGCACGTTCTAACAGAGCCTTGTCCTCTGGTGCAGTGCTTTATACAACCTAAATTTACAAGAAATTTGCTTGGAATGCTCTACTCCTGAAAACCTTTATGTAATTTATTGTTCCATGTTTGCTATCTCATGCACATACATATTAGCCATACTCTATGAAGTAACTGAGAATTTGTGTGCTCTGGTTAACACTATGAACTAGCTAGACACTATGTTCTTTGTCATGGCTTCTATCATGGGCCATGAGAGCGTAAAACTGTCTCAATGCCTGGGCCAGAGCCCATAAGCATTGTCCCTGCCAAGCACTGAGGAACACAGAATGATACTGTTGCATATCCTCTGTAAGAGTGCAGTATGCATATCCTCATCTCAGCACCAGCTAGTGTATGGGAGAGAGGGTGGTAAGGCCTTGATCATTTCCCTTTAGCTGTTGAATACCTCTCGATAGGCTTCTCTCCAGTCCACTCCCTCATCATACTTAAGGAATACATTGGCATTCTGTTTTCCTTTATATAGGTGACGGAATAGGGGAAGAAAGGGCTCCTTCTCCTTCCATTTGCATGCAAACACACTGGGGCTAATAAACTTTAGAGAGGGATAGATTTGCAGTTGCAAAGGATCTCAAACTACACAGTGCAAGGAAATTTTGATAAAGTTGCTAAGTATAAGTGAGAAGGAAAGAATTGAGATGAGCTTGACATTATTCTGTGGGGTGTGATCAGTTTTCATTTTCTCCATAAAACCCTAATTAATTCACATAATTTGCTATTGAGGAATGTCTTGCAACAATTATGTGACTTAACAAGCTCAGTGACTGAGCCTCAAATGAAAGTAACTGAATATTCATGAAGACCATATGTGTATGTCATTTAGAGTAAATATTACTTCAGTTTTGCAAAATTGGTTCTAATAGCTGTAAATATTACCACGGTGAATGACAATAAAATATTCAAACCTTTCTGCTTCAAGTATTAAAATGCACCACTGACCTTTATTTTCAGGTCCTATCCACATGAAATTCAAATATTTCCCAAGATCTAAATTCCCAAGAGGGCAATTTAGAATTTAAACACTCTGAACAGTATCTTCCAACCCTAGTCTTTTTTATGGGGATGGTTGTTTTTACTACTGGTTGTACAGATACCCATATTTGTGATTGTTATTTAAAATGAGTCATCAGCTCTTTGTAAGGCAGTCCTGTTTATTAGACTATGTTAAAAAGTTAATATCAAAACAATGAAGACGCAAAATGAATACATTCTAAAAATGTAGAGTCATAGAACCACAAGGTTAGAAGGGACCACAAGGGCCATGTAGGGGTGGGAAGAGGTGGGGAGGGGCTTGGGGCTCAGCAGGGATTGAGGACCCCACCCCAGAACAATTGGAAGCCAGTGCCTGTGTCCAGTTCTATATCCCTATGACACTGAGCAGGACTGGGAGCCAGGAACTCCCAACTTCTCATCCTAGCTCTTCCACTCCTTCATTGCAGGGCCTTGCGCAAGCAACCTTCCCCAAGCAGTAATGGGACAGATTCTCTGCTGGTGTAAATGGGCAGAGCTGCAGTGGCTTCAATGGATCTCTGCCCATTTACACCAGCTAAGGATTTGGCCCACTAGGTACTAGCCATAATATAATAATCCTACTACTTAGGGTCCTTGAAGATACAACTAATCCTTGCAAAATACTGTAGAAATATTAAAGGGTTAAGTATGATTGCCTATAGACTTGAAGTGGCCGACCGTCAGCTGAGTGACCCAGCAACGATCAGCCCAGCATGCTGTGTTTGTCATGGACAGAAACGTATACATTAAGGGTGTGCGCACACATGCCCCACACCCTCTACCATGCTCCCTGCCAGCTCTATTTTGCAAGGGAACTAAACTGACAAGGTTTCTGCTCATTAGGTTCTTCCAAGAACAATGGTTTCCTCATCATTTTCACTTCTGACAGCTCCCAAGAAGCGAGCTGTTGCATAGATCTTATGATGTCATAACAAGCACGGACACATTTTCTTCATGGAGCTGATCCAAACCCTACTGACTTCAATAGGGTTTATCCATTGCCTTCATGTGCTCTGAATAAAACCCCACGTGAATGCCAAAATCTCTGATCCCAGCAAGATCAGCATTCTGGGTTTGGTGTGGTGGGTCACCCAGCCGAAACATGTGGTTTTTAAGTCTGCTGTAGCCTTTCCTCCCTTCCCCCACAGGGGCTGGTGGTATCTGGTGTATTGGTGAGTTGTACATGTAAAAAATGTGAGAAGGGTGTTAAATTTTTGGCTTGTCAGCTTTGATATACTCCTAAGGGCTATCTATACTCAGTGAGAATATCATCTGGACTGTGTATATTTTATATTCTCCTGGTGACAGTATGACAACTCTGGTGACAGTATAAATGACTGTCTGTACATTTTCAAAGCACCACAAAAGGGATATTTCATTAATGTTCATGGGCCTTGTAATCTTATGGTTGTCTTTGGAGAAAGCCTGTGTGATAGGCTCATTTGCTGTTTCAAGAAATTCAAAACTCTGAGTAACTTGCAATCAGACAGTACCTGACAGTCCTGAGTGCATTTTACACAGGGAATAGTCTGTCATTTGAATCAGATGCATGGCAAGAGGCAGGAAAGATGGGATGGTCTCCTGCACACAATCCTGAAGAAGGACAGTGGTGGCAAAGAGGGTTTCCAGCTGTAAAAAGATCTTCATTGCTGTCATTGACTAGGTCAATAGGTTCAGCTAATGCTCTCATGGTCTTCAAACCCTTTAGATGTGCAGGCAAAGTTCCATGCATTCCATACACTGCATCAGTGGGAAGATGAGGTCTGTGTTATCAATTAAATCCAGTCTGGGGGTGAAATCAACATAACTCCATTGACTTCAGTGTGGCTACATTAATTTATACCAGCTGAGGATTTGGCTCTACTAGACTGGTCACTAGACTTAAAAACAGCTAAGCATCCCAGTAAAGCAATTGGCATGATATGAACACACCAACTGAAATACCGTGCCTGCTGCTGAATGGAACATGTCTGCCACATTACAGGTTGTATTTTCTTTTTGTCAGCCAGGCAGACAATAGTTCCTAAGCCCCTTATTACCGCTCTTCAGACTCATCCACTAATATAAATAAGTATGGTTTTTTCAGATCCACTTCTCAGACAAAAAGAACAGGAGTACTTGTGGCACCTTAGAGACTAATGAGAGTGATCAGTTAAGGTGTGTATGGTAATACCCACTGTTTCATGTTCTCTGTGTATATATATATCTTCCTACTGTATTTTCCACTGCATGCATCCGATGAAGTGGGCTGTAGCCCACGAAAGCTTATGCTCAAATAAATTTGTTAGTCTCTAAGGTGCCACAAGTACTCCTGTTCTTTTTGCAGATACAGACTAACATGGCTGCTACTCTGAAACTTCTCAGACAATGTCTAGCACAAAGCTACTGGAAGACTTTGAGAATTTCTGTTGAATTATGGGCAGCTCAGGTCAGAAAAAGCAATCTTGGCTACCGTTAGCCATATTTTAGCAGACTTTCCCATTCCACTGACACTGTGCTAGATCCAGCCCTGTACAATGTTCCCATCTTTATACACTTGTTAGATGCCTTAATGGGACAGATCCTCAGCTGGTGAAAAGCTGCATAGTTCTCACCCAATATTTGTGCTCTCTTTCTATAAAGCACTGGGGTAAATTAGCAATCAGATGTAATGATTCATTGTCAGGAGTAGTCAATAAAAGTAATCTGGATTGTTAAAACCTGAAAATTCAATAGAAACTTTCTATTTTTAGCAGCCGTATTTTGGGATTTTATTGAATGGTTTTATTATAATCAATCATGCCTTTTAACACTTGAAATGCTCTGTATAAAAATTAAGATAAAATTTATAATATCTGGGATCATTCTATCTCACGTTACGAAGATAAATAGTATTTTAAATTTAAAATAAATTTAACGTGTCCTTGAGAAAATTAGTATACATAGTATATTATAGTAGAAGTTGGACACGTTTATTTTTTCAAGATATTCTCACGCTGGCTTCCATAGGAAGCAAACTAACAAGCTGAATACTGAATCGGAAAATATCCTTTCAGCTAAACAAATTATTTTAAATTAGTTAGACAACCTGATTACACATACATTTGTATAACAATGTAACTATGAGTCCTTGGCACATTTTCCAAATATCTAATATTGTTTTATCCAACTTCAGTGGACTTTAGTTCTGACTCTTATTAACCAGCCCCAAACACACCTATTTTTAGGATACCTTTTGTTTATTTTTTGTTAAAAAAAAAACATAAATGAAATTGACATTGTCAGGCAAACTTGTAATCTTCTCAAAACCAGAAATAACTGTGTTGACATATCTACTTAGACTTCTGTAAAGCATTTCCCTTAGCACAGCATGATATTCTAATAAAAAAAAGTTAGCACAATACGAAATTAATGCAGCACTGTAACAGGGTCACATTCACGTCTCACGAGCTCCCCACTGGCCGAGCATGTGCGCCTGCAATCACTCTCTGATGGGTCTTCGATGATTCAGCCCTCTGGCCAAGTCATACACTAGTAGTGGGCAACCTGCGACCCATCAGGGTAATCCACTGGTGGGCTGCGAGACAGTTTGTTTACACTGATCATCCACAGGCATGGCCACCCGCAGCCCCCAGATATCACTATGCATCATTCTAAGCCCAGCAGTGATCTGTGCTGGACAGGTGTCAAAAGACAAGTAATATAATTTCACTACTAAGAAGTGTACCAAGACTTTTTAACTTTTATTATTAATTATTAATTATTATTAAATGCTAGGAGAAGCATTTGTGTAAGTGTAGAAGCAGGCTCCAAGAAGATTATTTTGAAAGGTAAAATTGGCATTTAGCCAATTGACTGGACGTCAATGTGAGCTTGTGTCACAACCAGGGCATGGGTGGTCAAGCCCAGTGGTTGGAACAGGAGTCAGGAGCCACAAACCAGAGTCAAGACCTAGGAGTCAAGCCGAGGGTCAGAGCTGGAGCTGAGTTAGGGGCAGCACCTAGGATTCAAGCCAATGGTTAGAGCCAGAGTCAGGAGCAAGCCAGGAAAGCACAGATTGGGAACAAGGGAGGTACAGGAGCACTCATAGCTTTGAGCCTGCTGAGCTCAAAAGCAGGCCTGTTGGTTCCCTTCAGCCAATCAGGTGGGTGAGCCAATCAGGTAGACCTGTCACAACCCAGCTGAGCTCATGAACCTGCCTGGAGGTTGGGCTGACTAGTCCTCAGGCTTAGCTGAAGCAGCTCACTCCTGACAGGTGGGCAGCTGACTCCCATTTGTGTCTTTGAAAAATCTCTCTTTGTTTCTAAATGTTACGCAGAGCATGACTTTGTTCCTTCAAGTAACATCTCCCCGAACACACACATAAATGAGGAGGATGGGCAAGAACTTCAGCTGATTTAAGGCAACGTATCTGAATTGACATCAGTGGATCGATGCTGATTTATAGCAGCTTAGGATCGGGCCCTATAATTCTCTCTTTGCTTTATCCTCATGATTTCTGCTGCTTGTGTCCTTGAGCAGACTTATTATGCATGGCTGTGATGTTGCTTTTTTCAGAATTTTTCAACTAGAACAGGTCACAGTACATGCTTGCAAAGGACATAAAAAAGGAACACAGTGGTACTCTAAGCAAGAAAGAAGGCGAACACGCCATGATAATTACATCAGCCTCAGTCTTTGTATTCTACTAACATAACAAGACTTGAACTAAACTAACAGATCCCTAACTTCAAGGTCACCATTGGTTTTCTGTGGAAGCATTTTGGCAGCACTGTAAAGTGGTTGTACAACACTACAACAAATACAATTTTGTAATACCAAGAATCCTGACCTAATGTTTTCATTTAATGGGATGCAGCAAACTAAAGTAGCAAATATCAGAGAGGTAGCCGTGTTAATCTGGATCTGTAAAAAGCGACAAAAAGTCCTGTGGCACCTTATAGACTAACAGAAGTATTGGAGCATGAGCTTTCATGGGTGAATACCCACTTCGTCGGATGCATATGGTGGAAATTTCCAGAGACGGGTATAAATATGCAGACAAGAATCAGTCTACAGATAACGAGATTAGTTCAATCAGGGAGGATGAGATCCTCTTCTAGCAATTGAGGTGTGAACACCCAGGGAGGAGAAACTGCTTTTGTAGTTGGCTAGCCATTCACAGTCTTTGTTTAATCCTGAGCTGATGGTGTCAAATTTGCAAATGAACTGAAGTTCAGCAGTTTCTCTTTGGAGTCTGGTCCTGAAGGTTTTTTGCTGCAGGATGGCTACCTTTAAATCTGCTATTGTGTGTCCGGGGAGGTCGAAGTGTTCTCCTATGGGTTTTTGTATACTGCCATTCCGAATATCTGACTTGTGTCCATTTATCCTTTTACATAGGGATAGTCCAGTTTGGCTGATGTACATAGCAGAGGGGCATTGCTGGCACATGATGGTGTATATTACATTGGTGGACATGCAAGTGAATGAAGCGGTGATGTTGTGGTTCATTCACCAGTTCATTCACTCGCATGCATTTGACGAAGTAGGTATTCACCCACAAACGCTTATGCTCCAATACTTCTGTTAATCTATAAGGAGACACAGGACTCTTTGTCGCTTTTTAAAGTAGCAAAGTACATTTGTCTAATTAGTGCAACCACTTCTCTGTCTGATTGTTTAATTTAATTTAAAAGGGGTTATATGAAGATGCTAAATTAAACTGCAAAGTTGAGATCTGAGTTCAGTGGTCTCCAGGGGTCACACTTTCTTATGCTGGGGTTTAGTTTGTCAAATATAGAGGATTTAAATCATTTTTTTTTTAAATCCATCCAATCTGTTTTCAATGGAAAATTAGGTTTTCAACTAAACAAAATTTCTCAAAAATAGATCTGATTTCCATTAAAAAAAAATGATATTCATCAAAAAATGAAATGCCCAAAACCCAAAATATTTTTATTTAGAAATGCTGCCATAGTACCTCACGGGAGTTGTAGTTTATTAGCTTCATGTCCCTATTCTCCTCTATGGGCAAAGCTTCCTACTGGACTAAATCTCTAATGATGCACCACATTCTGTGAGTCCAAGGATGCATGACATCCGCTTACCAACAGGACAGATCGTGGTACATCATGGTAGATGTAGTTCAACCAGGGAGCCTAGATGTAGAGGAGAATGGAAGCATGGAAGCACTCAAACTACAACTCACATGAAGCCCATGGAGCATTTCTGAATTGAAATATTTTGGGTTTGGGCCAAAATTTTTCAATACTCTAATTTTTGCTGAAAAGTCATTTGTTTTCTGAAGAAATAAACCATTTCCAACCATTCCTAGATTTAAGCTATACATCAAAGCTTTTCTAAAATGTAGCTGCTTGGATCTGGAGATTTGGGAGGGAGAGGCGCACAACTGGAGGGTTCCCTCTACCTGAGACTCTTGGGATACAATATGACTCATTGATCCCTGCAGTACCCCACAAACCATCTTCTTGACGGCTCACTACACTGCTATCTATTATTACCCATTGTTAATATCGTTTTATCTGATTTCAGTCATCGGATAATGTTTTTATTCAAGTCAGTTTGAATTAGCTTTCCAGTTAAGATTTTGGGTATGCCTACACTGCAATATGCCCTAATCCCCCTTCTAACTACACACAACTCTCTCTGACTCAGACACAGGACCTAGGACTCTGTAGGGTACAAGCCCAAGTCCAGCTGGGACCCAAGGCTCAAATCCTATTGTTCTGCAATGTGGACACAGCCACTCTGGACTCAGGCCTGGGAGACCACCAACCCTGTCCCACAAATCCCTGTACCAGTATTCTTTGTCCTCTCTATCCTACAAGTCACCAATCGACTCCTAAGAAATGGAGGCAACCACCTCAGCTCAAGTACAGCTCAACATTTAACCTTTCCATTGTATTCTGATTGCTGCGCTGCAGACACAGTGAACCTTCTTCTGCATTTGCAATGGCCACAATCAGAAGTCCTTTGCCAAGCATGCAGCTTCCTAGTCATGATAGCACAGCCAGATTTTGTTGAATCTGTGGTGTGTGAGGTGAGTTAAGCAATGATTTTAGTAAATATACCGGGAATGACTATGCCTATCACTAAACAACGAAGAAGCTGGCCATGTTGGAAATGCACCAGACTGATGACCAGTGCAGGGAACATACTTTGCAGTAGTTGGTCTTGGAGTGCTTAGCCAGGGACCAGAATCCCACCTCTGGGAACTCGCTGTCAGTTTTGACCGGGTGCTGGCTACTGCACCTAGCACAGAGCCAACAGGGGTGCATGATGACCTGGTCAGCCAGGATGGTGACCCAATAGCCCCAGAATCTAGAATGAAAATGAATGGGAGCCAGCAGCAGGTGCTGGATGAGGCCACCAAATTGACTCCAGTGGTGAAACCAGTCCCCAAGGAGGCTTTCCCACAGGAGCAGCTTCAGAACATCCTGGGAATGTATTCAATGAGTTTTTTTATGCTCCCCTGGAGGAGTGGCTCACTGTGGCACTGGCAGCAAAAACTACATGTATACCCCAAATAAAAATAACAGTAAGAGGTCCAAAAAAATGCCTCCTTGGCTAAACAGAGTAAAAAGACAAAAAGACCATTTTAAAAATTCCCTCAAATCTTACTGAGGAAAATAGAAAGGAACATAAACTCTGGCAAGTCAAGTGTAAAAGTACAATTAGTCAGGCCAAAAAATGAATCTGAAGAGAAACTAGCAAAAGACATAAAAACTAACAGCAATTTTATTAAGTACATCAGAAGCAGGAAGCCTGCCAAACAATCAGTGGGGCCACTGCATGACTGAGGTGCTAAAGGAGCATTCAAGGAAGACAAGGCATTTGCTGAGAAGCTAAATAAATTCTTTGCATCACTCTTTCCCTCACATCCTCTGCAGTTGATTCCCACACCTGAGCCATTCTTTTTAGGTGACAAATCTGAGGAACTGTCCCAGATTGAGGTGTCATTAGAGAAGGTTTTGTAACAAATTGATAAATTTAACAGTAAAAGTCACCAGGACCAATTGGTATTCACCCAAGCATTCTGAAGGCATTCAGATATGAAATTGCAGAACTACTAACTGTGGTGTAAGGCTCTGTGCCAGATGATTGGAGAATAGCCAATGTAACACCTATTTTTAAAAACAGACTCCACAGGCAATTCCAGCAATTACAGGATGGTAAGACTAACTTCAATATCAGGAAAATTGGTTGAAATTATAGTAAAGAACAGTATTATTAGGCACATAGATGAACACAATATGTTGGGGAAGCATCAAAATGGCCTATGTAAAGAGAAATCATGCCTCACCAATCTATTAGAACATGTGGACAAGGGTGACCCAGTGGATATAGTATACTTGGACTTTCAGAAAGCCTCACCAAAGTCTCTTAAGCAAAGTAGGAACGCTTGGGATAAGAGGGAAGGTCCTCTCATGGATCAGTAACTGGTTAAAAGACCGGAAACAAAGAGTAGGACTAAATGGTCTATTTTCACAATACAGAGTGATAAATAGTGACATCCCGCAGGGATCTGCACTGGGACCAGTGCTGTTCAACATATTCATAAATGATCTGGAAAAGAAGGTATATAGTGAGGTGGCAAAGTTTGCAGATGATACACAATTACTCAAGACTGTTAAGTCCAAAGCAGACCATGAAGAGTTACAAAAGGATAACTTGGTAACTGGGCAACAAAATGGCCCATGAAATTTAGTGTTGATAAATGCAAGGTAATTCATATTGGAAAACATAATCTCAATATACATACAAATGACAGGGTCTAAATTAGCTGTTACCACTCAAGAAACAGATCAGAATCATTGTGGAGAGTTCGCTGAAAACATCTGCTCACTGTGCAGTGGCAGTCCAAAAAGCTAATAGAATGTTAGGAAACATTAGCAAAGGAATAGATAATAAGGAAGAAAATATTATGATGCCACTATATAAATCCATGGTACCATCCCACATGAAGGCTAACACAGTATCCTGTCAATTCCCTCATGAATATTGACCTAATCCTGGGTGCTGATAGCTGAAATCTTTTCCTGAAGCAGGAACTCCAGATAGGTAGTCACATTTTGGGAAAAGGTGTATTTTCAAGGGCCACCTTGGTAGCTGGCCAGCCCACTCCACTCCTAGATGTGCTGTTCACTCTCCATATGCTTGAATACATAGCTGACTTCCCCAGCAGCTTGGAACAAAACCTCTCTTTGCCACCCGGGAACTATGGGAACAGTTATGTCCTCCAAAATGTGGAATGGCTGAAATGATAGGAAAGGCTTATGTAGATTGCCACAGCGATCACCGTCCCCCAATGTCCAAACTGGTCTGCAAATTTTAGAAAAGCATGATTGTGGTTTTAACTTACCACTCTCTGTGCAAGTCTTTCACTGCAATTAAACTGGCTGGGTCCAGGGAACTTCTGTGGTCTGAAGCATCCTTCTAGCAATATATTGAAGTACAGTTTTACAAAATAACATTTTGTGTCCTTGAAATTCCAAAAGGACTTTGTGTATGCTCATGCCCTAAAACACTTGAGACTGCGACCATCTGTGTCTTGTCTGCTTCCAGACCCACTGACCTCCACAGACTGTAGTATCTTAACTGCTTGCCCGCACTCCAGTAGAAGCCTGTACCATCAGGTGGCAAATAGAAAGGCAAGATGAGAGGCAAGTGGAAATGCTCAGATTGGCTGTACAACTTGAGGACAGGAGTTCAGTGCAGGAACAGACACTAGTTTCACAGTTCCTGGAAGAGGAATGGCAGTTAAGGGAGGAGGATAACACACAGCAGAAAACTGTTGTGAGCTTCTGCTTTCATTAATGCCTGCAAGACTGCAGGGTCCTGCTGTTCCCGCCCCCAGCTCTGAGTCCCCTCCACAATGCAATGTGCTGCAGACCAGGAACAGTTTGAACAATTCCATAGCAGGATGGGCCATGGAGTCAGGTCCTATCAGTGGATAAACAGGCCAAATGTTCTCCAGGCAGTCCTCGATGCTGAGCCCTTCTTCTATGTTTACCTCCACCTTCAAATCCTGGTGCCCAGTGCATGACAAGCATGTAAGGATGGGAAAAGGAGAAAAGGGGGCCTGGAGACATGCCACAGTAGGGGGTTTCCATCTTGGAAATGGTTTCATTGTTTGCACTTGTTCATGGTTTTGTTAAAGGTTTTGGTGTTGCTGGTGTTTTGGTAGAATGGCCGCTCGCCTGCCGGGCAATAGTTTAATACTGTGCTTTTCTAATAAAAAAACCTTGCTTTTTGAACACTTATTTTATTAAGAAATTGTGTTGCCATCTGTAGCGAGGCGACAACTCACTGGCATGGCAGCTCCTGCTGGTTGTCCTGAGAATTAGCTCTTCACCAGCTCCGGCGCACCCTCTGCAGGCCGGTGGCTCACCTGTCGCTGGACCCCATGTGCCTCCTGGACCCCAATGCCCTTTACCCTGGGGTTCTGCCCCAGCAGGACCCCCACACTCTGGGTCTCCCCTCTCTGGGGAACCCTCTTTCCACCTTGCCTCAGTGGCTACTGCGAGTCACCATCTAGCCCCCTCTCATGGAGGCAGACTGCAGTCCATAATGGCCACTCATCATTGGCAAGAGATTAGGACCAGCTGCCTCTGCCTATTTCCAGGCTGCCCCTCTGCAACCCTAGTACCTTTTATTAGGCCTTCACCAAGGCCTGCAGCCTGGGGGTTTACCAGGCTGGAGCTCCCCAGCTCCCTTTGCCCTTTCCCAGCCCTGCTCCACTTCAGGTACCTTCCCTCAGGCAGCTAGCCCCTCCCACTCTAGGGCTACAGCAAGACTCCTTCTGGCCCACAGCCCTCTTATAAGGGCCAGCTGGGCCCTGATTGAGCTGGCCACAGCTGTGGTCAGCTACCCAGTCAGCTTCCCCCAGACGTTCTTAATCCCTTTCCCTGCTGCAGCCCTACTACACCATCACAACATAGAGTGTCTATTTCAAATGAGAAAGATAAACACATAAGGAGCAACACTGAAGTTATATGCAAACAATTTATTTCTCAGTACAGATCACTAAAAAACCAGAGTTCTCCCCCACACCCTGTCATTTCACAAGTGATCATCATAAGTATAAACAACGCCCCCTTACCTAATGTACTGTAAGCATTGCACAAGCACATTCATAATGGTACTATTTTCCATCCATGATGTGGGAGCACAAAACAGCTCTAATTTCTGTTGCCTGGGTGCATCTGTGGTAGCTGCCCTTTCTGGCTAATTACCAGTTTAGCAGCCTGTCACTGTCATAAGTCCATTGGGAGAGACCTTTGGCTTCACAAAGGTTGTGAAGCACAGAAAGCCGCAATAATGAGGACAGCATTGAGGATACTGGAATCCAAATGGGTCTATAGACAGCACCAGCGGGATTTCAGTCTGCCAAACTTACATTCAACCACCATTCTTCACCTGCTGAGAGTGTAATTAAACCTTCTTTTGCAAGGGCCTCTGAGATCAGGATATAGTTTCATAAGGCCAAGGAAAACGTTTTCTTTATGCAAATGTTCTAGACCCACTGCTTGGCATCCCTGGTCTTCATGATGATGTGGTCCCACCAGTCTCTGTGTAAACAGACCTCTCAGAGTAGGGTTATTGTGTTATAATTTGAAATACATCTGGGGGTCATCCTGTCCCAAAACCAGCAACCAAGATTTAGTAATGGTCCATCACAGTGGTGATATAATTTACCTGGTAGGTGATGGTGGGGAGTTGGTACACCTTGATAAAAGGTTATTTAAAGATGCCAAGGTAATACAACTCATTGGCAAAAAACATTTAAACTGGAACAACTGGAACTGGATTCCACCTACCTACAATATAATTATAAGTTTTGGGGGTTTTTTTTAGTGGTTCAAATACACACACACACACACACCCCATAACTCACTATTAAGTGCATTTAATTAAATACAACCTTCTAAATAAAAGTATGTCTATATCTATCTCTGTATGTACAGTTATTATCTTATAGATTTTTATTATTTTAGTTCAAAGCTCCCCTTTGCCCAAACATCTCACTGGGTAAAGGTCTAAAACCCAAGTCAGTCTTTGAGCCACAAGCACCTCTCTGAAGAAATGGACTTGATTCCAGTGATACTTGCTTGCAGGGGTATACATTAGTCCAGACCCACTGGATCTGGAGGATATTTTGGCTCTCCTGTTCCAGATATCCAGAACAACATGAATCAATGACAGGAGATGACCGGATCCAATGCTCAGGAACATGCCATCAAACATGGACTGACTTGACCAGCCAGCCAGCTTCAAATTAAAGGGACCCTCTTCTGCAAGTCTGTCTGTTCTGCTCAATCTCAGTCTCTCAATTTACTCTTGGTTTCTCTCATTACCAGTTTCCCTCTGGCTGCCCTCTCTCCCTTTCTCTCTCTCAGTTGACTCATAGACTCTGTCTCTCTCTCAGGGCAGGTCTACAGTATGATCTAAAGTTGACCTAAGTTACACAATTCCAGCTACGTGAATGACTCATTCCAATGGCGTACCAGAGTTGATGGGCGCACATTCAGCAGTCGATTTAGTGGGTCTTCACTAGACTTGCTAAATCGACCCCCAGTGGATCAGTCGTCATAGCGTCGATCCACCTGATGGTGGAGACAAGCCCTCAGGCTCATCCCTGGCTGCCTCTATCCTTCAACCATCCCCTTTTTCTCCCTCCAGCTGGCACATTCCTCCCTCTAAGAAAAGGGGACACTTTCTCAGAGGGAGAGGCTACTTCCTGTCTATAGAAAACTGACAGTGCATTCACCTGAACACACTTGAAATCATATCCCCATAGAGGGCAGAATCCCTTTACCATATTTACATTTGCTCATGGCCCTCCTGCAGAAGTGCTGGTCTATGTAAGGGGTATCAGTGGTTATACCGACTGTCATGAGCAGCATCAGTCCACTAGAGTCTGCCAGGTCTGTGTTATGCTCCTCCTTCTCCTCTTCCTCCTCCATCCTTAACTCTGTCAGGTGCCTTCGGTGGGTCAGAAAACTCTGCCAGAATGTTCACCAGCATATCACAGAAATTTTGCCCGTTTCCTTAAACAAAAGATAAAATGCAAGTCAGAGAAGCTCTTCAAATGGTGACTGCACCACATTGCTGGCTGTAGTTGCTGGGAGCCCGAGGACCAAAATGACGGCTCGGCAGGATGTTTTGGAGGGCTGCTTAAACATCCAGTGATGTACAGGGTGGACAGTCAAGTTTTTCCCATGAACAAAGCACTAGAGCAGCCACATTTCAGGAGGATGCTAGGCAGTCTAGGATATGGTTGGCTGGACTTGGGCCTGCATACCGCGCTGTGGATGCTAGAGCCCCAGGTTGGAGCCTGGGTTCAAAAATTCTCAGCTTAGGATCAGCAATCAATGTAGATGCTCCTGCCCTGGGTTCTCAAACCCAAGGTTCACTGACTTGAGTTTCACTAATTATGTTGCAGTGCAGACATACCCTCTAAGAGCAAGAGCATCAAATGCTTAACTAAGACCCTTCATCCACATTCCCATTAAAAATGTCATCCAGCTTCTCTGCCAAGATTTATTGTCAATGGAACTGATCCAGTGCCAAGGGAGGGCTCTGTGATATGGTGGGAATTTTCTGTAATATTGTTATGAAACCAGTGTGTGCCTCAGCTTCCCCTATATTGTTGCATTGTTACCCAGTGGTTAGGAAAGGACTGTTTGCTCTTAGGGCAGGCTAAGAGATACTGCTACAAATGTTGCCTTGGTGTCTGAGAGTAAATGGGTCATAGAAAAAAAAAAGACTGGCTGAGGCTGACCCCATATCAAAGGGGACTCCATGAAGACAATGGCAAAGCCAATCACCAGGATGTTGATACCTAGCAACCTATGACCCAGAGGGAGATAGATTTCCCCACCTCTCAGCAGGGAAGCTGGGCAACCTCTCACAGCTTGAGAACAAAGGATTGGGAAGGTGTGAAGTGGGTGGGATAAGAGTTGGCTGCTGGAAGAAGTCAGAGCTTTCACTTGAAGTCTGACCAAAAGGTCAGATAGAGAGAGACATGGTGCTTAAACATGTTCACGATAGCTTGTCTGGGCTCTGGGCTAACCAGAATAGTCTAGGCTTTAACCTTCAGTTCTCTATGCTATTGTAAGGACTTCCTATGCTGTGTTCCGGTTGACTAATAAACCCTACTGTTTTCATAACACTCTTTGAGTGTCCCTGAAAATGCTTGCTGAGGTCCATTAATCCCTGAAGAGTGTACAAGTCTCTACCAGGAGTCTCTCCCAGTTGGAATCTCTGAACAGAGCTCGCAGAGTGAAGCAGGAGTGCTGAAGGCCCAGAGGTCCAATCTAAGGAGTTGATGAAACCACATGGCTTACCCTGGAGAAAATTGAGACCCCTGGGAGGCCAGGCCCATGGAACAGGCCCCTCCTAGAGACTCTTCCAAAGCTGGGGGCATAGCACACTCAGTGTGAGTGTGATTCTTTCATTGACATCCATAGACATTGGAATAGAACCCTAAAACATGTTACCTATAGCTCATGGCTCACCCTAGATTTGTTTATTTTGTCTTTGTTCTTTTTTTTTTTTTTTTAAACACACACATTGGATAGAAGTTACGAGTTATGGTAGTTGTCAGGATCCCCTTTTCTGACTGGATAATGAAATTTGACTCTACATTTGCTTTCATTCAGGCACCTTCCCCTGTTGTCTTATTATTCAGAAATAATTAGAAATTGAATTTATTAGCTAATTCCCTTATGCTTGGGCTGTTCCTAGACTGGCTGATTGCATCTGTTCAGACGTTCCAGGAGTTCCATTACTTGTTCTTTTAAAATGGTTATTTTCACAGGAACCTTCCGAATTATTCAGATTTCTTTTTTTATGGTCTTCTTACTGAAGACACTGTAAAAAGGAGTTCATTAGTGCTGACTCAAACCTCTCTGAGCTAATTTAATCTTTGTCCTCATTAATGAACCTACTTTCTCAAGAGTACAGGGGTCACTATTAAAAAGTCAAGGTTTGTCAATAGTTTCTTCACAGTGGAATCTGAGATTAGCACAGTTCTTTCCTTTTATTTAGAGTAGGTTATATCTGTGGGAACTGTATGGCAATGGTTAGCAAAATTACTTTCACTGCATTTTTTCCTCCTGAATAAATTTGTAATAGCCTGTCTCAACCCAATTGACTCATGTTAATTTGTTTTGCTTTTTTGCTACCCTTATGTTTTCCCTGAATATATTTACTGACTCGGTCCTTCTCAATAGTTCTTCTTTTCCATTAAGGGGGCTGATTTTCAAAGGATCATGAGCATCTGCAGTGCTCATTGATTTCAGCCTGAGTTATGGGTGTGCAGCACCTCTGAAAATCAGGCCCCAAAGTTCCTTTACTGGGCCCATCACAGCCATATCTATTTAGTTGTCTATTTCCAGAACAGATTTTATTTTATCTCTGGATCTTTGGAGCAATGTCCTGTGTGCCTTATTATAAGGGACTGTACTCTCACACAATTAGATCCAATTTTTGTTGCTCATTATATCATGAGCAAATTATTCAGTTTTATGCCACTGTTTACACAGCAGGAATAAATTTAAGTTGTTCCACCACAAGGTACCAGATTTCTAGCATACACTGTGTCATTACTGAGACAATTACTATGATTTGTCCACTTGATACAGTTTCCAGGTGTAGCACAGCGCAGACTCACCCCTGCGGCACCTCCTGCTGGTAGTTCTTGGGAATTAGCTCCTCGACCCAGGAGCGCCCTCTGCAGGCCAATGATCCACTTGCCGTTGGCCCCCATGTCCATCCCAGGACCCCAGTGCCCTTATCTCAGAGTTCTGCCTCCTGCAGTACCCAATAGTCTTACTGAGTTTCCCCACCCCAGGGGAACCCCCACATCACCTCAGTCATGGTGACTGCCAGTCGCTGTTTAGCCCCCACACCCTGGGGCGGACTACTGTCTATCAGCCAGTCATCACAGACAACAAGGGGTTTGGACTGGCTGCCTTTACCTACCCTCCAGCTGCCCCTCTGTAAGCCCAATACCTAGGAGGCCTAGAACTAGGCCCTGCAGCCTGGGGAGTTTCCAGCCTATGGCTTCCCAGCTCCTAAGGCCTTTCCCCAGCTCTGCCTCCCTCTAGGTCCCCTGGGTGAGTTCCCCAGTAGCCAGGCCTGTCTCCCTCTCAAGTCAGAGTGAGACTGCTCCCTCTGGCTTCCCTGGCCTTCTTATAAGGCCCAGTTGCTTAGTTTTGGGCATGGCCCCAGCTGCAGCCACTTCCCCCAATCAGCCAAAGTTTTACTCACTTGCCCAGCCCCAGCCCTCTGCAGGGTTTTTCCAACCCCTTCTGCTACAGACTTCCTGTGTGATCTTGGGCAAGTCACTTAGCCATCTTGTCAAATGAGAACAAATACTTCCTTACCTCATGGGGGTGGGGTGGGGCGGGGCTGGAGGGGCTGATGATAAATACATTAAAGACCATAAGGTGCTCATATAAGTACCTGAGACAAATGGGAAGATTATTCAAATTAAGGCCATAATCCTGCAATAAGCTCTGTGCACATAGGTCCCCTTCACCCACATGGAGCACTAGGTGGGTCCAGGAGTTTGCCTGTAGAAAGGGGGAGATTTTAAATGTCCATTTTTCTTATTCTCTCAATTTTTTTCCTTGCTCCTTTCCTGTTTCTTCATATACTCTAGGGAAATGGAAACACTTCTCTGTGGATTCACTCTGCTCTTGCTCTGTCATGTCCTTATTGCTGCTGGCTCTTTTCACTTTGGTGTATAACTGCAGTCTCACAATGAGCAATACACTTCTTATATCACACCTAATACACTCTTTTTCAAATGGGTTACAATAATTGTGGAGCGAGGGCCAAAACCTCATGCCGGTGCCCAGTGTGAGTAGGGCACTAGGCAGACCTGTGGGAGGATAGGAAGAATCACATCCCTCCAAGGACCAGCTGCAGAGTGGCTGTAGCAGCCTTCAGCACATTACGCACTCTTGCCAGAGGGTGTGGAAATGAAGGATCCTTATTGCAGCAGCAGCTCTTCTAGCCTGCTCCAGGCTTCCATAATCCTGCCCTGGCTGTTTCCTCACTTGCCATTCAGATACTGTTACACAGGAAGTCTCCGTGGTACTAAGGCCCTGCATCCTATTAGGGACGAACAACCTACAGATAGCCCCTCAGACCCTACCTCGCCCCTTGTGGTGCAGCAAACCTCGCATTGGTCCCACTGCGAGTGGGCCTTCCTGACTGTGGAGATGATACAGGATGGGGTTGGGTCCTAAAGCTTCCTCTTTAGCACCTAGGGTTGAGCAGGATATTGAAAACATGAAAGGATCCAATATAAACTAAATCCAATGAAAACTCTTTCTTTCCTCCATTGTGCAAATGACAGCAATGTGGTAACATACATATCCCAGAAATAATGTTCCTGTACCAGACACATTGAAATATAAAATTGTTGAGAATATTAATCCAAGAATTCTATAGTTCTTTGATCCAAAAAGGCTTGAAAGTTTTGGACAATACGTTCAATAGCCACATACAGGCATGATATTAACCTAATCATACTGAGAAAGCAAATGTCAGAATTGGCCACCCTCTCAAAGCATGATTCAAAAGTCAATGAAGTCAATGGAAAGATTCCCATTGACTTCAATGTGCTCTGGATCAAGCTCTTGGTGATCAATAAATACATCAATGAAAACATATTTTCCTTGACAGCTGTTAAGTTTTCCTAAGGCTGGTCTAAAGGCATAAATGCCTTCTCATGATTCCTGCTGAATCTCATCTACTTTTTAAAAACCTCTGCACTGTAAAGTAATAATCAGTTGCCCATATGTAAAGGTGACTAACAGCTACAAACCCTCTCTTACATCTTTTACCCATTGAACTCTTGTTTTGGTTTATTACTGCACACATGAGCCAACTTCTGCTCTCAGTTAGGCCTGTCTCACCCAGAGCCCACTGAAAGACCCCCGTTGATTTCAGTGGGCTGCAGATTAAATCTTTAGACTGATGTAAATCCAGAATAATCCAGAAAAGTCAGTGGAGCTCCTTGAGATTGATACCAATCAAAGTGAGAGTAGAATCTGGCCCATTACTCCTGCCAATACTTATTATGTATTATTTGTATTACAGTAGCACCTAGATACCCCAACCAGGATCAGGGCCCTATCGGGCTAGGTACTGTACATAAGTCTACAATATAATTTAAGCCAAGGTAGATAAAGAGTACACAGTACACTCCTCTTTGTTCATATGGCCTGAGGGACAGCTGAAAGTTTCAGGTAACCTGCCATTCAGATACACAGAAATGCTATTAACTAACATAGGGCTACATGGGGGACACACCGTGGATTCGAATAACTAGGATTTTCAGATTAAGCACATTTGGAAAACTCGAATGATACTGTATTGTATGTGCTTCATACTTGGACTGTTATGCTAAGGTGAATTTCAAAAGGAACAGCATATGCTCCATCTGTGAATACTGAATAATCACAACAAGCTAATTGCTGGCTATATATAAAGGAAGAAACAAATCACAATAATATCTGAAATTCAAAATTATTGACAAATAAATTCTTCGTTCCATAAACTGCTTGTGAATAGTTCGATGGGTCCCACAGTCTGGGAACCTAGCTAGTGGGACAATTAAAAACAAACACACCAAAATTAATTTGCAAACTGTTCCATGCAAGGTCCAAGGTAAGACGATATGAAGATGGACACTTCCTGGAAGGGTTGCTCGTTAGAAGAGCCCCAACAGCTGGCCCTGTTTTGTTTTTTATTTTATATCAGACCAGATGGACAGATATTGCCTTTTGTCAGCATGATGGGAAAAATGTGAAGAAGCACTTTTATGTGCTTGTTTCCAAAGGCAGCAGATACAACAAAAGGGAAAGTAGGAAGCAGATTGATTAAACCTATGCATCACTTTTAAGTACGCCTTCTGAATCATTGAAAGTAAACAAAGAGAGAGTGATAAAACTGAGCAATACATTGTTCTAATTTCCCCTTAATGGCTAAGAATCAACTGTTCCATCTTTTGATTTTGGCAAGGTTTGTGAGCCCTGAAAAAGAACAGTAAGATCAAAAGCCCTGGGAATTTGGAAGGCTTTTAAATCTAAGGACAATAAAGGAGGTGGATTTCTTAGGTGAGTTTTTAGGCCCAAGCATAACCACAAAAAATAGATCCAGATTTTGAACCTCTCAGACTTTAGGTAAGTTTAGATATTAGATGTGGTTTGGATCCATCTCTATTAATATCTCCATACTTGACAACTAAAAGTAACTTCTCCTATCTAAGAAGTCTTTTTATCTCAGTATATGTGAATCATCTGTATTATTTTGCTACTACCAAAAAGACACAAAAGTATTGTGCCTAAACTGAAAATGCTATCAAGCTAGATAATTTTTGCAAAGCATTCCTTGTCAGAATAAGTTTCCACCTAACCTTTATTAAGTGCATTTTCCACACATTTAGAAGCACACTGCATCCTAAAATAAAATGTTCAGGAACTTTCTATGTCATTGTTGTTTATGTCTCATAGTTCAGAAAATCATCCATTTTTAACTATTTACCATTTTTTTCCTGTCAAGTAATTCTTAATACTCTCTGACTTCTCTTTCTGAAGCACTTACTGGGTGACAGAAACATTTTAGTTCTCTAAGACATGCAAGCATTTATCTATGGGCTGGTCTACACTAAAGCTGAAAGTGGACCTAATTTACGCTACTTCAGTTATGTAAGTTATGTAACTGAAGTTCATGTAACTTGGGTGATTTACAGCAGTGTCTATACTGCGCTGTGTCAATGGGAGATGCTCTCCCGCCAACTTCCCTTACGCTTCTCAGGGAGTTGGGGTACAGAAATCGACGGGAGAGCACTCTGCCATCAACTTAGCAGGTCTTCACCAGACCCACTAAATCAACACTGCTGTATCAATCGCAGCAGTGCCGAGTTAGCCATAAGTATATCCACTACACAGATTCTCCAATACAGTTTGTTGTGTGCATAGCAACTCCCAATTCACACAGCATATGAACGCTCTTCCCTTCACCACACCTCTCTGGCCCTTTCACAGCTCAACCACTATTGCTACCTGCCATGCTCTCCACATCCTGTACACCTTGAACCAGTCTCCTTACAGATTCATCTGCTGCTGTAGCTATAGACTAGACGCATGCCAACAGGACTAAGGACCTGCAGCTAGCCTGTTTGCCTGCTAATTTAACCCCCAGACAGTCTGACAGCACAGCTGGGTCCACCGTGAGCCATCTGATTGGCCAAACTACCCAACTGGCTGAAGGTATCAGAAGACCTGCTCTTAAGACCAGCAGCAGACCATTTGCTTCCAGCTGTGTTGCCTTATGCTCCTTCCAGCCTTGCTCTCTTGTGATGTTTTGGGTTTTCCCAGACCAATAAAGGGTCATCACAGACTTTAAAGTGAGAAGGGATCATCATGATCATCTAGGCTGACCTCTTGCAAATTGCAGGACATGGAACCTCACCCACCCATTCCTGTAGTAGGCCCATACCCTCTGGTTGAGTGACTGAAGTCTTCAAATAATGATTTAAGGACTTCAAATTTACAGAGAATACAGCATTTACTCTAGTTAAAACCAGCAAATGACTTGTGCCCCAGGCTGCAGAGGAAGGTGAAACCCCCGAAGGGTCAGTACCAACCTGACTGGGGGGAAATTCCTTCCCAATCCCAAACATGGTGATCAGTTAGACCCTGAGCATGTGGGCAAAACCCACCAGCCAGACACCTGGGAAAGAATTCACTGCACTAACTCAGAGTCCTCCCTATCTAGTGTCCCATCTCTGGCACTTGGAGAGATCTGCTAATAGCAGCCGCAGATAGGCCACGTGCCATTGTAGGCCATCTCAGCATCCCCTCTATAAACTTATCAAGCTCAGTCTTGAAGCCATTTAGATTTTTACCCCCACTGCTCCCCTTGAAAGGCAGTTCCAGAACTTCACTCCTCTGATGGTTAGAAACCTTCATCTAATTTCAAGCCTGAACTTATTGATGCCCAGTTTATATCCATTTGTTCTCATGCCAACACTGGCCATTAACTTAAATAACTCCCTCCCTGGTGTTTATCTCTCTGATGTAGTTAGAGAGAGCAGTCATATCTCCCCTGATCCTTTGTTCTGTTAGCCTAAACAAGCCAACCTCCTTAAATCTCATCTTGCAAGGTAGGTTATTCATTCCTCGTACCATAGCAGTCTTTCTCTGAACCTGTTCCAGTTTGAATTCATCTTTCTTAAACATGGAAGACCAGAATTGCACACTGTATTCCAGATAAGATCTCACCAGTGCCTTGTGTAACAGTAATAACACTTCCCTATCTCTACTGGAAATACCTAGCTTGATGCATTCTAGGATTGCATTAGGCTTTTTCACAGCTGCATCACATTGGTGGCTCAGTTGTCCTATGATTGACCAATAAACCTAGGCTTTCTCCGCCTCTGTCATTTCCTACTGATACGTCCCCATCACATAACAAAAATTATTGTTGTTCGTCCCTAGGTGCATTACCTTGCACTTTGCACTATTAAATCTCATCCAATTTCTATTACTCCAATTTTCAAGGTCATCCACATCTTCTTGTATAATACTTTGGTCCTTCTCCATATTGGCAATGCCTCTCAACTTCGTCATCTAAAAATTTTATTAACATACTCTCATATTTTTTGTGCCAAATCACTAATGAAAATGTTAAATAAGATTGGTCCTCAGACTGATCCTTGAAGAACTCCACTAGTAACCTCCCTTCTGCCTGACAGTTCACCTTTCAGCATAATCTGTTGTAGTCTCCCCTTTAACCAGTTCCTTACCCACCTTTCAATTCTTGTATTAATCCCCATCTTCTCCAATTTAATTAATACCTTCCCGTGTGGAACTGTATCAAATACTATACTGACATCCAGGTAGACTAGATTGACTGCATTTCCTTTGTTGAGAAAATCAGTTATCTTCTCAAAGGAAGAGACCAGGTTGGTCTTGCATGATCTACCTTTTGTAAAACCATGTTGTGTTTTATCCCAATTACTGTTTATCTCTATGTCCTCAATTGATTTCTCTCTCCAAATTTGTTCTAAGACCTTGCATACAATTGAGGTGAAACTAATGGGCCTGTAGTCTCCTGGATCACTTTTCCCTCCCCCTTTAAATATAGCTAATATGTCACTGCTGGGTCATGGCAGTGAGACCTAAAAATCAAAGCTGAGTCAGTCACATGACAGGAGTCAAGAGTGAGTTGGGTCATGATACCTGGAGGTCAGAAGCAGGACTCACACTGGAGATTGAAACCACAAGTCAGGTACAAGAGTCGGGGTCAGGATACGAGGGTGTCAGATGTAGGAGATAAATTGGAAGTCAGGAACCACAAGTCAGATGTCAGGAAATAAAGCCAGGGGAGCGGGAGTAGGTAGCACCAGGCACACAGTCCATAGCACTGTGGAGACCAGTTCACACAGCCTCCTGTTCTTGCTGCTGGCTAAAGTAGGGCCAGCAGGACAATCAGCTGCTCTGGGACTCTGCCAACTGCATCTCTAGGGTGGAGCTTCACATGAGGGCTGGACTTCATGGGTCCCATTAGGCTGACAGATGGAAAGTTGGTGCATGGCTGCTCGCATGAACCTTGTGGGCCAGGTTTGAGACCCATGAGTCATGACACTATATTTGCAATTCTCTAGCAACAGGGTACAACCCCCAAGTTTAAAGTTAAAAATCCTTGTTATTGGGCTTGCAATTCCATGTTCCAGTTCCTTTAACATCCTTGGGTGGAGATTATCCAAGCCCACCAGTTTGGTCCCATTAAGCTGTTTGAGTTTGGCTTCCACCTTGGATGTGGTAATTTCTGCTTCCATGTCCTTGTTCCCATTAGCCACCTTGCCACTGCTCCCAAGCTCCTCATTACCCTTATTAAAAACTGAGGTAAAGCGTTTGTTTAGGTGTTGGATCATACCTAGATTATCTTTACTCTCCATCCTATTCTCAGTGCTTAGTGGTCCCACTTCCTCTTTCCTTGCTTTCTTTTTATTTATCTGGCTAAAGAACCTTTTACTATTGGTTTTAATTTCCTTTGTAAGGTCCAACTCTGCTTGGCATTATTACAGTTCTGGCTTTTTCCTTACACTTCCTGACCTCCAAGAGGTAGCTTTCCTTGGTGATCCATTCCTGTCACCATCTGCCCTTTAACCTTCAGGCATCTTAATGCTGTGCTGCTCTGGCTCAGATCTGTGACACCAGGAGCCAGACCACAACTATAAGATTTCACCCTGCCTTCCATCAGCCTAGTTACTCCTTGCCGTGGGACACCAACAGCTCTCCCATCCAGAGTCTCCCCAAATCCATCCTCCCCGAGTTCTTAACTACCAGACACTTGGAACTTTCCCCTCTGGCTTTTCACCCCCTAAGGCATGAAACCCACCCCCCAGCTATCAGTTTACTTTGGCACCCACACTCCACACCATTTGCACACCAGAGACCTGCCTGGGGTTAAAAATAAACCAAATGTATTGAATAGAAAAATCACAGATTCAAAATGAGGCCGCAAAGAAAAGCAAACAAATACACATGACACAGAAAATAAACAGATGCAACCTCAGGCTTTATACTTCCACATCAGATAAAATCTCTTTTCTAGTACAAGCTGTTTTCTAGTACCTGTTGCCTTTTAACAGTTTCCGAGTGTACCCCCTCGCCATAAGAGGGATACATCCCTCCCCGCTTTGAGACTGTCCCTCAGTTGTGGATGCCAAACCTCTGACACAATCCTGCTTTTAAAAGCAGGATTGTGTCCAAGTTTTGTCCAAGACTTCAAGATCTCTTTCTTGAGTGGTAACAGCTAATTTAGGCCCCATCATTTTGTATGTATAGTTGTGATTATGTTTTCCAATGTGCTTTATTTTCCATTTATCAACATTGAATTTCATCTGCCAATTTGTTACCCAGTCACCCAGTTTTGTGAGATCCCTTTGTAACTCTTCACAGTCTGCTTTGGATTTAACTATCTTGAGTAGTTTTGTATTATTTGCAAATTTTGCCACCTCACTGTTTATCCCTTTTTCCAGATCATTTATGAATATGTTAAATAGGACTGGTCCCAGTATAGACCCCTGGGGGACACCACTATTTACCTCTCTAAATTCTGAAAATTGACCATTTATTCCTAATCTTTTTTTCCTATCTTTTAACCAGTTACCAATCCATGAGAGGACATTCCCTTTTATCCCATGACAGCTTAATTTGCCTAAGAGCCTTTGGTGAGGGACCTTGTCAAAAGCTTTCTGAAAATCCCCCTTGTCCCCTTGCTTGTTGATCCCCTCAAAGAAGTCTAGTAGATTGGTTAGGCATGATTTCCCTTTACAAAAACACATGTTGACTCGGTACTGAAGTCAGGCTTACCAGTCTGTAACTGCCGGGATCACCTCTGGAGCCCTTTTTTAAAATTGGCATCATATTAGCTTGCCTCCAGTCATTTGGTACAGAAGCTGATTTAAATGATTGGTTACAGACAACAGTTACTAGTCCTGCAATTTCACATTTGAGTTCCTTCAGAACTCTTGGGTGAATACCCTCTGGTCCTGGTGACTTATTACTGCTTAGTTTATCAATTTGTTCCAAAACCTCCTCTAATGACATCTCAATAATTATTAAGTTTAGAACACTACAAGCTTTCATAAAAGATCTTGCTTGACATTTTTATACACAATAACATTTTATACAACCGGTTGATTCAGCTGCTTATTCATTGGGGTTCAGACACACGCACACACACACACACACACACACATACACACACACCGTTCTCCATTTGGGGTCCTGGACCCTGATTGTCACATGCCTGGCTGGTGCCATTACAGGTAATCTGGTTCTGACCCTTGGCTGTAATTCCCGATCTCTGACTTCATCTCTGCCCCTTTGCTCTGATCCCTAACTTCCAATACCTGCTCTAACGACTAGGCCTGACCCCCTTGTCCAACCACGAGGCACAACTGCCTACATTCCGGTCCCTAACACGTGCATTTCTGTCTTCTTCGGAGCTGGGGGTGTAATCTGATACCACAACACTACAGCTGTGACCGCCCTTGTCTTTCAAAAACCGTTTTTTACAGTTGCCCCTCAAAAAGCTGCATAGTTGTCATCCCCATGTGCTTCCTTGGAGCACAGGTCACCTCTTAATGGCACAGATTGCAGGTGATATACTTCCTGCAAAAAAGGCTCCCAGACATCACACCATGTTCCAGCTCAGTGGTGGAACCCTGCATTTAAAATTCATTTGATTTCCCCCAGTACTGGGATTCCTACAGCCCAGTCTTCTGCCACCTTCTCTCCTCCATATTCCTCTCACAGCCCCTCTCCTCCTTACTCCTTCTGCCTCAATGATTATTTTTAATTGTGTGGCTTTGAATAAACTTTTAAGGAAGGAGCAGCTGGATATACAAACAACCAACAAAACCCACCTTTCTCTGGCTAGAGCTCAGAGTGATATTTTTCAAGCCACCACCTTGCAAGCAGGTGTGAACACATACAAACCCAACTGCTGCCTGCCGCTTTGAAATGAAATTCTAACACGAGAAAAGCAGGTTTGTTCACACCAGAACCATTCCCACAACCTGCGAACCAGTTCTGATTAAAAAGCAAACCTGATCTGTTTCAGACAAATGTTAATATTCACAGCTTCATCGCAGGAGTTGCACTATTCTCAACTTAACAAGCAGGCTGGGCATTCAGTAAACAAGCTGAAGATGATACAAGAATGAAAATGCCACGTAGAATAAGAACTACACAGCACTGAAGACAAGTTTCAAACTGATGTAAGTTATTCTCTGCTCAAAGAAACACCCTCCTAAAATGAAACTTTGACACCCTAATTGCCATTTCTTCAGATACAGGGCTGTGCGGTGCTGCAGAAAGTTGAAAGATGATGATGCTAATAAACAAACAGTCAGGCTTAAGAGGATGTTAAGCACTGGAAAATTCATTAAATGGGTTCAGAAGGAAGATGTTTGTACTTGAAATGAAAGCACAAAAGTGGGTTTTTTTTAATTCATCCCCTGGTGAGAGAGAATGGAACAGTCAAGTTTAATCAAGTTTCCAACGAATTCATAGTACACTTACTATGCTCTTTTGGACACAATCCAAATGGAGACATCTCTTTCATCACTGATAAGAAGCATTGGGGGATTGGATGGTTGCATTTCCAGTGCTTTGTGAATCTCGTGATGTGCTTTATTATAAGATTTAAAGTAAGTAGTTGTAGAGGAAGCTAATCATGTCCCTTCTGACTTGTTGTAGACTATCTGGGTCCGTGTGATGTCTGGGAATATCCACTCTTGTTTCTAAGTCAGCGGGAGAAGTTCTCATTCGGGGGGCTGGAGTAATTTAGTCGATGGGAGAGTTCTCTCCCTTAGGCTCAGATCATCCACCCATCACAGCTGCAGCTGCGGCACTATACGTTCTGTAGTGTAGCCATAGCCTGAGGTTCAAGTCCCTGCTCTTCCTAATTTAGAGCAGGGACTTGGGTCTCCCACATCCCATCTGGGTTATTGGCTGCTCTGGGGTGAGTGTGTGTGTCTCTCTCTCTCTATTCCATCCTGAGAAGTCTTCTTGACAAGTCAGCATTTTCCAACCAAAGAAGTGTTGTGCCAAAAAAAATCCTGACCAGCTCTAGAGACCCTGCACCTTAATACAGCAAGGTCCAGATAAAAACCCTTCCTTAAATCTTTATGGAGACAAAATCTCATCCTTCCTAGCAAACATTCAGGGACCTTATCCAAAGCCCAGGCAAATAAGAGCTTTCAGCTGATTTCGGTGGGCTCTGGAACAGTCACTAGATGTACTGAAAGCCAACCTTTCAGCAAAAAGAACACCTTCCCTGACAAAAATTTACTCCTAGTGTAGGGTGACCAGACAGCAAATGTGAAAAATCGGGACAGGGGTAGGGGGTAATAAGAGCTTATATAAGAAAAAGACCCAACAATCAGGACTGTCCCTATAAAATTGGGATATCTGGTCACCCTCTCCTAGCATCATTACACTTGCATTCATCTCGCTTGTTTTTAGTTCATCCATTTGCACTTTCTTTTTTGTTTTTATTCCAGCTCGCTATTGCTTCTTCTGCATTCAAGAGCTGAGCAGGTGCCATGGTTACTGTATATCAGCATTAGTAAATCTTTTCTATTTGCCCCCAGGAACGTCTTTCACTTTACAAACTAGCTAAAAAGGTTCCAGGCTTTGCTTTGCTTACAAAAGGAACAATATATCACATTTTAAAGGTTATTTACATCATTATTCAGTATTGAATGACATTGCTAAAGTTCAGCATTTATGTAGTTTTCTTTTATAGATCGGGGTGGAGGAAAACAAAGTGGAGATACCAACAGGACCCTGAACTATTGTTCAGTGCTTGCTTTAGTCAGAAACAGAGGCTAATTAATCCACAGGCTTGATCCTGCAATGTGTGGAGCACCCTTATCTCCCATTAAGTAGGAGAGAAAGGTGCTCCACCCCTGTAGGAAGTGCTCAGCATCTTGCAGGAAGCATATGGAACTCTGTGCTATTGAAAGCACCTCATGTACATAAGGCATTCTGCAAACAATTAGTAATAATCACCATCCAAATATGACCTGCCATTCTGTGAGAGGGCATTTGGAGTTCAGTATGTCTCAACAACCTTTGCAGGAGAATTAATGCTTTCCTGTGGAAAGGTAAAGACAGGTTGAAATGGAAACTAAAGCATGCTTTCATCCGGGCCGTCTCTAATTCTGCTGAGCATTGGTCCAGCAGTACAATACAGATAGAAAGCTGGCCTAAATAGCCAGCTGAGTATTGTACTAGTGTACACCACACCCACTCATAGCCCCTGCTCAAGGGACATGTCAGATGCAGGGGCGGGGCATGGCTTGAGCACCGCAGTATCCAAGTAAACAACGTGTGACATAATGGCACCTGTGTAGCCATTAGCAAAAAGCATAAGTTAAAGCAGCCTGAAGGCTGGTCTAATT
This sequence comes from Mauremys mutica, assembly GCF_020497125.1. Classification (NCBI taxonomy): domain Eukaryota; kingdom Metazoa; phylum Chordata; order Testudines; family Geoemydidae; genus Mauremys; species Mauremys mutica. Next base: position 113,861,541 of record NC_059078.1, on the reverse strand, counting down.
TTGGTATGGTGATCAGACAGCAAATGTGAAAAATCAGGACAGGGGATAGGGGGTAATAGGAGCCTATATAAGAAAAAGACCCCAAAATTGGGACTGTCCCTATAAAATCGGGACATCCGGTCACCCTAAATTTTGGACAGTGGCAGGCCCACCTAGCAGCTCCAGACATTGGAGGAGTGCTACTCTGGCTCAAAGCCACCTTCCCTCCCACAGTTGGAAACTGTGCTGAGCACAGCTTGGCCACCCCTAAGGCTTGGAACCTGAGTGTGCCCTGAGGAAAGGAAACACAGTCATAGTCTCAGCTCAGAGGGTCTCAAGTTGCAGTGGGGGAGGTTTAGGTTGGATATTAGGAAAAACTTTTTCACTAGGAGGGTGTTGAAGCACTGGAATGGGTTACCTAGGGAGGTGGTGGAATCTCCTTCCTTAGAGGTTTTTAAGGTCAGGCTCGACAAAGCCCTGGCTGGGATGATTTAGTTGGGGATTGGTCCTGCTTTGAGCAGGGGGTTGGACTAGATGACCTCCTGAGGTCCCTTCCAACCCTGAGATTCTAGGATTCTATGAGGGGGTGACAATCTATATTAGGCTCTAGAGAAGCAGATAAAGTGCAAATGGGGACTAGCCTATGTGCTTATATTGGATTTAGGCATTTCCGGAAGGGAAGTTACCAAGCTGAGAAGACTTGAGACAGAAAATATTGACTGATGACATAGTCAGGCAAGTAAGGCAAGAAGAGGAGAGAATTACTGCTCAGGAGACATGAGTTCTTAGTCTGGAAAGAGCAACAATGCGTAAAATATACTGGCTGACAGGCAGGATGAAAGCTGGGAGGTAGAAAATACAGTAAAGATAATGCATGAGTCTGGTCCCTTTGGAAAAGCCTGAACAGGCAGGATGACAGTGTCTGGAGAACCATCGTAGGGAACCACTGAAGTTAGCAGTAACATCCACATTTACAATCTCAGCAGGCACATGTTCTGCTTTACAGCTGCATCACCAGTCTGGATCGAAAACTGTATTTCAAAACCTTTAGCTCAGTGTAATTTCTACTTACAGAGGAGGAGTGTTTTTCATCCAGCTAGGGGAAGGGTCAGCTCTCTTCATTAAACTTGATGGTGAATTATATCTAACAGCCTCATGACTGCCCCTGCTTTTCCCTACCTCTTTCCCAAACCTCTTACCTTTTCACTGGAAGTGCTGTAGGGCTCAACTGTCCCCACAGGATTCTAGGTCACTTGGAGGGGAGCCAGGGGAACGTGGCTCCTCAGTGAGAACTCCAATAGAGACTGTGCTTCAAGAAGGCACAGTGCCTCTGTGCTCCTTGCTATGCACCTGCTTCTACACCACATAAGGATGTACACGCTTTCCCTCTGGTCATTCCAGCTGGAGAGTCATGGCCCTGTCTCCCACCCACTTTTTGGGGGGTGGCTAGCACCTCTAGGGGCACTAGCTAGGAGCAATCTTTTTCTCACAGGAATACAAAAACTGCAAACATGGCTGATTTCGGGAGGGGGGGACCTGCAAGAAAGAATTTTTGCTCTGCCCTCTCTTTTTTTCATACTCACACAGGGGTTAGCCAAAATCTGGCCCTTCATAGGGATCACTGTTCCCTATGATCCAGATTCTGCCACAATCACATTGAGTAGTGACCCACGCTGTAGTGAAATCAGTAGAACTACTCACAGATGAAAAAGTACCAGTGTCAAAACTGGACCATATGAGTTTGTACTAGACTCTGTACTAGAATCTCAGAATGGGGATTATGCTGGTGATGGTAATAAGCAACTTTTAGGTTTGATTCTGCTGTCCTTTCTTATACTGAGTAGTGCTTTCCTCTGTGAAAAGTCCCAGTCTGGTCCTAAATAAGGACTAATATTCAGTTTACACACTTACCCTAACAGATCAGTCAGAGGTACCCATAATTCATACAACACTTGATTGTAGATTGAAATTAAGACAGGGCTTTTCTGCCTGTGCAACGAGCAAAATGGAAAGGAAAGAAGTCAGTGCCAAGATAAATATGAAAATCTCAAGATTGCTTCCTGTTTTTCGCCTTTTCATGCTCTGACTGCAACATATATTCTAAATGCTTTTATTATCTGACCTTCTGCAGATAAATTAGACTGTCATGATAATGAATAGTAAAAGTCAGTCTTCTGTAACACTCTTGCTGCTGTTGAATATAGATGTATAATTATACCCGAGAAGTAATGAAAGCTTCCATGGAGATGTTGATAGATTTGGATCTGACTAGTCTCAAAACACTGCTATCTGAACTATTAAGCCAAGACTTAGACAGATTTCACCAAGCAGCCCAACTCTTCAGTGAAGTGTATGGTTTTGCATGCTTGTAATACAAAAATGCACAGCTGTTATGTGTTGTTGTTATAGGCTGCCATTCAAAACATGTCAGTCACTAAATCTACAGGGACAGCTACCTTTCCATGGCTTGGAGGTATATACGTTTCTTCTATACATTGGGTTGATTTATTACTGAGCAGTAGAAATACATTCCATGAAACTGCTTGCTGTTTAGGTTTTTAGTATAATAAATCATAGATATGAAAAAATAGTTTAATATTTTGGTGCCTTCATTCACTCTGCATAGAGTACACCTGGCACTGGTTGTGGGATGAACTAGATGATCTAATGCTGATAGGAATTTTCCATTTCTAATTTCTCTGATTCCTGTAATTAATTGAATTACAGGGATATGTTCTCTTGATACAGCTAGAACTTTCATAACTGCTAATGGGAGCTTTGCACACACACTGAAAGAAAAATATGTCAATGTGTAACTTTGAACTGTAATAATTTACCTCCAGCTGCTTTCATTACTCTACTAAAGGGGGGAAAAGTACTGCGTGGACAATTTAAAAAAGAAGATTGTTGTTCGTGTCATGTCAGAGACATTTAACTATGTCCAGTAACTGAACATAAAGTGATTTATTAGCATGTAAGGAAACAAAATACAACAACAACATTGGGCATGCTTATACTGAACTAATAAGGGATGAAATGCTGCCAAAGTTCAGTTGTGTCCATTGTGATTTTATTGAAATGCTGACAGTTGGTTCAACCATTCTAGATGTGTCTTATCCAAGACCTATTGAAGTCAGTGGTAATTTTTCCCATGGGTTTTATATCAGGCCATAAAAGGTTACTTGTGTTGTGCAGGCAAAACTCCCACTGAAATCCTTGTGAGTTTAGTATTCATCAGGTGTCAATATCTGGGCTCCAGTTCTGTTCCTTGACTAGTAAGAGAAGCAACGTCAGTCCTTTGGGACTAAATGTTGGGCTAATCAACCATAGTGGGAGAACTTTAAAATTGTGTATATGATGAGTATAAGCCATCGTTGAGAGTTGTTTCTATCCATGGCCCTCACAAAAGCAGCTCACAGTAGGCCAGAATAATAGCCACAGCTGAATGAGTTATATTTTTAATGATGGTGAAACCTGATAGAAAATTCTATTCTATTGTATGTTGCAGTATGCCTTTGCCTGGAAGAATGAATTTCCTAACTGAGATCTACATAACATTTCTGAAACATATCACTTGCATAGAAACCTCTGCATTCTGCTGTGAAAAATTTGAATTCAGACTCCTCGCTGTGAAGCTAAATTAAATTAGAAAATTAAAATAAAGAGGAAAGCATTATCAGGAAAATAAAGAGGAAAGCATTGTCCACTTAGATGGTTTCTGCAAGTATGAGTTGTTAACAAAAGCTACAGCGCCCGATTTTTAGTTAAATGGAATTATTTCTGGATTTATACTAGTATATTTATACTGTTATAGACAGATATAATTAAACTTCAGAAGGGCTCTGTAACAGGTGGCCTGGAGAGTCAGACTGCCTACTAGTTAGAATGTGTGACTTCCAGCCCCTTGCTTGGTTGCATGGCCTCAGTCTTTAAGGCTCAAGGGGGAGGACGGGGAAGGGAGCAGGGGGACCCAGGCCCTTCCTTGTCACTGGGTCCCAGCCCTGAACAGGGGCAGCGCTCATGGTAAGGAGAATAAATTCTCCTACCAGCAGCTGTTCAGTTTGGGACATGGCCCCTCTAGTCAACTTAGCTGGGCAGCCTGCTTCCCGGAGGGTCCTCTCGTGCATCTCAAGCACTGCCTTGTCATGCTCCCGTGCTCTTTCAGGTGGGTCAGCTGCAAGTTGGTGAGGCTGATCCCCACAATTTCCCTGGGCTTCGCCCTCTCAGTTGCCTCCAGTGCTGGAGGCTCCTAGGTTTCCTCTACCGTTTCCTGTGGCTGGGGAGACAATGCTTACTCCTAGGTGGCTGCCTGGTTAGTGATCCCTTCCCCCAGATAGAGAGGCAGCTAGCTCTTGCTCCTTCGTCGGTCAGCCCTGAACTGAGCCAGGCTCCCTCTTTCTCTGCCCCCTCCAGTCTGGCATTGGCCACAGGTATAACAGGGCAGGGCTAGCAGGGTCCAAAGGCTTTCTATAACCCCTGCTGTACTGGCTGGCAGTTTCTCAGCTTCATCACAGGCTAATTTCCCAAGGCTGAGGAAAATGAGCCAAATTGATTGGGAGGAAAAACTTAAGACAGAAAAATGTGACTGCACCTTGGGAATTCTTTAAGAGTTTATTATATGGCTCAAAAAACACAATTTTATAGTCAAGAAACAGGCCAACTTTACCTAAAAGCACATCCCGGTTCAGTGGCAAAGCAAAGGCAGCAGTCTAAGAAAGGGAAATAGATAGCAATTGATATAAATTAGAAGTTAAGAAGTACAGAAAATTGTTGAGGAAAGCAAAAGACATCAGGGAAATACGAGGTTAGCAACTCCAAGGACAATATGGATTTTTAAGAGTATATTAGGAACAAAAGAAAGTCTAACAATTGTATAGGCTCATTACAAGGTAGAGATGGTAACATTGTTAATAATAAAAAGAACAGGAGTACTTGTGGCACCTTAAAGACTAACAAATTTATTTGTTAGTCTTTAAGGTGCCACAAGTACTCCTGTTCTTTTTGCGGATACAGACTAACACGGCTGCTACTCTGAAACCCATTGTTAATAATGATATAGAAAAGACAGATGGGATGAATAAATATTTCTGGTTTTTTTACGGAATGATTTTGTTGTTTTATTTAGTTTGTTTACTTTCTTTATTTCATGAAGTATTTGCTTTCAGTGAACATTTCTGAATTTTTGTTGAAAATTTCAATTTCTGTTTTGAAAATTTTTTGGAATTTTTTCTGTTTTTGGTATTTCAACAAAAAAGTCTAAATGTTCTGGGAAAACCTCCCATTTTCTGACTAGTTCTGTAATGCGTATAAGAGATATATATTACATAGAGTGTATACTTCAGATTAGACTGCATCTTGTGCAACTGAATCGGAAGTATTGCATCCTGCTTTAGGCACCTCAACCCAGAAAGATATTGGAGGGAATTTAGAGAAGTTCCACAAATATGATTACAAAGCTAGAGGAATTGATTTCAGTGGGACTAATTGTAAAAGTAAAGGATTCATAATATGGCCCTAAATTATTAGTAATCGTTTTAAATACAACATCCATGAAATCAACCCTTTTCTTTTGTTATTAGACTCAGGATGGGTTACACACTGTGGCTCATAATGCCAACTGTAACATTAGGAGTGATATTGTTATAACATCAGTGTAGTGAGGCGGTGTGGCTCCCCGCCGCCCTAGAGGGGGGAGAGCATTCTACTCTGCAGGGGGGAAAAAACCAAACCTAATCTGCTTCCCTCTGTGACGAGGAACAAAAGTATCAGGCTGTAGACTGGAAGTCAGCAACTGGCTAGCTGAGCATAAGCCAGAGCAAACAGAACAGACTCTCCAAGAACTAATAATGTTGTCATGACAGGAAATAAAGACCCCAAACGGCCTCCATCAGCAAAAGCAATATGGGTGTGGGGGGAATCGGCTCACCTATTCATTGTTCCTGGGAGCAGGGCTGAAATTCTGAAAGTCTACAGCTACATATGCTGCAATCCCTTGAACTGCTATTAAAAGCATGGCAGATTTTCCCGAAGGAAAAGAGGAACACAATTCATTTTTGTCCTTTTGATTTTCAAATGCTTTAATGAACTTACTCTTCCATACAATCATCTTCTACTAGGCAGTAAGACTGTGGTTCTCCTCCAACCTTTTGTAGTCAAAAGACTACGATCCTCTCATGAACAACCTTCCCTCACAACATCCTCCATTGTCTAAATTAGCTGTTACCACTCAAGAAAGATCTTGGAGTCATTGTGGATAGTTCTCTGAAAACATCCACTCAATGTGAAGCGGCAGTCAGAAAAGTAAACAGAATGTTGGGAATCATTAGGAAAGGGACAGATAATAAGACAGAAAAGATCATATTGCCTCTATATAAATCCATGGTACGCCCACATCTTGAATACTGAGCGCAGATGTGGTCACTCCATCTCAAAAAAGATATATTGGAATTGGAAAAGGTTCAGAAGAGGGCAAGAAAAATGCTTAGGGGTATGGGACAGCTTCCATCTGAGGAGAGATTAATAAGAGTGGGACTTTTCAGTTTGGAAAAGAGACAACTAAGGGGGGATATGATAGAGGTCTATAAAATCATAATTGCTGTGGAGAAAGTAAATCGGCAATTGTTATTTACTCCTTATAACACAAGAACTAGGGGATCGCCAAATGAAATTAATAGGCGGCAGGTTTAAAACAAACAAAGGAAGTATTTTTTAACATAATGCACAGTCAACCTATGGAACTCATTGCCAGAGGATGCTGTGAAGGCCAAAGGCCAAAATAAAAGGATAAGTCTTGCTCCAAAGTCAAGAGCAACTGAGCAAAATTAAATTTGCTCACATTATAAATAATCATTTGCAAAGTGATATTAAAAACACAATAATGGCTTTTGAGTTCAAGAATCACAAAACAGCATCCAAAATTACAGATGGTGAAGTGATCCTTATTGAGATCAGCACTTTTGTGTTGTCTAACATATGTAAAAAGTGTAAAGGAGTAAAGTGCACCTTTAGTGCTGCCTCATGTACTTTCATCTTTCTGTGAATCTCTTTTCATATGAAGAGGTTGAGGACTAGAGCTGGTGAATAGCAGTTTCTTTGGTTTGTTGGCAATTTCATAAACTTGAAAAATAATTCATTTTGGGTGAGACCAAATAAAGAAATTTTCAGCAGATCAAAAAGTTAAAAAAAAATCATTTTGGGTTGAACAAAATGTTACACTTGACCCAACATGAAACATTACATTTAAAAATTCTTGAAATCTAATGTTTTTGTATTTTTAAATAAAGTTTAAGGAAGTTTCATAACAAATCATTTAAAGCAACAAAAAAAATCAATAAAAATCAACACATTCACTAAATATTTTGGTTTCACTGAATCTACAGCGAGGACCTTGTTTGACCAAATTCCAGATCTGAAAACTTTTAAGAAATGCTGCAAGATGCCCCAGTTTGCAAATCAAATGTGGGCTCCTTAAAAGCCTGTCCAAATCCTATATATGGATGTTTAACTAAGCATGTTTGTGTGTGAAACAGCCATTTATATGTCCAACTGTTGATTTAAATGTCAGAATTGATGTGGATCCATTAATAGGCATCCAAATTTGTACACTGGGCTCTGCTCTATGAAAAAAAATTATATTCAGCCAAAATTGCAGGGTCCATACAGCTTAATCAGCTTGTGTTACTAAGAAATGCAATACACTATGTAAGATTTGCCCTCACTTCTTTCCTGCTTCTGGCTGTTAGTATCACAAAATGCTAAGCACAGGTCAGCAACACAATAGGTAATTAATATGATTTTTGCAGCTGAGGTTGGAATATTCCATAACATTTGGTGTGCTTCTCTGTGAGATGAAAAACAGGTCACCCTCAGTGAGCAACATGCCAGGAATGTGTCACATTTTGTGCAAGTAATTTCCATTCCATTGTATTCTCTCACCGTGATGCTGTGAAAATGGTTAAGCAGATTTAACACTATTTTACCTTTGCATGCCATAGATGATAAAACTATGTTTATGATCCAGTTGATTCTCGAACCCTACAACCTCCAACAAAAAGCACAAATCTGCAAGATATCCTTGGACCTACAGTTTGATTATCAACCTCTGGGGTTCCTGAAAGAAGTGAGGAAGTGAAAAGTTTCCCATAACCCAACAATTCACAGCTGGCTACAAATCTGAAGAGCCTCAAGACCATAAATCAGTCTTTCCGAAGTCAATTGTAAATTACTTACCAAGTTGTTTTAATAATCCACCTTTTTTCAGACAGCAGGGAAAGAATAATGTACACAAACACTTAAATCCAGCCATGTTTGCAAAACAAAAAACACACACCTATTGTTTTAGATCAACCTTCTCAAATGCAGGGGCATACAGATCTGCTGAGTCACATTTTGGGAGACTAGCACAAGACCCACAAATTATGAGCCCGGTCCAAGGCTTGTTGAAGTCATTGTCTTGTAAGTTTGGTGAGGATTCTTTTGACATCCCCTCAAACGCATAATACATTTCAAAGCCCAGAAATCTGCAATGCAGTTAGGATAGGAGAGAGAAATGTACTTTTCAGTTTATTCATGTATGCAACATAGTGTAATAGATATTTTCTCCAAATTTTGAATGTGTTTCTGAGTTGACGCCTATGGCAGTTTCAGCATGCAGTATTTTATGACTAAATTATAATAGCCCCTTGAAATAAGAGTTTAGAATAGAAATACTAATGGATCACTAACAAAAGCAGTGCAATCATTATTCTTACAACAAAGAACAATCAAAAACAACCAGGGACTGGAAAGCTGCAGGAATGAATTCTGTATCAATGTTAGATTCTCTTGGTTGTGCCAGGACAATTCCCTTGCATGCAGAGCAAAATCCTGTGAAACATAAGTCCAACTTTGTTTGGAATTTTATATGTAGAATGTAGAAAAACCAAAAACATTTTAGCAACTGAATTTTCAAGAACTTTTGTTTGCACTTCATATTAAATCTTTTCCCTGATATTAGCTTTAATATCAACAGCCTCATTTCAGGTTTTCCACGCATAGAGTAGTTACCCAGCGTTGACCACTTCTGAGGTATGTTTCTAGCTCTCTCATTCCCAAACTGAGTTGCCTAAAGTCATTTCCTTGGAGATATCAACATTTTTAGCAGTCAGTCTCATTTCATATTAGCCTATTATATTTACTGAGTATAATTGCTTTTTTTGTTTTGTTTTAAAAGCACATTACTGAATGCTAGTCAGTGATTTAGATTATTTTCTACTTGAACTATCAGGGCAATTTTTTTTCAGTCTGTCTTTTTATATTGGACTCACCAAAATAGTATGCAAGTGCCTTTTGAAAAAAATATTTTAACAGTTTAAAGAGGTATTTATTTATTTTTAACAAGGAAACGTATAACATATAGCCTAGCACCTCACAGAATTGGCCATTAAGGGTAAATACAGTTCAGTTGTTTATGAGGATCATCATTAGAACAACCTCCACTCTTTCTAGAACACAATTTGGCACCAATTCAGGAAAGGACTCAATTGAAGAAGTCCTTTCAGTCAATGGGACTTAAGTAGATGCTTAAAGTTAATCTATCCCAAGCAGCTGTCTTTTCTCCAGTCCCTACTTTAAAACAGCCTAAAATAAAATAAAGGCCTGATCCATCCCCCATTGAATCCAATAGGTGTCCTCCAGTGATTTCAATGGGCATCAGATCAGGCCGCAACTAAATACAGAAAACAGCAAACTAATGCTGGAAAGGTGGGGCAATAGCCTTAGAAGAACAGGCTTATTTATTAAAAAGGAGTCCCCCAATGATATGGAGCTATCAAGTTGTCCTATGCCTACCTATGTTACTGCATGACTTATTATCCTGACCCTAGTTCTCCCCTGACCTACTCCTTCTTCCTGTTTGTGATCCAAACCCATTGAAATCAATGGGAATCTTTCCACTGACGTCAATGAGCTTTGGAACAGGATCTTGTTTCAAAGCAGACTGAAAGCTTGTCAGGGCAGAGACTGCGTCTCCCTGTGCGTTTGTGGAGCACTTGGCACAACGGAGCCCAAGCCACCATACAAATAATACATAATATTATATAGTCTAAAAAACAAAGGGTTTGAACTTCTTTCCTGTTTAGTGATAATTCAGGCAAAGTGCAACGCACACAAACTTCCCACTGAGTGCTGGGTGTGCAGCACTTCTGAAAATCAGGCTCTTTATTGCCGTGTCTAGGTAGGGATTTAAGATGCATTTTTAGGCTTCCATTTTTTAAAATTTTTGGTCAAAAGTGTTTTTCCAGACCTTAGCTTTCCCCCTCCTCCATCTCCATCCTGCCTTCCCCTTGGCAGCCCAATCGTATTGCTATTCCCCTATGTTGTTTTCCACCAGAGTACTCCTAATTCTTGATAATGGGAGTATAAAACTTAATTCCTCATAAAGGAGATCAAAAAGCAGATTGGATGTTTATAGCAGCAATGTGTTGCTGCTGGGGTTTGTACCAAGGAATATCAGGTTATGTCTACACTTGGGGCAGGAGTGTGATTCCCAGCCTGTAGGTGCACCCACACCAGCTCTGTTCGAACTAGTGCACTAAAAATAGCAGTATAGCTGGGGTACCATGGGTGGTGGCTCAGGCTAGTCTCCTGAGTGCATACCTGGGGGTCCAGGCAGATACATATTTGGGGCAGCTAGCCCAAGCTGCTACCCTAGCTACATTGTTATTTTTATCGTATCAGCTTGAGCGGAGCTAGTGAGGGTATGTCTCTGCAAGCTGGGAATCATATCCCCCAACTCCAAGTGTAGATATAGTCACAGATCTAAAGACAGTAGTTAACCACTTGAGCAGCATTAACTGCTAGCTATCAGTTTCAGTGGTGATGATATTCTGTCCCAAGCCTCTAGCCTTGGGCGAGGGTATCACAAAGGCAGGAACCTGTAAAGAAAAGAGAGATTAAGGAATTGCAAAAACAAAAACCCTAATCCTTTATAATCCTCTACCTTTATTCTAAGTCTTTCATAGATTTACTTGTTCTGTGCCTTCCTAATCTTGACATCCAAAGGGAAAAGGGTTTTTTAATCAACATTTACCGTAACTTATTTCGGACAGCCTTTGCTCGAGTTAGCAATAGGGAAGGATTGAGGATATAAGGACCAGATCCTCAGCAGATGTAAATTGGTGTTTCTCCATGTATGTTATGGAGGTTGGCAGTGCTCTCTCTCAGATAAGACAGAATGCTGAAGTGCTGACCACTTGTGCTCATCAGAAATCGTATGATGCTTTTTAATGCTAAGCCCAGGTTGATAACTGCCTTTAGCCTGTAGTTTTGGTTGACTTTTGTAGCAGGGTCCCATCCCAGAACTTGCCCTCTCGTGACACAGTGTACCCCTGCAGGCACCCTACCCTCAGTTCACTCCTGGATCTCCAAATAAATTTATTCACAGCCTGAGTATTTAAAGCAACATTCCCCTTCTTGGGAGCTAATGTATTTTTACAAAAATACAGTTTCCACCAGCTCTCTAGGGGCTTCAAACTCACCTCTTGTTCCAGGGCCATAGTGTCTTGGTTCCCCTTCAGCTCCCTCTAGTCTAGGGAGCTGTGCCAGACCCACTACAGCCCCTGGCTTCTCTGGAGACACTTTCCCTCCATGTTCTTTCTGTCCTGGTCCCTAGACTCAATTTCTTTCCATTGGTTCAAGGATTTCACAGTCCTCTTTTATAGAGCTGTGCTGTGGTTCAAGCAGGTTTCTCTAGCCCACTAGTATCCAGATTCCAGTGCCTGTTCCTTGGACACTCACACACTTCACACTTTTTCAGCTTGGAAAAGAGACAACTAAGGAGAGATATGATTGAGATCTATAAAATCATGACTGGTGTGGAGAAAGTAAATAAGGAAGTGTTATTTACTCCTTATAACACAAGAACTAGGGGTCACTAAATGAAATTAATAAGCAACAGGTTTAAAACAAACAAAAGGAAATATTTCTTCACACAACGCATAGTCAACCTGTGGAACTCTTTGCTGGAGGATGTTGTGAAGGCCAAGACTATAATAGGGGTCAAAAAAAAAACTAGATACATTCATGGAGGATAGGTCCCTCAGTGGCTATTAGCCAGGATGGGCAGGAATGGTGTCCCTAGTCTCTGTTTGCCAGAAGCTGAGAATGAGCAACAGGGAATGGATCACTTGATGATTATCTATTCTGTTCATTCTCTCTGGGGGACCTGGCATTGGCCACTGTCAGAATACAGTATACTGGGCTAGATGGACCTTTGGTCTCACCCAGTTATGGCCGGTCTTATGTTCTCCTTGGTTCAGAGGCCCCACAGCCCTCCCTCTTGAGGCTATGTTGTGATTCAGGCAGACTAAAGCCCTAAGCCAGCTTCTCCCAGCTGACCCTTCTAAATGACCTTCACCCAGTTCTACCAAGGCTGGCAGTACAGTCTTCCAGACAAATAGAACTCAGAACAATACCTTCATAACAAAGTCCTTTTCTCCAAGGCATCTCTCCTGAGGTGCAGCCTTCCAATCATCCTCACCGTTTAGGGATCAGGTCAAACCCCCTCAGTCCTTTCTCTCTGGGCTGGGGAGGGATAGCTCAGTGGTTTGAGAATTGGCCTACTAAACCCAGGGTTGTGAGTTCAATACTTAAGGGGACCACTTAGGGATCTGGGGCAAAAATTGGTCCTGCTAGTGAAGGCAGGGGGCTGGACTTGATGACCTTTTTGAGGTCCCTTCCAGTTCTAGGAGATTGGTATATCTCCAATTATTACCTTTAGTCAGCAAGCAAGCAGTCCTTCTCCTACCAGTGTCTCTGCAATTATGAGTGGAAAAGCAAATTATATGATGCCCTCCTTCCCTAAACTTGTCTTAGCTGTTGAGAAAGAGGGGACCCATCTCTCACCCTACACTGCAAGGTTCCTGGTCCCAGGCCCTTAAAGAAACCATAGCCTGGGTTTTTGTCCCTCAGACCACTTCCTTTCTCCCAGCATCTGTCTCTGCCTTACCTGTGGCCTTCATCTGCTCCAGAACTCCTGGAACCTTAAAGGACTGTTTCATGGAACAGGGCTGGCTGGCTCCGGTCCTCACTATCCCTTAAAAGGAAAAGATCACCCTGTTACAAATAGCCTGTTTATTCTGGGATTCTCTTTATCTGGAATTTCCCCAAGATTCCTTCCTCTACAGAATTGAACACTAGAATTTAAAAAATTGTTTCGACCCTCCTGGTTGTGAGGAAAGCCTTAAAAACCACAACATGAATATAATCCATACAGTGCAGACAGCCTGACAATAGCTCAGAGAGGTGCAAACTGCCCAACATTCATCTAAATCTGAAACATACATGTCATCTGAATTCTGAAACATACAGGAGACTATTTGAATGTCAGGATTGTTACCTGTTTTCCTGCTGATCACTTTAGCAGAAACATCTAGCTAGTGTCCTTATTCCATTGGCCCAACCCTCCCACACCTTCTCATTTGCCAAAAGCCCCAATTTCCTGCTAACAACTTCTCAATACCACTATGTGTTGTCAGTACAAAAATCTAGAGCATGTCTGAAGTAAAAATGTGGGGGAAACATAAAAGAAATTGAATGTAATGCCAAAATACAGAGCACAGGTGTTACTGTATTGACTGTGCTATTTTCATACTGAATCTATTAAACACTCCATTTTAAAATTTAAAGGAAACTGCCACAGAATTTCCAGTAAATGGCACAGAAATCAAAGAGCCCTGCCACAGAATTTAAGTCCAGTTTGCTACGGAGTACCAAGCTCTCTGGATACCATATTCCTCTCTACACGATTCCTAAACATTTTTGCAGTGTTGTTGTTTCACTCTAGAGAGGTTCTATCCATGGGCAGTTTCAGTGTAAAGTATTATTTTTATATCAAATGAAAAGCTTCATTTCTCCCAAGACACCAAAGGTCATCTTTGGCAAGATGAAACTAACTATTCCAGTTCCCCTCCCACAGTAAGATTTGAAACCTCGATCTTCAAAACCATATCCCTGAACACTAACAAAAATAGTGACAGTAAGATAAAAATGTCAAACTGGAAAATAAAATGTTAGCTGCTGCATTACACCCCTCCTGAATAATGTATCTGAGTGCTGGTAATATGTCAAGTGTGAGTGAAATAGGTCCCTAAGTGAACATGAGTATCTTGTTAATTAAACAGCTTACACTGGCCACAATCCAGAACCAAGTGACAGCAATTACATAAAAAGCGTTGGGACCATATTCGAAAGCTACACTGTAAATTGTACTTGAGCAACCTTGGCAGTGAAAAAAATGTCTAGCTCATGTGACAGCATGTTAAAACAATAATTCAGCAGTTCTGTGCCAAACAGCTGTTTATATCCTTCCCCCTGGACTAAATGGCACTGAAGTAAACTTCATTAACTAAAGATTTGCTTACATGACAGTTGCACCTCCCGTGTAATAAATTTAGGAGATAATGGGGCATATTCTGCTCTCACACCAGTGTAAATTCAGAGTAACTATTTTAATCAATAAAGTTAATCTGGATTTACAGTAGCATAAGTGAGGGCAGAATTTTGCCTTATATTCTTAAGGCCTGGTCTACTCTAGGAGTTTACATGGGTATAGCTGTCTCTCTCATGGGTGTGGAAAATCCACACCTCTGAGAGATATAGCTGTACTGACCTAACCCCCTCTGTGGGCAGCACTAGATCAACAGAATGATTCTTCCATCAGCCTACCTACTGCCTCTTGGGGAGGTGGATTACCTACACCAACTGGGAGAATCCCTCCCATCAGCATAACTAGTGTCTACACTGAAGCACTACAGCAGCGCTGCTATAGCATTTTTGTGTAGACATATCCAAAGTGAGCTGGGAAATTCGCTGAAAATTGTGCATTTCAAAGAAGACTCCATGTCAGTGGGATGAACAATCCATCTACTTTATGGAAAGATTTCTATGAGGCAGCCTTGTTATATCAATGGCAGATTTCCCCCCACTGCCCTCTGATCATATGCTCCAGTAGAGTCAAGATTAGAAGATGGCTTCTCAGCTGAGTGAAATGCCAGCTGAGCTGGGGCGCACCACCATTAATTTCAGACAGCAAGATTGATGTGTTTAACAGATTCTAGAATACTGAAACCACCTTTAGGAGCTGGCTATGTGGAACAATGCCAGAGTTATTTTTACCGGCGACAGGTGTATATAGAAAATTCTTGTGTGTTTTCCAAACATCAGTGAAATTCCAGTCCAGATCTGAATTTTGCACCCTGCTTTCTTCTCTAGACTATGAACCTAATCCATTTCTAGACACTAAATGCTAACATATGTCTCTGTGATGATGATTAATGTCCAGCCTGTGATGCCATACATGAGTTATCCAAAAGGATGTGAAAGATCAGAAGAGTCATTCGAATGCTCACTAGCCAGCCAATTTACCTCTTGCAATGCTGAGAAGTCACAAACAAATAATCTGCATAGTAAGTCAAGTATTGCAAGAGGAACCCTGGCATCTTTTTTGCTGCCCTGGTATAAGACTGAGTGGTTTTAGTATCTTGCTGGTGTTAATATTAACATACCAGGTCAAGGACACGATACTTTACTGTTACAGTCCATCAATTTGCTAAGTATCCTCTCAAGGCACCTAATCAACGTTCTGAGAGGATGTCTCAAGAGACAATAATGGCCAGGGCCGGCTGTCAGTACTGATGAGAAGGGGTAATCATAATATTTTGTAATAAACAACAACTTCTCTGTCTGCTCAGCAAATGAAAGATGACAACAACACTGGCACCTTCTAGTTGCTTTAAAAACCAGTTACCAAAGCCGACAATCTTTTCCAAACTAATTTTTGGGGGACCAATTCTTTGACTATTTAAGCACCAAGGAGCAAATTCAATGACACTGTGAACAGTAAACTGTGAAGGGGCACAGGTGGATTTAGGTCACTGACATATTCTCTGAATTCTGGCCACAAAGGGCTGCTCTCAGCTGTGGTTGGCTTGTAGAGATAGTTATAGGCTGTTTACTGGCCAGATAGAGAAGTGTGCTCTGGCTAATCAATGCTCTGCCATCAGAGGCACCAGAACAGGAGGGGCCAAGGGGCCGTGGCCCTCTAACTGTTGAAAGTGGAGGGGCCTGGCCTGTCCACTTTTTGCTACAGGCCTGGCCTCCTGCTCCTCCTCTCCCCCCCCCACCCCAAGGCCCTGCCCCCTGACCAGGCTGGAAGCTGGAGCCCAACCTGGGTAAGAGCAGCCTGGGGAGCCTGGGCAGCTGTGAGGAGCCGCAGACCCTCCACCTGCCCTGGGCGGGGGGCCCAGGAGGCAGGAACACAAGCCAGGAACTGCTCTTGGGCCCCTCACCCCAGGCAGGGGGAGGGGCCCGGGCTCCCCAGCCTAGCTCTGGCTTCCAGCTTGGCCAGAGCCTTGTGCCCCCGCACTTCTAGGAAGAATCCATTGCCCCTGCCTCCCACACCCAGCCATGCCCCAGCACAGTTCTACACTGTGAAGAAAGCTGGAGAATCTGTGTTGGGGAGCAGGAGGACGAGACTCGGTGCTCTAGCCACCTTACAGAAGGGATCAACATTGGCTGTAATTAGTGCAAGTGAACTTAAAAGATGCTCTCTCCCTAGATGAACTGAGGCATGCACATCATCTGGGGAGCTACAGGACTGGAGCAGCTACAAAACAAAATGCAAAGTCCTGCCAGTAGCTGTAGTAACCCCGGCCCTGGTACTAGCTGTGATGCAGCAGCCCAGGATGCCGTCCAGGTAAGAGAGAGAGCCAATGAGAGGACAGCTCGAGCTGGGGAGGGGGCTTAGAATCTCCCAAAAGAAGCACTGGGAGGCGTGAAGAGAGTGTGCTGGCCAGAAGCTCTGTTAGAGAAAGATGGACCGTGAAGGGCAGCATGCCAGGTGCCTGGCTGCAAGGGGCACAGAGCGTATGACTGATGAGGTTGACCAACAGGGCACTGACAGAGGGACTATGGTTCGGGTGCCTGGGGATATGAGTGTCATTCTCTGGGGGAGGAGCTGTCGTTCGCAGGTAGACCTGCTGGAAAGAGGCAGCACTGAAGCGAAGGACAGGCACAAGATAGACAGAGGCAAAGGCAGGAGATTAGGGGTGAAGCTGGACTTTGCAGCCAGGGAGAGAAGGAGCTGATTCTCTTTTGGGGTGACACAGCATGTTGTTGAAAAAAAATTATTGTATTGAGATGGTAATTTATAGTTTATTATTTTCCTGAGCAAGTATTTGATGTTACTTCATATTGTATCGTTAGTCTGTTATTTATATTATTGCTCCTGCCAGATTTCTGGGTTTAGAACTTAGGGTTGTCTCCATCACATTGGTTTGCCTCTGCCTCTCTTCACAGTAGGCATAGCCTAGCTGAGGCCTGAGTCACTGCATATGCAACAGTTTATACATGAGCTAAGATACATTCATCTGCATGCTCCAGGCAGTTGGTTTTTTGTAGGATAGCTCAGCAGAGGCATCGCTAGAGGCATCGCTAGAGGGATCTCCAGCATGATAAGAAATCTGAATGTGAGGGGTTGTGAGTTGGTTTGTTGTGGTTCCCTCTTTGCCCCCTCCCCTATTATTATGATTAATTTCTCCATGATCTTTACTTACACAGAGACAAGAAAATCTGATGACCTTGCCAAACATTGTGAGCTCTCAAAAGATGGATTTTCCCTTGTGTTGCCGACTGTTAACATACAGGGATTAAACGTGGAGAGGCTGAGTAACAGAGACACTCAGATAATTCACTTCAACAGCCTCAGGGGAGAGACTGGATCATAACCTAGCTCTGCTGAGACGGAACTTTTGAACAGGGGATTTTCAAACAAACAGAGGAAGGTAGTCTCAAAGACCCTAAATGAAACGGAAGGAAATAAAAATCCTTAGACTCAGCTAACTGACTCATAGAAGGCATTCGACAAAAAAAAGGAATCAGGAAGGCAAGGAGAAAACCAGTCTGGTTAAATTGCAAAACGCAAGAGAAGAAAGGAACACAAACCAAGGGGGGGTGAAAGGTTAAAGGAGCGATTTTAAAGGCATAGACAAAAACCTAACTCCCACTGACTTTAAAAAGGAGTAAAGACCCTGATCCTCAAAGGTATTTAGGCATCTAATCCCCTTGAACATTTGAGCCTAAGGGCCTGCCATTTGTGCCTTTGAAAATCTTGACTTGATAAGCTGACTTGACTTCTAAGACTTGATATTGTAGATCCCCCGCCCCCATCTCTTACTACTGTGTTCCCCATCAGAAAGCTTCCACATAATTTTCCTTTTGGGTTAGAAACAGATTTTAATGTAAATTAGGATGTTTCAGAGACAGTTCATTATCAAATGGCTTGGATGCAAACGGTAACTACAGGGATTACAGTGATTATCTCTAGTCTACCCAGTATAACTTTTATTAACTGTAACACTGGTTAGGCCTGGGGCCAGCAGTTTCATAAAGCTAAGTTAGGAAAACAATGTTGTTCCTATTGGCATCACTACAAAATAGACAGTTTCTGCAATGTAAACAGTGTCTAATTTGAGTGCTCTGGTAATATAACCAAAGGAATTAATGGTATTGTATTATGTTACACTGCTATAAATTTTCTTCACAGGAAATTTCTTTACAGCCACAAGGGTATTTTTGCCTTGTTACTCATGGCAATCTCTGGTTTACGACTTAGCAGATGGCTGACTAAGAAGTGTGTAGATACTTACCTGAAGTAAGGTTCTTGAAGCCTTCACTGAGCACTGGTGCATATTGCCTTTTCCTAGAAATTCATGTTCATTATGAGGTCATTTCCTTCCATTTACACACCTATCATTCATTAAATCATGCCTGTTCATCTGCTGATCTTCACACATTTTGTCAAAGTGAATCTCATCCTACAATTTCCTTGTCTCCTTGCTACCACTGTAAAGTAAATAGTTAAGAAATAAATAAAATTACATATGGGAAAATAATGAAGATATCATTGATGATAATATTGTTGATAATTACATACCAGTGAGTAACAAAATTAATATATAGTCTGGGATTCTCAAAGGAGAGTAAGGGCTTGTCTACATGACGCAGCGAAGTGTTCCAGAGGGGTGTTATCTGTAGAGCACAAGAACGTGCTGCACTCTAGCTGCTCCGAGTAGACCCTGCTACCATACTCTAAAAGGTACTGCGTGAAACTTAAGTTAATTTAGTTCTGCTTGATACGCACCTACATCAATATGAACTAATTCCCTTTTAGAACTCACCAGCAGGGTCAACACGGAGCAGTTAGAGTGCAGCACTTTATTGCGTGCTACAAATAATGCCCCTCTAGTGCACTTTGCTGGTGCCATGTGGACAATCCCTAAGGGAATTTGGCATCTAACTCCCATTTGTGCCTTTGAAAATGTCCCCGAGTGTGTAAAGCTCATATATCTCGCTCTTAATCAAGAGGGTTTTAGTTAACATAGGATTATTCTCGTAAATCTAAATTAAAATGAACGATTGGGTATATTTGAGATTCAGAAGTAAAAGGGACACTTTCTCTTTCAACATTATCTGCCACCTTTTTGCTACTGAGCATACAAATCTACTTTCTTTCTTTAAAGAGACTTATGGGGTGATGTCCCATGGAGTGAATATTTATGAAGAAGATGCATCACAGACTGCTCTGGAGATAAGAAATAATATGCTTATACAGCGTAATCCCAATTGTTTGCAGTGGAGCAGCATTTGCATAGAAGTCTTTCATTAAAATGATGTATTTCTCTCTCTGCATCCTTTTTTATTGATACCTCTTGGTAAGGAATGTGGTGTAGTCTATAAAATTAACTACACTTGGATATGATTTGGAACATTCATATCCTACAGGACCTCTCACTCTTTCTGCAGAGAGCATTAGCAGTCTGGTGCATGGGGTTGCGAGTAATTCAATTGTTTTGAAGTCCTAGAATGACCTGTCCATCTGTTCAGTCAAAGGAGAGAATGGAGGAGGAGGCGGTGCACCTTGCTTTCCAATGTAGTAGTATTATAATCATGTTTATTAGGGTAGAGCCTAAGCGACAACCAAGAATGGGACCTATTGTACTGAGCTCTGTATAAACAAATAAGAAGATACTATTTTGTGTTTATCCCCATCCTGCTTAAGATCAAGGGGAACAGGGTTTTGCTTGTTTGTGTTGAGCTATTGGGAACTAAGTTGCATGCCTGGAGGAGGGCAGAAGGTCAGATAAAATGTACTTGTGTGTGTGTGTGTGTGTGTGTGTGTGTTTGTAAGTGTAGTAGCAACCAACAGGTGGGGAAGGTCTGGTGGAGCAACAACTGGGAGACAGGGGAAGGTTCTAGAGTGTAAAGCCTGAATGCTGGAAAGGATCAGGTGAGGTGGAGTAGGAGACTAGTGGAGCAGATGCAGCAGGAACCCAGGAAGAACTTAGGCTGTGGAAGGAGATGGATAGGCCATCACCAGGCCAAGGAGGAGGCCAAGAGGGTTGCTATGGGGCACTAGGAGGCAGGACATGGGCAACGAGTGAGAAGGAACAGGGTCAGACCTCTGCAAGCCTTTGATCAGAGAGTGGCTTTCATGCTCCAAAGAAGTGGCCAGTTGGGTCAGAAGGTTTTGAAAGAATAATCTGTAGTATGTTTGTACAGTGGAATTTTCTGAGTCAACTATGTAGGATATTGATTATCATTTGTTTCATGCACTCCTGAGGCATCAGTGACAAATGATACAGTCAGCCAGAAAGAGACATCCATGTGAAATAGGACAGCATCTTCAAATTTGAAATTAGAAGTGCATATAATTAGCGGAGCCCCAAGAGAGCCCTGAATTCTGAGCTGTGGTTTTGACAAGTTTCTGTTAATTAAAACCAAATTTATAAGAAGCTTGGAAATTGCTCCATGGTAAATACAGCAGGATTTATTCTGCTCTCTTTTAAGGCTTTATATAACGCCAGCCCTTCTGTTTTGTAAGCATTGTTAATGGGGAAATGGCCACGGATAATCAGTATGGTAGTGTACTATTTAATGTGTGATATTTATGGTCCACTAAATCCCTCTCCCTCCAATGCCCTATACCCCCTTAACCTGGCTCAGATGGTACCCTGGACTACCAAGAAGCAATATAGTAGCACTATTTACTGAGCTTACACATTCAGGTGCACAGTACAAGTTTAACCCAGGGATTCCACCTTTCTGTTAGTTCAGCATGACTAATTCATGCCTGATCAGAGCACAGCGCTGTAGAAATCTAAACGCTCCCATAAAAACATCATTAGAATGATTGGCAACCCCAACAGAGCTGTAGCAAATTGCTCAAGTGAAGAAGGCTACTAAGTTCATACATCTTCTGCCATTCAAGGATTGTGACCCGCCCTTAGGAGGTTGCACAGCCAAGTAAAGAGTGGGTGGTAGAATTCACTTTTTATTTCTGTATCATTTTGATGGATAATATCGATGAGTTTACACATTTTTTGTCTATTTTTAACTATTTCAGTTTTCATAGTTGCACGAAATTATGGGGAGACAGGCAGCAAGGGGGGGAATCAGACAATTATTTCATGACAGATGCTGAGATTCAAAGAGCTAAAGCTATATAACTGTTAAAACACAAACGGTCAACATCACGCCAAAGATATGAAGTAAATATCCTTAAATCAAACTCTGATAAGGTCTTAAGCTGTATTTTTCTCTCTTTGTCTATCTGTAAATTTCAGGGAAATATTTTTTGACAGTGTGTGTCTGTATGGTGAAACTGATGTTTACTGACACCTACCAACACAAATCAAATCCTTCCAAGCCTAAGCATAATAACCCCTTTACAGCTCTGTTGTTATTTATACTTACTGTGTGGCTCTCTGCCCATCTCCAGTGGCTGGACCACAGGGGTTTATGAGTCTGTACAGTCTCTGAGTTAACACAGCAAGATCTTTTAACTCAGGCACGAGATGCTCATGCTTTTAAGGTTTTATCCCCACTGCCACTAAGCCTCATGCTACAAGTGGTGTCACAGCTCAAGAAGGAGCGAAGCCTCTGTAAGGCGGATACATCCTCTCTAGCATAGAGGGGCAAGGAATGGACTCCACACTCAGCCGTCAGCTGAGCAGATGCAGAGGAGGAAATAATCTGTTCCTAGAACAGGCCAATAGCAAGTTACTTCCCCCTTCCTGCTCTGCTCCTGGAGCAGCACAGTTAGGTACTTCCTGTTACTTAGGACAGATTGTTAAATAACAACTAACCCCCACCCTCATTCCCAAGCAATAAATCAGAATAAATTGAATTACTCCCCGTCAAGGCCAGGATTTTCCTTAGACCGTCCCAAGCCCTCCTGGCAGGGCCGCCTGAGGGGGGGGGGAAGCGAGTGGGGCAATTTGCCCCAGGCCCCGCAGGGGCCCCGTGAGCCCTGGCCCGTCAGCGGTCCGGGTCTTCAGCGGCGGGGGGCCCTTCAGTCGCGCCGGGTCTTCGGAGGCATTTCAGGGGCAGAGGGCCCTTCAGTGCTGCCGAAGACGCGGAGCGACTGAAGGGCCCCCCGCCGTCGAAGACCCAGACCACCGCCGGGTGAGTACAAGCGACGCAGCTCCCCGGCTTTGCCCCAGGCCCCCTGAATCCTCTGGGCGGCCCTGCCTCCTGGATACTCCCACCCTTCTTCTCCCCTCTGGCTTTGACACAGTCAGGGTAACAAGAGTTGCATGAGCTCACAAGATTGGGAAGCACAGCGAGCCGTGGTTTCGTCTGGATCTTTAATAGCAAATTCCTTCCCCAGAAGGCTTCCTCCCCCACATTCATCCTTTCCTACTAGGTAAACCGTAAGATTTGCTAGATCAGTTAGGGAACAATGAAAACCATGAAGAATCCAGCCTAACCATTACATGACTGCATTTCTCCCATTAGAGTCAGATCACTGACTCCGCTTTCTGAACATTTATTTTTAATAGGCTGGCAAAGGTTGTGAGAATAAACGAGAATTTTTCATTGTGGGCCCTATTCCAACTGCCCATCCTAGCAAAAGAGGCAAAGATTGTTATTATCAGCTCTATGAAAAGCTTTCCCCAGTACAGCAGAGTGACAAACACGGCACCAGTTCAAAAATTCAAAAGCACATATCCTCACTGAATATGTCACATACAACAATATGGGTGCCCGTGTCCGGGTAGAGTTCTATAATGATGTACTTTGCATGCTTCTAGTGTACCACTCTCCTGTGATTTCCACTCTCCGACAATGCAAATTTGGGGGCGGGGAAGGAAAGGAAGCTGAAATTTATCACAACTTGGAGTGAATGATGGGTAAAGGGTTAGATTCTGCAACCCTGACTTTAGTGAGAATTTATTTACACAAATAGTTCAGTTGAAGCCAATGAGTCTTCTTTCGTGAGTAATTGCTCACCAGGGAAAGTAAGAGTTGCATATTTGAACGTAAAATGAGCAAGAGAGAGGAAGGATAGGCCTGTGGTTAGGGTGTTAGGCTAGGACCTGGGAGACCCACCTTCAATTCCCTGATCTGCCACGGGCTTCCTGTGTGACTCTAGACATCGCAAGCAATCACACTGAAATGGATAGGACTGCTTCTGGAATCAGGTACTTACTACTCATTATAAGAGAAGCTTCCATGCCAGGGGGTAAATGTTGAAAAGGGCAATTCCAAAGGACTCGTGTGACTACTGGGTTTCACTTTGAGGCCCAAAGGGCTCAACAAAACAGATTGGAGTATTTCCTGGTTCTCCTGGAAATAAATAGGAGTGGGAACAGGCCTGCCATCTCAGAAGATACCAAGAGGATTTAAGGAGGAGTGAATCTTCATTGCTGACCCACTGAAGTAGGATGGGGAACCAGGTCATTCATTCACTCCCTGAGGAGCTAAGTAGGAAACAAGTCAGTCAGCTAACCTGGAACATGGGAGAGCAGAGGAAACATTAAAAGGCCACTGGGCCTTTCCCCACACCTGATGGAAAGTCAAGGTTAGGGAGCCTAATTCTGAATGGATCCCATCAGAAACAAGTCTCCTCCCACATGGAGTTCAGTGAATTGCAGAACTTTGCACAGCAGCCGGCAACCCCCGCCCCCTCAGGTTTGCCAAACATATTCATGCAGCTGTAGTTACCAGGCATGTGGCATGTTGAACTAAAACACTTTGTGGTATACTTGAACGACCGGATCATCTGAAATGAGAAGCAAAACTCAACTGAAAGAGAGAGGAAGGGAGAGAAAAGGAAAAACAAAGGCAGGCAGCAATGCTAAGGAAGGCTCCACGGAAGAACATCTGAGCACACCCACCCACCAAAGGCACTTTCCTGATGACCAGACTCATCTGTGCAGCATGGTACTAACCAGGGGAGTAGAAGAGAGTCTTCTTTTTAGAAGAAACTTGGAATGGGATATTCAGAGGGGCTTAGCTTTGGTGTCACATCAGTAGGAGCAGAGTTAGGCCAATGCTGAGCATTTTTGAAAATCCCATCTTCATTGACTATCTTAAAAATTGTGACATTCCCAGATGCTCTCGTAACAGCAGAAGCAGAGACATGAATAGAATAATCAATTAATAATTAATTACTAATAAGAGGGCTATCCAAGATCCTGTGGAGAATGCAAAAAATCTTATCCAGGCACATAAAGCAGAAGTCGAACTTCCCGGAGTCTCTGATGGGACTTAAATATTTCCAGACTACATGACAGAGTTAACTCAATGGGCCAGTCTGAAACAATCCAGAGAACAATTAAAGAATCCTCATAAGTCTTACGTGACAGCAGCCTGTCAGTATAATATCACGGTGCATTTCTCCCCTCTATTTTAAATGAGGTTTCACTTAATTATCTTGTGTAACTTGTATAGGTATCTGAATGATAACTCACCTCCATCCCTGACACTTGAGAAACTCAGGAGAGTTTCAACAGAAATCACAAACCACAGAGTACTTTTGAAATTCATTTTCATTCAGGCTGATCTTTAATTAAGTCAGTTCTAGGATGTCTTCAAGTCATAGAGGTCACTGGAAAATGTCAGCAAATTCATCAATTAGCACTGAAGTTTAAAGAAGCAAGGTCAAGTTCAGCTTTTCCACTATAGTAATGACTTGCACTTGCATAAAAGGTCATCAAAACATCATTAGACACTGGGAAAAATCTTACCATTCAAATTATGACTTAGTTGTCAAATAAATGCTTTCTTCAAGGTGAGTTGCAGTATGAGTTTACTTTGACTCTGACTTATCTAAGAATGTCATTGCCCATCAAGACAGCTATCAAAATGTTTCCCAACTTCCAGGACCGGCTCCAAGTTTTTTGCCGCCCAAGCAAAAAAAATTTCCCGCACCCTCCCTGGCCCTGCCCCAACCCCTTCCTCAAATCCCCAGTCCTGCGTCGCATTTCCCCTCCTACCCCTCCCTCCTAGGCAAGCCTGGGAGGGAAGGGGAAGAAGCGGAGCGGCAGCGCGCCCAGGGGAGGAGGCGGGGCCAGGGATTTGGGGAAGGGGTTGGAATGTGGCAGGGAAGGGGTGGAGTTGGGGCGAGGGCGGGGGGTGCGGAGATGAGCTGGGGGAGAAGTTCCTCTGCCCCCCCCCAGGGTTACTTCCTGCAGCCCTCCCTGCGACCCCCACCGCCGCAGCTCACCTCCGCTCCGCCTGCTCCCCTGAGCGCGCCGCCGCTGCTCCACTTCTCCCCTCTCCCTCCCAGGCTTACCATGCGAATCAGCTGTTTTGCAGCCAGCCTGGGAGGGAGGGGGGAGAAGCGGAGCAGCGGCGTGCACAGGGGAGCAGGCGGCAGTGGAGCAGAGGTGAGCTGAGGGGGAGCAGTTCCTCTGCTTCCCACCACAGGATTACTTCCTGCGGCCCTCGCTGTGCCCCTCACTGCCGCAGCTCACCTCCGCTCAGGGCCAGCTCCCGGATTTTTGTGCCCCAAGCGAAAAAAACAAAACAAAACAAAAGGAGCCGGAGTGCCGCCCCTTGGAAAGTGCTGCCCCAAGCACATGCTTGGAGCGCTGGTGCCTAGAGCCGGCCCTGCCAACTTCATTAAGGAAAAGCGTTGTCTTGATATCATCTTTATTGAAGGGAACCAGCACCTAGGGGTACATAAGTGTATTTCTTAAGTTTGACCAAAATGCAAAACACTTTCCATTGAGTAGTCCCATTTCATATAGGACTGAAGTCAGCCTGTGTTGTCTGTGCACAGGATAAGAAGCCAGGGAGTCCAAAGTGCTAAACCCATCTCTGACACTGACTTCTTCTATAGCCTTTAGCAAATCACTTAACCTCTGTTTCAATTTCCCCACCTGTAATAAGGAGGTGATATTTACATATCACAGAGGAGTATTATAAAGATTCATTATTTAATGTTCACTAAACACTCTGAAGATATAAAAACAACAAGGAGTCTGGTGGCACCTTAAAGACTAACAGATTTATTTGGGCATAAGATTTCGTGGGTAAAGAACATCACTTCTTGCATCTGAAGAAGTGATTTTTTTACCCACAAAAGCTTATGCCCAAATAAATGTGTTAGTCTTTAAGGTGCCACCAGACTCCTCGTTGTTTTTGTGGATACAGATTAACATGGCTATCCCCTGATATCTGAAGATATAAAGGTCTATGAATGCTAAATATCGTTATTATTGCATCCAAATTTCTAGCCATCTCATGGGCAACAATTCATTGGTCATGGTGTTGAAAAGCTTGTTTATTCCTTATCTCTTTGGCTCTGGCAGGCCACTGGAGTCTTTTGTAGCCATACAGGATACAAGATACATAAACAGGCTACTTTCTGGGATGCTTGCTACTTTGCTGGAATGGTGGAATGCTCAAAGGCAACATATGGTGGTTTGAGCACTGTTGGGTATGGGTGCATTATAACTCTCAGAAACCATGATGGCCATGGTGAGGACGAGTGGTTGGAGCTGTGGGTCACAGTCAGAATCAGGAGTCCAGAGCCATCTTAGAACAAGGCAAGAGTAAGTTCGGGAACAAGACCAGGAGTGGAGCAGAACTGGTAACGAGGCTGGAGAAAGAGCAGGGCTGGAGCAGGCTGAGGGCTGTGGTGTTTGTTACCACTATCAAGCTGAGGAGAGTTCCAGCCATGAAGTGACATTAAACAAACTGAGCTGCTGTTTCTCCTGTGAAGTTTATATACCTGCTCTGAGAGTCACTAGACCAGCTCCCGACTTGTGGACTGGCTGGAGCCTAGCACGGGAATGACTCATGATCGCAAGTGATTAAATCAGGCTCTAGTTCACATATGAGTCATCACCAAACGATACGGCAGTTATGCCATGCCGACAAGTACTCTAGAAATGCCTGTATACAAATACAAACACACGCACATTTGGCTTATAAAGAGGCCATCTCTATAAAAAAAAGTCATTTGGAAAAATATATTTCTAAGTCCTATCTAAGTTGTAACTCTCCATCCCATCACCATGGAATCTGAGTGAACTTTTAGACACCATACGTGGTATCTCATTCCTGCAGCAAGGAGTTTGGCTGAAATGAATTCATGTTGAGGTTCTCTTTTCTTACCCAAAGTAGAAGCTGGACTAGAACAGAGCTGAGGTCCAGCAGACCAAATGCTCCACCACATGATTGAATCCTCTCTCCCTCCTCCCAGAACACAACAGCGAGCAGACACCATAGTCTTGCCAGAAATATGCGACTAGTCAGCAAACTGAAATAAACAAGTTGTGCCTGGTTTCAAGTTTGACTACAGAAGTAGCTCACCATTCTGCAGCCAAAGAAAGGAAGCCTTCAACAGCCAGACAAGCCTAATGAGATTCCCGCTGCTGTGAAAATTGACTCCGTGTCTAGGTGTCTGGCGAAAATGTATTTCACCCTCATGAGAGTCCAAGGGGGAAAGAAAGCAATTTGCAAATGGTGGGGATTTAGTGTAAATATTAATGCAAAGGCTCAGGCTACATTTTAAAGGTTTTGGTAAGAATCTTAGACTTATTGACGTGACTGAAACTTGTCAGTTCAAGATTCCCCATAAGCTTCATATTTCAGGTGGTTTTTGTTTGCTTGTTTCTCTATAAATATGTTAAAACAAAAGAAAAAACACACAAGAGCACAGTGAAAGCTTTTGGAAAGCCTGTGTACTAATCAGCATTCACTACTGATGTTAAGATGGCTAGCTGCCTTATCGGTTTTCAAAACACAAGCCAGCCAGAGCAAGTGTTTAAAATCCTGTGGACCAAAGGCTGCTCTCAGATGCATGCACCTGCACCTGATTTGGACAGGAGAAGGGAAGATGTCATCTAAGAGACCATAGGGCTTGTCTTACTGCTATGCCAAATACTGTGTGAAATGGAATCCCTAAGAACAATTCCATACGCAACACACAAGGAGTCAGAGTGCTACCATCTAGGAGGGCTACCTTCCTAGCTTTCATATTATAATCAATTGGTCAGACTCATTGTGCAGGTTAGAAGCACTGTTCCAAACTGACAAATTCCTGAAATAAAAACCTCATCCTGCCACATGCCATTGCTCATCCATGGTCTTTGGGAAGCTTTGGTGTTCAACAGGGACTAGACTGTGACTTCTCAGCGTGCAGATGAATAAGGTCGTGATAGAGCACAAGCAGTCTTCTCCCTGCCCTTTCACTCCTCACAGGGGCCAGCACACCTGCAATCCCTCCCCAAAGACACCCTCCCCAAAGACATGGGAAGCAGTGCACACTGGAGAATGCTGCCTGTCCCACTCGGGGCGGCTCTAGCAATTTCACCGCCCCAAGCACGGCGGCATGCCACGGGGGGCGCTATGGCAGTCGCCGGTCCTGCGGCTCCAGTGGACCTTCTGCAGATGTGCCTGCGGAGGGTCCGCTGGTCCGCGGCTCCGGTGGAGCATCTGCAGGCATGCCTGCGGGAGGTCCACCGGAGCCGCCTGCCACCCTCCCGGCGACAAGCAGAGCGCCCCCCGCGGCATGCCGCCCCGAGCAAGCACTTGGCGTGCTAGGGCCTGGAGCCGGCCCTGGTCCCACTTGACGTGGCACAGAGGGTAGTGATGGGAATGGGGCAGGGTCAACACACATGCAGGCCCAGGGGCCTCCACTAATGGTGCTGAGAGTCTTTAGCCCGTTCGTTCCCTTGCTGCAGCAGCCTTGTGTCCTGCCCCCCCTGGAGGAGGAGAGTTGTCCTCCCATGTTTAGTTAGGACTTCTCACAGAGTAAGGGACTTCTCAAGGTGAGTAAGGGGGCAGAATCTGGCCCAGAGCTAGCCAACAGAAGGGAGGAGTACATCAGATCTGCTCACCCTTTGTCTCTGAAGCATAAACTATAAGCAGGACTGTAGAGGAAGACCTTGGGAGATGAGGGGAAAAAAAAGCAGCCACTTCCCTTGATAGTTTGTTCCAATGGTTAATCACCCTTCACCATTACAAATGTGTGCCTTAGTCCTAATGTGAACATGTCTGGCTTCAGCTTCCAGCCATAGATTCTTGTTGTGCCTTTCTCCACTAGACTAAGAGCCCTTTATTACCCAGTATTTTCTCCCCGTGGAGGTACTTACATGCTGTCATCAATTCACCTCTCAGTCTTCTTTTTTGATAAACTCTCTTTTCTGCACCTTTTCAACTTCCTTTTTAGAATGTGAGCCCCAGGACGGTATGTGGTATTGCTGTATCAGTGTCACCAGTGTTGTTCACAGAGGTGACATCACTTTCCAACTCCCATTTATACATCCAAGGATTACATTAGCCTGCTTTGCCAACAGCGCACCCCATGACTAGCAAGGAGCTGGCAGTATTGATACGTATGAGCCAGGGGTGGCTCCAGACCCCAGCACTCCAAGCACGTGATTGGGGCGGCATGCCCCGGGGGGTGCTCTGCTGGTCCCAGGAGGGCGGCAGGCGGCTCCGATGGACCTCCTGCGGACGTGCCTGCAGAGGGTCCGCTGGTCCCGCGGCTCCGGTGGAGCATCCGCAGGCATGCCTGCGGGAGGTCCACCGGAGCCGCGGGACCAGCGGACCCTCCGCAGGCACGTCCGCGGGACCGGCGACCGACAGAGCACCCCCCGCGGCGTGCCGCCGTGCTTGGGGCGGCGAAATGGCTAGAGCCATCCCTGGTATGAGCACAGTACTAGCTGATTTACAGTTCTCTCTATCATGTATCAATCTTGGAACCGTTAGCAATGATCTTCGACAGCTCATGGGTGAGGTCCCAGAGGACTTGAAAAGGGCAAACATAGTAACTACACCTCTACCTCAATATAACATGACCCGATATAACACAAATTCAGATATAACGCGGTAAAGCAGTGCTCCGGGGAGGGCGGGGCTGCAAACGCCAGTGGATCAAAGCAAGTTCAATATAACGTGGTTTCACCTATAACGCAGTAAGATTTTTTGGCTCCCGAGGACAGCGTTATATCGAGGTAGAGGTGTATCTCTAAAAAGGGGAACAAAGAAGACCCAGGGAATTATAGACCAGTCAGCCTATACCTGGAAAGATACTGGAACAAATTATTTACCAATCAATTTGTAAGCAGCTAGAGGATAATAGGGGATAGCCAGCATGGATTTGTCAAGAACAAATCATGCCAAAGCAACCTAATTTCCTTTTTCACAGGGTCACTGGCTTAGTGGATGGGGGAGGTGTAGACGTGATCTATCTTGATTGACTAAGGCTTTTGACACTGTCTCCCATGACATTCTCAAAAGCAAACTAGGGAAATGTGGTTTAGACGAATTATAAGGTGGGTTCAAAACTGGTTGAAAGAGCATATTTAAAAGGATAGTTGTTAATGGTTTTTTGTCATACTGTGAGGGTAAATCTAGTGGGGTTCTTTAGTGGTCAGTCATGGGTCCAGCTCTATTCAACATTTTTCATTAATAACTTGGATATAAAGCTGGAGAGTATGATTATAAAATTTGCAGGTGATACCAAGCTATGTGTTGCTGCAAGCACTTTGGAGGACAGGATTACAACTGGTCTAAAATCAGCCAGATGAAATTAAAGACAAGTGCAAAGTACTACATTTAGGAAGGACAAAATCAAATGAAGTACAGGAAGTAATGGGCTTAATTTGCATCAAGGAGATTTAGGTTTGATATTAGGAAAAACTTGCTAATTATATGGATAGGTAAACTCTGGAATAGGCTTCCAAAGGGAGACTGTGGAATCCCACATCATTGAAGGTTTTTAAGAACAGGTTGGACAAAAACATCTGGTCTAGGATTACTTAGTCCTGCCTCAGCACAGGAGGGCTGGTCTTGATGACCTTTCAAGGTCCCCTCCAGCCCTACATGTCTATGATTCTATATCCTCTGCTTTTGAATGATTCATAATTATTTCCCAGTTTTTTAAACCTATCCACCTTATACTCCATTCATCCGATCCATACGTCTCTAACTTGCTGGCAAGAATTGTAATGGGGCAGGACTCACCACTGTGGCACCTCCTGCTGACCATCCTGGGAATTGGCTTATTTTGCTGGAGTGCCCTCATCTAGTGGTGTCTCACCTGTCATCACTCTTGCCTCCTCCTCTAGGACCCACGTCGCTCCCTGGACCATGGCATCCTCTTCTGGACACAGCACTACGGCTGTGCCCAACACGGTTCTCTCCCCCCTTCCGGGGGATCTGACAGTCTTTAGTCCAGCCACTTGCCTTGGTGGCAAACTGCAGTCCATGCACTGGCCACTCCCCTCAGTGGCAAGTGGTGGGGGGGCAAAGGGGAAGGGGACCCAGGCCCACCTGCTACTCTGGGTCCCGGTCCAGGGGTCCTATAGCCAGCAACCATGTACTGCCCCTCCTCCTACTCTGACATCTGTTTCCCTGGGCCACTTCCCCGCAGCCCTAGCACCTTCTCTGCCCTTGTACCAGTGCCTCAGGCTGGCAGCCATCAGGCTGGAGCTTCCTCATTCTCCCCTGACCCTGCCCTGCTCTGTCTGTGGTGCTATCGCTTCAAAGCCTCCTACAGGGCAGCCAGTGCTCCTTCCGTGGCCTCCAGGGAGAGACTGCCTCTGTTCTACTCAGCAGTCCTTCTTTTATGGGTCAGCTGATTGGCTGCTCCACTAAGCGTTCTCCCTATTGGCTGGCTCAATAAGCCCCCTTCTAATTGGCTGTGTTCTGCGCAGCCTCCCCAAAGCTGTTTTAACCCTTCTTCTGCCTCTGTGGGGCAGCTGTCCTACCACAGAATACTGTGGGAGACCACATCAAAAGCTTTGCTAAAGTCAAGGTATACCATGTCCACCACTTTCCCCATATTCACAGAGCCAGTTATGTCATCATAGAAGGCAATCAAGTTGGTCAGGCATGATTTGCCCTTGGTGAATCCATGTTGACTGTTCCTGAAAGCATTAGCTTTCAGATACATAAATGCTATAACAAACAAACAAAGCTGGTGCTGAGTGCAGCATCTCACTGTATAATCTTGTCCTCTCCGGTAGGAGGTGTTTCAGAAGACAAACTGAAAGAGCTGGTGTTCCTTTATTTCAATCTTGGAATTTAAAAAAGACTTTATGCTAACAAAAAATCATTTGGTTTAGTCTTATTGATGCTAGTATTTTGATAAGTATGAGAGAAGAACCCAATATAACTGCACAATAATCTTGTAACATTGCTCAGTACTTGAGATACTGCAAGGACTCAGAGATTTCTTTCATTTGTTTTTAGTTTTGCACTTGGACTTTGAAAAGATGTGAGCATCTAATTTATTGCAGAAAAGGGGTCATTTTGCTGAAAATTATAAAAACTAATTCTAGTTTAACAAGTCCTTCTTTAACAACCTTATTCAATTTTAAAAACTGACATCACTTTTTTTTTGTTCAAGAACTACAAAAACTACATTTTTCTATGATAAAATGTGCTATATAAATACAAAATGCCTGCATATATTTCTAAAGAAGGTTCAAATAGTGTTATATTTTGTTTATTTATTTTACAAATTAAAGTATTTAATTTTGCATAATCTTGATTTTTTTTCTGTGCATAATTCCCTTGGGTGTAAAGGAGGAATACAATCTAAAAATTACTACAGAACATACCTATATTACTATATCTGCATTGGCCAGAAACAATATGCCCCAGCAATGACCTTGAATAGCAAAAGAAAAAGAGATCCAACATTCAGCTAGGGACAGACTGGGTTGATGAGTTAGCACAAGCACTTAGGAGGTGAAAAATCACCACCTTAAAACATCATTTCCCTCCCAGGATGATGAAACGATGTCAAATTAGGCTGCAAGATCTTTGAAGCAGGGATGTCCTGCTAAATGATTGCAAAGCACTTAGCATGATGAAGCTCCATCTTGATGGGGACTTTTGGGCACTCTCATAGCAAAAGTAATAAATTCTAATCAGAACAAATAACCAATGTAGTGTTTGTGAACTTATGGTGACATTCCAACAAAATTGCCTTAACAATAACAGACACAAAATTCAAACATTTAAAAGTAGGAACTTCGCAGACCTCAGTAATCTTCATAATTTTTAAACAGCACTTGTAAAACCAGTAAGGCTGCAAGACCTCATCTGATAGAGTATTCTTATTCCTTTCAATAACACACAGTACATTCAATAACCAGAAATAGAACTGAAAAAGTCTGAAGACTTTATTGGTTCTTTAGTTTCATATAGAGACTTTTTTTGGATCAGCGGTATGGTGATTTTGATTAACTTTGCAAAGATTGAGTGAGCAGACTACCAGAGTTATTGACAATAGCACTGGAAAGCTACTAGGAGTGTGATATAATTTAATCAGACTGCTCTATTGTTTACCCATTAAAAACCTGTTACACAGCACACTTGGCAATAAAAAGATAAACATTATTTTAAAAAATAATCTGAGAGTGACAATTATCGCATGAGTAATGTGCTTGTTGTGTCTGTGATCAAAACTCCATGTGTCCTGTGGCTATGAATTAACATTAGACTTGCAAATGTTCTCACTGGTCTCTTTTAGTCAATGCTTTTTCTTTCAGAACTTGTATGGCAGAAATATTTCCACAGTCAATACCCCAGGGTTTTTCTTTATTAAAATATCAGGGGTAGCCCTGCCAACAGATGCATAACAATACCGTGCCCTTACATTGCAACCTTTTACACAATGATCTCAAAGCACCTTACAAATATAAATTGAGCTTTACAGCTCCCATGTGAAGTAGCTAATAGAATTATTGCCCATTTTATGGGGGCACAGAGAGAAGGGAAAGTCAGATTGAGTCACTAGCAGAACCGGAACTAAGGAATCTTGACTCCCAGTAATCTGCGCTGCCCACTCAGCTACACTCCCATCTATTAAGAGTCACATTATTGTTGCAGTAGCTGAACTCAGAGAAAACTGAAGTGAAAAATGAGATATGGAAATTGTGATCTACGTGTCTGATCTGTATAGTCTGTCATAGTTAGACTTCACACTCATTGAGAAAGGAGCAAAATCTTCCCTCAAATTTCATATAGTGCTGACCCCACAGTAGACCATATTATCCTCCTAGGGAGGGCTTATTTTGAGGGGAATATTTCCAGTTATATGGAAAATAATGGACCCTACCAAAATCAAGAGGGAACAGAGATGATGTAAGCATAAAGGGCTACAATATATCTCTACCTACATAGGACAGTGAGGGCCTCCTTTACTTCTCTGTATGACTGTGTTGGCCTTACTCCTACTGCAACTCTGGAGCAAGGATGGAGAGCAGGGCCTCCATGCTTCGTGCTCAGCCCTCAGGAGTGGGAGAGGTGGGGAGGAGGGGCAGCTCAACCTGCACAAGAGCTGGCTGGATGCTAGGGTGAGGGATGCTGTATCCTGGAAATGGTCATAGCAAAGTAATCTGCCACCAGATCAACAGAGGCCAATTCCTGTCCAGAGTCTGCACTACCCCACACTCTTGGTCAAGCCTCAAGGAGCAAACTGGCTGAAAGGCCAACCTATGTGTCTGGTCATAACTCCCCAGGTTGTGTGTGTCATTCTGTAACTGAAGGGAGACACCATCAACATTTTGTTTTCAGAGTGATGCATCTTTGAAGAAGAGGGGTCATCCTTGGGAGCAGTTGTAAGGCGTTTCAGTTCCAGTGCAGAATGTTGCAGGGTGACGTGCCATGCTCTCTCACTCAGGGATGTTCACATCTGGTCAGCCTTTAGTTGTTGTTTCATTGATGAGTATTGTCTGAGCACAGGAAGATCCAACACACAGAAGTTGTGACGCCTCTTCATGTTGGGCCAAATCCTTGGTTCCGATTTACACCAGATGAGGCTCTGGCCCTTTCCCTCCAGTGACAACATTCTATTTGTTCACTCTGTTTAGGAGCCTGCAGACGAATATAATAATCTTCATTTATGCACATGCTTAGTCCCCTGGGCTTCACTGGGACTAGTTGTGTGCTTAGATGGAAGGAAGTACTGTATGTCAGTGATTGCAGCAGGATTGGAGCCATCATAAAGATTATTGTGGTCTGCAACTTCCTAAACTTCCTCTGCTCTAAACCTCTCTTCTGTTCTAAACTTTTAATAATTAACTGTGTGATAGTGGGGAAAACAAAAGGTTGCCAAATACCAGTCTGCCTTCTTTACCTGCATCTCACAGGAATGACAGTGCAGCACACATTGTGCAACAATTGTATTAACTTAACACAGTGGAGTCCTGGTCCATGTGTATTTTTATATATAACCTGTGCAGAAAATTTCTGAGTGAGAAAGCCATTGCACAGGGGCAATCCCATTCTCTCAGCTGTGGAAGCCAAATTCTAGCGGCACAAAGAATTGTTATGGCTGGGAACTTCCTTAGCTGCAGGGGGTGACCAGGATGACTTCAGTGCCTTGTGATGTTCTCCGTGTCCCACAGCACATTGCTGAAGCGCCTTCATGGCTGTTGACTCAAATTGATTTCCTCCGCCCAGCCCGCCAGACCTGTCTTCGCATGCTAGAGAAAGGCAGTTTCCCTATCTCACCAAGGCAAAAGATCCATCAGCTACCCCCACCCAGTTTAGCCTGCTCGATGAAGTGGTTTACCAGGGTGTGGCTGCTGTTGCATCCAAACAGCTACTTGGAGCCACAGGTGAGAGCTGGGTGAAGGTGGGGACCAAAGCGGATGAACTACTCCCTAAGGAGCATGATGTGTTCCTCCAACAGAGGTACTACCCCGCACTAGAATCCCCCATACACCCCATGGCCATGACTAGGGCTTCTAAGCACTATGCTAATCCAAACAAAAACAATAACACAGTATTTATAATCCTGTCAGAGACATTTTCACAACGTTTTAATTTCAGGTTTGTTGAACAAGGTCTAAAAAGTCATTCATATATTTAAGTTATAAGCATACTATAGACAGCCCATAACCTACACCAGCACTGAGATCAGCTGGAAGGTGCATGATCTTCGAAGGGATACAGAATTCAGAGAAGTCTGAGACTCAGTACCCTCATTGCCTGGTATTTGAAGGGTTTTTCCTTTCCATGTATTAATGCTTCACTAAAAATAACATGTAAAGTTACTGGACAGTGAACTTTTTGTTGTGACATTGGATAGTGTCACCTTGCATGTGGTTTCAGAAGGCTACAGAAACTATCCTGTGACAAAAGCAGGACAAAAGATTTTAGCAGTGAATCCTTAGAGGAAAAGGAGGATTTGGGGATATTAATAATAACAAAGCATCAGGATTTAGCAAAAGACAGAATATGGGAGCGAAAAAGAGAAAACAGTCCATCCCAGACCACAACCAGAAAGTAAAAGAGACCACCAGCAGACGGCATCCTTAATCAATCTTTGGAAGTTCTTTAATGCTTTAATGGATTGAGCACTCCCAGCAACTGTCTAAGGATACAGAAGTTAATTGCAGCCTAGGCCTTCTAATGTAGTTATGCTGAAGAACAAGGTTTTGGGAAATGAAACATCCCTGTTAAGAGATTGGTAAACCAAGTCAATGTCTATAGGTTGGTTTGCACAGTCCCTCACCAATGGGCTCATCCATCTTTCTTGGCGCCTGTGGGCACCAGCATGAGAAAATTAATAAATGCATCTGTGAGAATTAAGACTGAACATCCAGTAGAGCATTTATTTAATTTTGGGGGGCAATACGAGTAATTACTCATTGTTTGGAAGATCTTGGGTAATTGTCAGCCCAGAATTTTAAGCTAATGCCACTTTAGAGAGGGCTATATTTTTTTGAGTTTTCTATCCAAGGACTGATTTAGAGTCTATTTATTTATCCCTTGAGTTCTCCCAGTGTTGTATAGTACCAGACACAAAGATGCCCAGTATTCTCAGTGATTTGCAGAATAGTACCCTATAAAAATAACATCTGGACAAGGTCTCACATCCTGCTCTAGGCAGGGAACTGGCTCATTAGCTGACTAGCGTAATGTCTTCCTCGCCTCCCTAGTCTCCATAATAGCTTCATTTTTTAAATTGCTATACGTCCCACCACTTGCTGCTTTCTAGCTTGTGGGGAAAGGTGGGACCCAACAGCAGACGACAGGAAGAGAACTGTCTGGGGAAGAGTCCAGATCTGGTGGGACTCAGAGCAGGCAAGAGTCTCTGGCCCAGCCTCAGTATTTCTGAGTGAACCTATTAATTTTTTTCACCCCACTCCCAGCATAAGCAATTCTTGTACCCTGTGATCACACAACCCACTTTGCACAGGGCTGTCCTGGGGATTTGGGGGAGGGCTAGCAAGGGGATTCCTGGGAGCCAAAAGGGGGGCAGAGAATGGATCTCCAAGTTGCCTAAACAGCCTTCTGCTTTAGAAGTGCCATCCAGCTGTTTGTGCCAGAACCTGTTCCAGAGACAGTTCTCCAAGTAAACTGGGAGTCTGTGATCTTCTGTATGTTTGATTATTTGTGGTCTGTGCTTGTCCCTTAGAAGAGATTTAGTGAAGACCAACATGAGGGCCCGGAAGATCCCATGTTGTAGCACCTCAGATTCAGAAGTTCTCAGTTCGCAGTCCTATTCTCAGAACAGGCCTATCTCACTCTGAATTTTCTTTAATCAATCTAAGAACTGTCTGTGTGTAGCAAAAGATGTCCAGTACCCAACATGGGGCCAGGCATACACACCTAACTAGTGCTAAGCTTTAGTGCATCAGGTTCTGTTTTCTACTGTATTGTCAGCATTTGCAAAACAAGACAAAGACTAAAACATTCTAACTCTGCTCTGTCTTAGAACAGCATAAACCCCAGCAACTTGAAAACACCAATATCCATTAAAAATATAAAGATCTGAGATGAAATTCTGGCTCCACTACAGTTAATGGCAGACTTCCCATTGCCTTTAATGGGCCTGCTTTTTAAAGGATATATAGGGAGGGTGCAGTGTGAAGCAGAAAATGCTTAGAATATGATCTGTCAAAAACATATATTTACAGACAAAGCCACCAAATAAGCAGGATTTTCCACAGAATAAATTAAAAGCTCATAGAAGTCTCCTGTAATACCTTTTGTGCCAGTACACTAGGAGTCTAGTTAATTCAAAATACTTTAAAGCCTGATTACCATGGTAACATCTAAGTGCTTTGTTCAAATTTCACAGTATAAAAAAAAAATCCTTGAATTATTAAATGAATGAGAATTGAACTCTTGGGATTACTCTGTATTTAAATGTTAAGATTTAGCTTTACCTTAAAAAAACCATAAATTTGCATTAGCATCACATTCAAAGGGCAGCTTACAAATAGAAATATGAAAATTAATATATGCATTTGCAATGACCTTCACTTAGCACAGGCATAAAGGTTTCCTTAAATATTTTTAGAAAAATCAAAATACAGCCCATATATGAATTTCTCATGGCATGAAATATAAAACGGAGCAATGCTTAGAGCCAGACTTTATTTGTTCCTCCCAGAAAGGTGATTTGCATCATGTTAATATATAATGCACCACACACTTAGAAAGGTCTTATTTTTTCCTCACTCATCTGCAAGCCTAACATAGGAATCATTGTGCCATCTCTTACTATGAGCCATAAGGCCAACTCCAAATGGTGGACATATAAATGATCAAAAGGAGGGGTTCCTAGTTTCAGAAAAGGAAGAGTCAGATACATACACTGAGAAATTTCAGTAATTCTCTGGACTCAAGAAAATGGTTGTCAGACTTCGGTGGGGAGGAACCTCACAGTCTGACTGTTAAATACGATCTATTTCCCACTTAAGTTTGTAAGGGACGTGATATTTCCAAAATAATATGGCAAACAAAGCATCAGTTACCCTGAAATGCTTTAATTTTCTACTGGATGTTGCTAACAATCAAGCAAAACTGAAACAGTGCAAAGAATCTTTAACTTTCAGGGTCTGGTCTTCAGGTCTCTAAAGAACAGCATCAAGAAAAGATGTCAAGCTCATATCTAGAAAGGACGATATAGTGTGTGTCTGATTTTCCATTTTGTTCAGGGCTAAAATACAGAGGCGGGAGCTTGAAAAATCATAGAAAGATGAGTTGCACTTTCCACTGGAAATGACTTTAAAGGAGCAACCCACAGGATTTTCAAATAGTGGGTAAATAGTCAATTACTCGGTAAGCTTCCTCTTTGAGTAGGTGAGAGAACCACTAGGCAATTCTGATAATAGTTACAACATACCCTTTGGTGAGGAGGGATATTTCTACCCAACAGGTATGTTTTGCTCCCATTGAGTTAAGAATGCTCAAAATCTCACAGGATCAGGTCCTTAATAGAATCCTCTACATGGGTAAAGACAACATGCAGTACTAAAAAGGATAAACCATTATGCTTCAGGGAATAAGCCAATTTCTAATTCATGGGGGATTAACTGTTCTGGGAAGCATTCTTTGCCCTTTTCTCTAGATCATTTGATACTGGACGCTGTGATAAACAGGATATTGGACTAGATGAACCATAGCTCTGAGCCAATTTCTCTGTTAGATAGTCATTTGATAGGGGCTTTTCTATAGCCAAATATTCGTTTCAGGGTAACTCGGGAACAAAGTAGAAATTTTAGTGTTCAATTTGCTTTGAAAAACTGCTTTAAAAAAAAACTGAATGAAAGACCATTTGGACATCTAATTTAAAAGAAAAGACTTTTTCCAAGACAGACGATGGCCTAAATCATCAGCGCTAACATTGGCAAGGAGGTAGGAATAATTCTGCTGCAAGTGTCGTTCATACTCATAGATCATATCACTCCTAGTTTAATACAGGCAACAAGACAGGCATATCAGAAATTTAATTTTTGTTTTTTAATTGAATGCTCTGCTAGAGGGACACTGATCCGATGTTTTGTGGAAAGGTTGTTCAAAGGGGCTGAAAACAATTCTTTTCCTGTCTACATAAGCAGCAAATTGTTTTCATTTCCAGTTGATGGGAGGCCTGGGGAGAAGTCCTTGCTGACAATTATTGTCAGGCATGGTTTATTTTAAGTACTGTAAACAGACCCTATGTGAAAGCACTACAATAATACCACCAAAAACACTACAGGTGCCTGGCTGCACTAACCTGCTTCAAGGACCAGTGATGTAACAAAGTATTTCATGAAACCAGTGTTCTTACAGCCATTTCCTTCCTTAGTGCAGACAAGATTATAGTCAGATTCTCATTCTAGCTGGAGGTTAAAAAACCCAGAGAGGTGGTGCAATCTTACCTTGTAGGTGGCAGGAAATGTTATAAGTGTAGTGTCATCTTAGAGAACTGGTCTGAAATCAATGAGATGAAATTCAGTAACGACAAGTACTACACTTAAGAAGTTAAAAATCAAATGCACAATGACAAAATGGGGACTCACTGGCTAGGTGGTCATACTGCTGCAAAGGATCTGGGGGTTCTAGTAGATCACATATGGAATATGAGTCAGCAATTGCAAAAAAAAAAAAAAAAAAAAAGCTAATATCACCATAGGGTATATTAACAGGAGTGGCATATGAAAGACACAGGAGGTAATTGTCCAGTTCTACTCAGCACTGGTGTAGCCTCTGCTGGAGTACTGTGTTCAATTCTGGGCACAGCGCTTTAGGAAAAATGTGGATGAACTGGAGAGAATCCAAATGAGAGCAACAAAAATGATAAAAGGTTTAGAAAACCTGACCTATGAGGAAAGGTTAAAATAAAAAACCTGGACACATTTAGTCTTGAGAAAAGAAGGCTGAGGGGAGAGGAGACACACCTGATAACAGTCTTCATATATGTTAATGGCTGTTATAAAGAGGATAGTGAACAATTGGTTCCATGCCCACTGAAGAGAGGACAAGAAATAATGGGCTTAATCTGCAGCAAGGGAGATTTACGTTAGATATTAGGAAAATTTCCTAATTATAAGGGTAGTTAAGCTCTGGAAGAGGCTTTCAAGGGAGTTTGTGGAATCTCCATCACTGGAGGTTGGACAAACTGTCAGAGATGGTCTAGGTTTACCTGGCCCTGTCTCAGAGCAGGGGCTGGACTCTATGTCCTCACAAGGGTCCTTCCAGCCCTCCATTTCTAGGATCTTGCTCTAGGTAAGCAAGCATGTAGCATATAAGGAAAATGTAATTGGTATGGAGCGGGGTAGGATCTAAATCGGAGCAGAATAACGTCAATGATAATAATGCTAGCACTGCTTAGCACCTGCACATTGCTTTACAGGTGCACAGCACTGTACAGCCTCTCTAGTTAACCCTCACAGCGTCCTTGTGAGATAGATCAGACAACCCTGACAGAGGCCCTTCATGATGGACAGTACACAGTGTGGGGGAAGCAAACACAGCATTCCTGTGACTGGGGAACTTGCTCATGGGCTCCAGCATAGACCCAGACTTGGGTGTTGATGGCCAGGTAGGGGGCATCACCAGGGCAGCACTGCATCACTTCAGCAGCCTCTGCCCTCAAACCACTGATTTAGGGGTGAAGGCTCCATGTTGCATTATCAGTTCTAAACAAACAAGTCCCCCTTCCACCCTCATGAGCAGCTGAACTCCCCTGGATAGCAATGTGGCAATGTGAATTAAATTCTGAAGGAACTAGTGTTTCCCAGCCTTTGGGGGAAGAAACTGAATTGTTTTTCAGAATGAAACAAATCTAGCTAATGTCAAATTTCCACGCGATTTGCCTAGATGAACAATCCTGTTTTAAAGCAACTTCAGTGGCACATAAATATGAGGAAAACTCTCTTTCTCAAAAGACTGTTAGACAATAAATGATGTGTTTCAACCTAATATACCTAGCTGCAGCATGAATAGCACAGTATAACAATGAAATGGATGCTAGTCTCTGTTGGGGCCAGGTAACAGTAGCCATTTCATGCCAATGGATATCACCAAGGTCAATTCATTTGGAATACACAGACATTACAGAAACAGAATAGGGCTCTTATGTTGAGGCATTCAATGTACATGATGTCCTTTTGGGTTAATGTTTTCAATTAAAGTTCCCAAATTGGCATTTGTGGGTACTCAGCGATGTGTCAGTAGCAATGACACCTTGCAGAATTGGGCCCTTAATTAGGTTTTAATAAGATGTTTATTGTAACGGCAGAAGTCTCATTACCATGACATGTCCTTAGAGTGAATGCAGACTGTGCTGAGAATGCCAATCAACCTTACAAGTCTTTCAAAACAGTGCACATAACTAGAATTGAGTAAAGAAGGCAGTGATTTGGAAGCAGATATTTTTAAAGAGGAAAGCAACTTTATATCCAAAGCTGAAACTTCAAGCACTTTATAATCATTCCATTTTAAAATGCCTTCATTAAAAAAGAAGAACAGTGACTAAGTAGAATCTGGCTGTTCAGAATAAATCCCCTACCAAAAATGTAAACAAACAGAGGGAGAAAGAGAAGAAGAATTCACAGTAAGCAGTATATGAGATTCAGGATACGGTCATTGGTGTTAGGAAGCAATTATGGGATTTGGTGCAATAAATCAAACAGCAGTCATATACATAGGACCGACTCTTGGGGCACCCTGCTTGATACCAGCTGCCAACTAGACAGGAAGCCATTGATTACTACCCGTTGAGCCCAACAATCTAGCCAGTTTTCTATCCACCTTATAGTCCATTCATCCAGCCCATACTTCTTTAACTTGCTGGCAAGAATACTGTGGGAGACCGTATCAAAAGCTTTGCTAAAGTCAAGGAATAACACATTCACTGCTTTCCCCTCATCCACAGAGCCAGTTATCTCATCATAGAAGGCAATTAGGTTAGTCAGGCTTGACTTGCCCTTGGTGAATCCATGCTGATTGTTCCTTATCACTTTCCTCTCCTCTAAGTGCTTCAGAATTGATTCCTTGAGGACCTGCTCCATGATTTTTCCAGGGACTGAGGTGAGGCTGACTGGCCTGTAGTTCCCCGGATCCTCCTTCTTCCCTCTTTTAAAGATGGGCACTATATTAGCCTTTTTCCAGTAATCTGGGACTGCCCCCGATCGCCACGAGTTTTCAAAGATAATGGCCAATGGCTCTGCAATCACATCTGTCAACTCCTTTAGCACCCTCAGATGCAGCGCATCTGGCCCAATGGACTTGTGCTCATCCAGCTTTTCTAAATAGTCCTGAACCACTTCTTTCTCCACAGAGGGCTGGTCACCTCCTCCCCTCCACCCCCCACTATGCTGCCCAGTGCAGTAGTCTGGGAGCTGACCTTGTTCATGAAGACAGAGGCAAAAAAAGCATTGAGTACATTAGCTTTTTCCACATCCTCTGTCACTAGGTTGCCTCCCTCATTCAGTAAGGGGCCCACACTTTCCTTAACTTTCTTCTTGTTGCTAACATACTTGAAGAAACCCTTCTTGTTACTCTTAACATCTCTTGCTAGCTGCAACTCCAAGTGTGATTTGGCCTTCCTGATTTCACTCCTGCATGCCTGAGCAATATTTTTATACACCTCCCTGGTCATTTGTAAGCTTCTTTTTTGTGTTTAAGATCAGCAAGGATTTCACTCTTAAGCCAAGCTGGTCGCCTGCCATATTTACTATCCTTTCTACACATTGGAATGGTTTGTTCCTGCAACCTCAATAAGGATTCTTTAAAATACAACCAGCTCTCCTGAACTCCTTTCCCCCTCATGTTATTTTCCCAGGGGATCCTGCCCATCAGTTCCCTGAGGGAGTCAAAGTCTGCTTTTCTGAAGTCCAGGGTCCATATTCTGCTGCTCTCCTTTCTTCCTTGTGTCAAGATCCTGACCTCAACCATCTCATGGTCACTGCCTCCCAGGTTCCCATCCACATTTGCTTCCCCTACTAATTCTTCCCTGTTTGTGAGCAGCAGGTCAAGAAGAGCTCTGCCCCTAGTTGGTTCCTCCAGAACTCACAGCAGGAAATTATCCCCTACACTTTCCAAAAACTTCCTGGATTGTCTGTGCACTGCTGTATTGCTCTTCCAGCAGATATCAGGGTGATTGAAGTACCCCAGGTCAACCAGGGCCTGTGGTCTAGTAACTTCTGTTTGTTGCCAGAAGAAAACCTTGTCCACCTCATCCCCCTGGTCTGGTGGTCTACAGCAGACTCCCACCACAACATTACCCTTGTTGCTCACACTTCTAAACTTAATTCAGAGACTCTCAGGTTTTTCTGAAGTTTCATACAGGAGCTCTGAGCAGTCACACTGCTCTCTTACATACAATGCAACTCCTCCACCTTTTCTGCCCTGCCTGTCCTTCCTGAACAGTTTATATCCATCCATGACAGTACTCCAGTCATGTGAGTTATCCCACCAGGTCTCTGTTCTTCCAATCACATCATAATTCCTTGACTGTGCCAGGACTTCCAGTTCTCCCTGCTTGTTTCCCAGGCTTCTTGCATTTGTGTATAGGCACTTAAGATAACTCGCTGATCATCCTGCTTTCTCAGTATGAGGCAGGAGTCCTCCCCTCTTGCGCTCTTCTGCTTGTGCTTCCACTGGGATCCCACTTCCCCACTTACCTCAGGGCTTTGGT
Organism: Mauremys mutica; assembly: GCF_020497125.1. Classification (NCBI taxonomy): domain Eukaryota; kingdom Metazoa; phylum Chordata; order Testudines; family Geoemydidae; genus Mauremys; species Mauremys mutica. The sequence goes on along the minus strand of NC_059078.1, from coordinate 113,816,849 downwards.
CTCCTTCCCCCGGTGAACCTAGTTTAAAGCCCTCCTCACTAGGTTAGCCAGCCTGCTTGCAAAGATGTTCTTCCCTCTCTTCATTAGGTGGAGCCCGTCTCCTTCTTGGAACACCATCCCATGGTCAAAGAATCTAAAGCCTTCTCTCCGACACCACCTGCGTAGCCATTTGTTGACTTCCATGATTCGGTGGTCTCTAGCTGGGCCTTTTCCTTCCACAGGGAAGATGGACGAGAACAAAATTTGCACCTCAAACTCCTTTATCCTTCTTCCCAGAGCCACGTAGTCTGCAGTGATCTGCCCAAGGTCATTCTTGGTAGTATCATTGGTGCCCACGTGGAGAAGCAGGAAGGGGTAGTGATCCTAGTCCTCCCCATGTTATGTGTTAAATATTTAAGGTTGATTTATGAATTCATTAAAGAGAGTCTGGTCCAAAAACACAGAACTAACAAGACACATATCTGTTCCACCATTCTGTTAGTTTGTGGGCCTTTGCCAATTACCATCAGCTGTACATATTGTATATAGAACCTGATCCTATTTAAGTGAACTACAAAACTCCCATTGATGTTTGACCCTTACTGGCTTTTGGGGAAAAGGTGCATCTCTATATTTGTCCATAAAGCACCTAGCACTCTCTGTGCACAGAAAACATAATAAATAATAGTAATGATACAAAACCTACTGCTGGGCATGGCTCTGTGCAGGTCCCTATACTTACAACTCATACAAAAAAAGCAATTTTCTTTTCCAATTCATCCTATTAAACTTCCTTTTAAAAATTGTTAAAGGCTGTGCAGTGTCCAGAGTAGATTGTGACAATCTTTGTCAGAGCTTCCACATTCTCAGAAGCTTTATTTCCACTTCATTAAACTATTTTCCAACAGGCTAAGACTAGAACAAAATGTCTTGCCTTCAGCAAAGTGAATTAGACTGACAACAGGACTACGGGCCTGATCCAAACCCCAGTGAAATCAAAGTCTTTCTACTGATTTCAGAGGGCTTTGGCTCACATTCTCAGCACGTCTTCTGACGATCCAGGCAATTATGGGGTAATGGGATCTTTTGGGAATATATTTCAAATCAATTGATAGCATAACAAGTGCTAATAGAGTCACTGCTTCCTTTTAAATTAATCAAGTAAATCAAAAAAGTTTTCTTGAGAGGAAAATAATGCATTGAGTAGGCCTAGCTACACTTTTCCATTGAAACTGTTTCTCAAAGGAAAATTGGGTTTTCAGCAAAACTAAGTTTTTTGCTAAAAGCACTTGCTTTCTGCAACAATTTTTGACTTTTTATTGACAGTGCAGAAACCAGAAAACCAAAATTTTCTGTCCCCAAACCAAGAAGTTTCAGTGTCAGGCAAAGCAAAACAAACCAGCCAACCAACCCACCCTTTTTTCAACAAGAAGCTGCTATTTTCCACAGGGGAAAAAAATAAATCTGACCAGCTCTTACACCAAGGAGCTCAGAACAGTAGCTTTTAAACAAGAAAATATTGTCTTCCTGCAACCCAAAGTGGAACTAGTAAGGAGGAAAAAAACCAACAGAACTATGTTTTGTTCCTGCATCTGAGGATCTACTTAGGGGGCGGGTGGGACATGGAAGGCTCATCAATTCAGGCTGAGGGAGAGGAGCCGGTGGTGAGCAGAAATTTCCTGATGCTACCCTTGTTCCATTCACTTGCCTTTCTGTGGATCTATGTACAATGGCGCTGGAATGTGTAATTTCCAGTTAGAGGAAACGTAGCTGAACTAGCTCTCGTATAGCTAGCATGCTAAAAATGGAGGTGCAGCCACCGCAGCACTAGGGGGTATCTTACTCTGAGCACACACGTAGGGCCTCAGAAAGGATCCCACATGAAGCAGCTAGCCCCTCCCACCACTTCAGCTACACTTCTATTTTTAGATCAGAACTAACTAACCCAGGTATCTTTCCCCAAGCTGGAAATTACACCTTCCTGCTCTTGTGTAGACTAATCTTGACTCTGAGACAGCTAATATCTTTGGAGCACCATGAAAAAGGGGTGAGCACTGGAGCTGGTGGAGTCGCAGCAATGGAAATGTGTGACACTTCCTTCTAACTTGTTGCAGACTTAAATCCTACTTGCTGGGTAAGATTGATTGGGAAGTGGCAAGATAATTCTGAGAATACTAAGTTCCTTAACTTGTTGCTGCTTTAGAATTTGCCCTCTCCATGTGCCAGAACATCAGGGAAGAGAGAGTTTCTCCTGCTAAGAACCCCTATTCACCATCCAGGTTTTGGTTTTTCCTGGGTTGTAGTCAAGGCAACTGTGATACAGTCAACCAGTAGTGTCGTCCAAGCAACTGTCAAGGGGATATGCCATGCTACCAGGGTCCAAAAGGCAAGAGGTGTACAGTTATGTATAATCAACCTGTTCTACCCCACATGTATTGTAGAAGATCATTTAAATCTCCTCTTTCATCACCATAAGAGACGAATTAATTAAGACGTATGAATGATATAAACTGGTATGAAATGAGCTTGAAAAATCATACTAGCCTTTAAAAAAAAAACAAGTGGCATCAGAAGAGCTATGGCCAAGCTATGGCCATGGGGTGGGGGTCAGTATTTGGGTGTCCAACTGCAGATACCTTAAAAGATTCTGAAAAACAATGTGAAAAAAAATCACTAGTCATGTTTGAAAATCTGACATTTGAATAACCTTGCAGTCAAGAAAGGATGAAAGCTTTTCTAGCTACGTAATCATACACACAATGGGTTAATCACAAAATCATTCTGGTAGGTAAATACTTGCTCTCCAAAATGTTATATGAGAGACATTTCATTTAAAAAATAAAACAAACCACCCTGAACAGAGGGTAACCAACAGCAACATTTTCTTGAAATATTTTATGCCAAGACAATAATTGTCACAGACCACATTTCCAAAGAGCCCTTGGAGACACCGCAGACAATTACACACTGTACCAATTGTCATAGATAGATACCACTTAACATTGTTATTATGCAAATCTGTTTTTTTTTAAACCCATCTAATACAGTCATGACACTTATGGTTTAATAAGTAGAGAGATCTGTTTGGCGTTTTCCTTTACAGTAATTTAATGCAAACAACAGTGGGGAAAATTCAGAGGGGATATAAGGGTTATTTGGTGGAAGAAGAAACCAAACAGAAAACCAAATGCTCCAAATTGTTTTTTACAGGGCTTACACTGTAATGATTTTGCACAGTTCTTGGATGGATCGCTGGATCGCTCTGCAGAAGAAGCCAAAGATTACCATTTCTAGGGTCCATTCTTATCCTAAAACTTTTGATGATTTGGATAGATATTGCTAACCTGTGTAGCTCAGATTAAAGATTAACTTCATCTTGTGACTCCCTAATATGAACTCCCTAAACAAACGGTAAAGGAAAATAGGTTAAAGACACAGTCGTATTGCATCACGTAGACGAAGAACTGTTTAAAGTGTATAACAATGGAGAGATAAATATGTCGCAATCCGATTCATAGTTATGGCTCTGTATGGCCAATTGTCGGTCCACGGCCATCTTGCCCTGCTAAAAGGACAAGGCAGCCTCCATTTTGGACCAGATTCTTGTTGTATAGGAGAGGGCAAAAAACTCTGGTAAAAACTGCTGTAGTAGGTGGAATCCACAACCAAGTCAGTTGTGCTCTCCTGTGTTTTTTGGTTTTTTTTGTTCTGTTGCTGGGCCATCTAAAGGTCAGGCTAGTTCTGTGTATGAAGGCCTGATTCTGCCCGGCAACCTGTTTTTTTTGGGTCGGTCGTCTGGAGGTCAGGCTAGTTCTGCCCGGCAACTCCAGAGTACTGTATACAGAGCCTTAGTTCTGCCCAGCGACTCACTTTCCCGCTCTTTTTGGACCCAGTCATCTAAGGGTCAGGTTTGTTTACTTGTCAACTCCAGTGTGCCGTGTGCAAATCCTTCCGACATGGGGTGGCAACAGCTCGAAACCTGAAGGGAGGAGGGACCAGGGAGCCAATCAGATGCTGACACAGGGAGTGAGACCCTTCTATAAAACTAGGTCCCCCCCCAAAATTTGTGTGGAGCATCCGCGTGTTAGCTGAAGGACCTGATCACTCGTTCGGCCAGGGTCTCCTCCCGGTAAAGTGCACTCGTGTCGTATCATTTGGATTCGTCGTCGTTTGGACCCGATCCCTGTCAGCTCGTCATGCTTCTGGTGTCTGTTCTGCTGGTCAGCTGCGCCTGGAGTGCAGTATTTGCTTTTTGATATCTGACAGTTAGCTTATCTAGCCTCTTATTTTTTCCCCTCTCTAACTTGGTACCAAATATCTACTCAGGATATCAGGATTGTATTAGTGAGCTCAGAATTGCACAATTGCTTAGCTAGCTTGTATAATTGTTCTACTTGTTATCGAATTGTTAATTGCAAACTGATTTATGTGTTTGAATCACTGCTCTGTCTTTGTCCGGAGTGAATGAGTCTGGGAGCTGTCTCCACCTGGAGATTAGCTGACCAAGGGGTTCCTGTCCCCGCGGTCTGACTGAGTGGAATCTGCCCAGCTGCAGCCGCACCACACTCTGGGTTACCCTTAGTGTGAAAGCAAGGGTGGCTGAGGCAGTGGCCCGTGGGTCTCTTTCTCTGTGTAGCACCGGGCATCGCTCTGACGAACCCGATTCCTAGCTTGTGTGATTGGTGTGTCTGCCTATTTGGTGTGGTGTGGTGAGCAGTATAAAGTATATTATTACTGTGTTTTGGGGTGTGTTTGTACTTTTGATACCATCCCAGCCAAAGTTGCCTACTCCCCCAGCCCAAGTTGTAATTATCCCCTAAATAAACGCAGCCACTTGGCTTTTCACTGTTATTCTGGTCCTGCCTGTTTTTCCTCACTCAATACCAAGCTTTAACGAACCGCAATCTAATTCGGACAAAATATAGATGGATAGTACTGTCAGGAGAGAGAGACAAGTTCAGTGGTGAATTCAACAGGTGAATAGAAGAGGGTACAAGAAACAAATGCATTAGGTAGTTTGGCCATCCTTATTTAAATTATAATTCTGGGGGCTACCGGAATCCAATGAGGGGGATCATGGAAAGATTTTAAAGGAAACTGAATGTTAAAGCCTGTGTTTTGTAAACTGGTGGTAGTATTCATAATTAAAAAATTATTAAAGCTAATGTTAAAATTATGTGGTACATAGTGTCGAAGAAAAACTCAGTTCTCGCTTTTTGTTTGGGTGCAGCAAAATCAAATACTTTATTATTTCTCCAGTAATTACAATGGAGGGAGAGAGTGCCATAGGACACAGGGTCGCCCCAGTCCTGGACAGGTCTCTCAACTGGTAAACAATTACATCAAGCCTTTATACCTTTGTTACAGACAATTTCTAGCAATCATGGAGACAGTAAAAAGCAACAAATACATTTTGTTTATACATAGCAGAAAGGCTTATCTTATTTGTCTCTCTCTTAAGAAAAGCAAGCCTGCATTTTGGTTAGTGATTGCAAGGTCATAATAACTTTGTACACAGTTCTTGTCCTGTCGCCTCGCACTATCTTTGCTCCTACAAGTCTCACGTCATTAGGGTTACAGTATGGCCTGACTCTTGCTAACTGACTGACACGCATTAAAATCCACTTCAAATCCTTATTGAAGCTTTCCCTGCTTCCACAATAGGTTAAGAAAAGAATGTCCGTATATTTGAATATAGTGCTTAAATTATCCAGAAATACAAAGGTTGGTTTAAAAGTCATACAATAAATATAGTACATAATCCGCAATAACCCAAATTCGGATTAATAAATGTAATGATACCGTCTAGTTATTAGCATCCAAATATTCAGGTACATCACTCATGAAAAAGTTATATAGAGAGTTGATTGTGAAAAGCAAGTACAGCTATGAATGAAGATTGTCCTTCATACTACTACTAAATTACTTCTAGGGATGCAAAACAAATTGCACACTGTGGTATTTTTCTCTTGCCTTTTCAGCCTTTTAGTCCATGTGTTGGGGAATTAAAGTTAGAAGCATTTTGTTTAAAACAAAAGTAATGAACGATGACCCAAACAAATTACGTAAATGGAAACTTTGTACCTTTCTAAGTCAGAACAACAGTTATTTTTCCTTCTCTGAAATGAAGTGGTTTAGTAGAAAGAACCACTCAATGTTCAAAGTGCTGGCTTAAGCACAGCTTGTTGTTGCTACAGACTGCAACTAGATGAGTCTGGTGACTCACAATTGGATAAGTAGCCTTCTGCTTCCAGGACATCACTTTGAATTGACCTAGATCAATCTGATATAAACATCATTATTAACAGACAACTTCAATAACTTCCGACAACATTTGAGAGGTAGCAAGGTCCATAGGTCTGGGCATCGGGACAGTCAGGTTGTTCTGCCTTGAACTCCCTCTGGTTTATCTTGGGCAAGCGACTAAACTTATAGACAGTTTCATTGTCTATAGAACAGAAGCAATTATACTTGTCCATCTCTTTTTAACAGAGAAAAAGATAGTCTAGTGAATTATTTTATTATTGCTCATGACCCTCCCCTCAAAAAACCACAGCCAACCACAAACCATTTCAGGTGGCACTAATTAGCATCCTTCATCTTGTTGGCAGCCTCAGCAGGACAGTGTGTGATTGGGTGGTAGGGGATGGAGAAGTGGGACCAATGGCAGATTAGATATTTTCCATGACGTTATTCTTAAAGCGCCAAAAGTACATGTGCACAAAAATCTCTGCTTTGCTCAGCAGTCCAGTGATAGAGGAAATTAGAGGAATGTACTTTCTTGAAATGGGAACTGCAAATGCCTGGAGAAATAAAACAAAGGTTCCCTGGCTTCATGATGTTTCTGTAGCTTGTGTGTTAATGTTACTATAAACAATGGCTTTTGTGTCTTCTCAGAACACTACTGAGCTGTTCTTCTTTATGCAGGGGAGAAATGCCCCAGCCCAGATCCTCCTCAGCTGGTGCACATTGGTGCTTCTCCATGGAAGATCAGAACAATGCTGATTTACACCAGCTGATATTCTGTCCACTCCCCTCACATCAAACTGGGCTCAAGCGAGACTTGTGATTTGGCCAGTCCTCCAAGCTGATCAAGGTGAAGATCAGGTGATGAGATGCCTCTGACAATGGTGCTGGATGTCAGACAGTTTAAGGACTTGGGAAGGGAAGTTAGCAGTAAATCCCTTCTCTTTCCAGTCCTGCTGTTGGAGGGGAGACTAAATTGGCCCACAAAGTGATTGGCTATGTGTCGCCTCAAGCACTTGTGTTGCTAACACTAATGGACTGACTTAGGGCAGGTCTGCACTATGGGGGAAAATCGACATAAGATACACAACTTCAGCTACGTGAATAACATAGCTGAAGTCGAAGTATCTGATATCGAATTACTTACCATCCTCATGGCGCGGGATCGACATCCGCGGCTCCCCATGTCGACTCCGCTACTGCCGTTCGCGTTGGTGGAGTTACGGAGTCGACATGAGTGCGTTCGGGGATCGATATATCGCGTCTAGATGAGACGCGATATATCGATCCCCTAGAAATCGATTGCTACCCGCCGATACGGCGGGTAGTGAAGACGTACCCTTAGCTGTGCTAAATCTGACAGCGCTGGCAGCATGTTGTGTATTTAACATGGAGACTCAAATGTCTGAATTAGATGATATCTTGTTAGCCTGCTAGGTTGTGCAGAACACTCAGGAAACATCAGCCATTTGTTCATAACCCCTTGTGCTGTGGGGTGACTAATTTCTATTGCATTGAAAAGATGTTGAGCTGCAGGGAGGAGAGAGGCCCAGGGGTGATGTCATTGACCCTCAGTTATACTTTCTCTCTAGGTGCTAAAAAGATCCTTGCTGTGAAATGGGCATTAGGCAGCCATTTGTGCACATGCCTGAGGAGTCTCTGGGAGAGTGGATTCTTCTTGGTTGGCCATCAACACATGGTCCTGATGGAAATCTGTCTTGTCAGTGTTTGTTGCTCCTTTGTTGCCACTGAAAGGTTAGTGTGGGCGTTTCCCACTTACTATATATTTGTTACCAAAATATGTGGTAATACTTCATAACTTTGCATACAACTCAACAAGATAGTAATGTTCAACAGATCAAGACTTTAAATGATACCTCATAAGGCATACTTTGTAAAAAAAAATATCAATCAAATCAGTGGTGAATGTGAGGGCTCCAGGGTGCTATTTTGAGGTACAGGGTGTCACAGCTCTGTAGACTTCAGCTCTTAGAAGGAGACACCACTTGAGAAAAACTCATTCCACCTAGTTGCAGGTGCATATACAAATATTTAACAATTAGAGTAATTAATTATGGGAACAACTTATCCATGGATTCCCCATCACTGGCAATTTTAAAAACGTGACTGGACATTTAAAAAAAAAATAGGCTCTATTTCAAACAGGAATTAATTCAGGGAAGTTCTATAGCTTCTGTTATACAGGAGGTCAGACTAGATGATCACAATGGTCCCTTTTGGCCTTTTAATCGACAAATATATGAAAATATCCAGTACATTACAGTTGATACTATTAATTAGTATCCCCAAATTATGTAAATATTTACGCAGGTGCTTCATTTAGGCACTGTGAGAAGTCCTATTGACTGTATAGTGTGCAAAGTTAAGGGAAGCATCATAAAATTGCATTACTCTACTGTTAATTTTATTTTGATGCTAGTGAGGTATTTTGCCTTTCGTAGTCTAATGAATTTATACTGAGTAATATTTGATTTTCAAAGAAGAAACGGATAATTTGACCAGGATAAAATATCTCCCTCCCCTTTATGTTAAGAAGACCAGAAAATTAGATTTAAATTTATCATCAGAGAAGAGGCTTTTTGTAAAAAGCTATAAAGTTCTAAATCGAGAGGCCTTTGGGTGTCATGGGAATGTTCTATTATTAACAAATTCTCATATAATGGTGTTAACACAATCAGTTTGCAATTTGGAGATGGTAATTTGAACAATTGGCATTGTCATTACTTAACTGCATTTCAAGTTACCCACAGAACATTCAGATTCTCAAGCAAATGCACAGCAGAGGATGAGCAAAGATCAGAGAGAAATTGTTGATGCAGTGTTGAAATTAAGTAAATTGCAAAGTGGGATAAAACCCACATTAGGAGGCCCAGCTGTATCTAACCCTGTGTCCTTTTTCGTTAGAATACCCACCATCTGGTGTAACCTGGTAAACTCTTAAGGCCAAAAAAAATTGATCTGAGGTAATTTTGTGAGCTAGGATAAAGTTATCCCCATCTGAGATAATCTAGCAGGCTACAGAGAAAGAGGATGTCCAAAAGTCAGAGCATTAGACTCTAGAGACCTTGGTTCAAGTCCATGCTTCCTGTGGCCCCTGGGCAAGTCTCTAGGCTTCAGCTCCCCATTGTGTACAACAGCGACAATTTTATATCTCTACCTTGTGAGGGGGGTAAATAAAGATCAAAGATTGTGTAGTGCTCAGATACTCCAGGAATGGGAGCCATATAAGTACCTAAGTTGGATAGAACAACACTGGAGACAGAGAAATACTCTCCCTCATCCCTTCAATTTAAAACCGTAAGAAGCAGATTTGGTATAAAGTGCCAAGCTCTCCAATGTATCTCATTTCAATGGACATCACTCAGTTAGTACCAAATGATTTGTGTGTCCCCCTCCCATCACGGTAAAAATCAGATATAAAGAATCACAAAGCTAAGGTTATAGAAAGTTATTTACACGGAAGGGATAATCCAGCAGCATTTTAAATTTAATTCTTCAAATAATTAAATCCCCCCACCCCCATTCCTTCTCACATGATGTGCTCCAAGTTTGGGCACTGGCAGATAGGGAAACAGGAATTACACAATTTCTCATTTCATTTTTCTGGGACATTTTAAACCTAAGTTGATATTTTACATCCTCCCACCCAGTCTTTTGTTCTCAACATTAGTACCTGTCATCTCTTGGCAAGAAGAAAAAACCAAAACATTCTCTATGTTCATAGCAATGGAAATATAAATTATATAGATTGTGGCCCAAACTTTCATATTGTAATTTGATGTCCAAATTCCTCCTTTAGACGCTCAGAAAGCTGGCTAGATCGTCGGGCTCAACGGGTAGCGATCAATGGCTCCATGTCTCGTTGGCAGCCGGTATCAAGCGGCGTGCCCCAAGGGTCAGTGTTGTTCAATATTTTAATTAATGATCTGGAGGATGGCGTGGACTGCACCCTCAGGAAGTTTGCAGATAACACTGGACTGGGAGGAGTGGTAGATATGCAGGAGGGTAGGGATAGCATAAAGAGGGACCTAGACAAATTAGAGGATTGGGCCAAAAGAAACCTGATGAGGTTCAACAAGGACAAGTGCAGAGTCCTGCATTTAGGACAGAAGAATCCCATGCACTGCTACAGACTAGGGACTGAATGGCTAGGCAGCACTTCTACAGAAAAGAACCTAGGGGTTACCATGGATGAGAAGCTGGATATGAGTCAACAATGTGCCCTTGTTGCCAAGAAGACTAATGGCATTTTGGGCTGTATAAGTAGGGGCACTGCCAGCAGATTGAGGGATGTGATCATTCCCCTCTATTCAACATTGGTGAGGCCTCATCTGGAGTACTGTGTCCAGTTTTGGGCTCCACACTACAAGAGGGATGTGGATAAATTGGAGAGAGTCCAGCAGAGGGCAACAAAAATGATTAGGGGGCTGGAGCACATGATTTATGAGGAGCGGTTGAGGGAACTGGGATTGTTTAGTCTGCAGAAGAGAAGAATGAGGGGGGATTTGATAGCTGCTTTTAACTACCTGAAAGGGGGTTCCAAAGAGGATGGATCTAGACTGTTCTCAGTGGTAGCAGATGAGAGAACAAGGAGTAATGGTCTCAAGTTGCAGTGGGGGAGGTTTAGGTTGGATATTAGGAAAAACTTTTTCACTAGGAGTGTGGTGAAGCACTGGAATGGGTTACCTAGGAAGGTGGTGGAATCTCCTTCCTTAGAGGTTTTTAAGGTCAGACTTGACAAAGCCCTGGCTGGGATGATTTAGTTGGGGATTGGTCCTGCTTTGAGCAGGGGGTTGGACTAGATGACCTCCTGAGGTCCCTTCCAACCCTGATATTCTATGATTCTATGAACTTCAAACAGCCACCCACTTTAGAAAAACCTATAAACCTTATTACCTCATCAAAGCTTGATTACAGTCTATAGGTATGACACAGGGAACAAAAATTTGATAATAGAGGGTTCGTCAAGCTAGCAAAAAAGGTATGACAAGATCCAATGGCTGGAAGCTGAAGCTAGACAAATTCAGACTAAACACTTGTGCCCTATTTTTAATCAAGAGTAAATAACCATTGGAAGAACTAACCAAGGGCCATGGTGGAGTCTTCATCAATGGGAATTTTTAATTAAGCTTGCGTGTTTTTCTAAAAGAAATGCTGTAGTTCCAACAGGAATTGACTCAGGGAAGTCCTATGGGGAGAGGTCAAACTAGATGACCACAATAGTCCCTTCTGGCCTTATAATCTACAAAAGCAGCATCAGATTTGTGAAAAGCATGACTGCCTCCCCCTACATACAAGCACAGTCAGGTGAGTATTTAAATAGCTGTTCGGTGTGCTTAACCTTGTGGTTTCTGCTAACTAAAACAAGAGAAGCCGAGTTTTTCAGGTTGTGTAGTCTGAGATTTTCGCTAATAATGAAAGAATTCTCAAAGGCATTATCTGGTTTAAAGCATGTCACTCTCTGTATTCTCCAATATTATGACAGGTCTAGCATGCCCCAGCAGTCATTTGCACAGGTTTCAGTGCTACATTATGTTCCTATATTAGATAAGACTTAACTTTGTGCTATTACCACATTGCCAGTCAATCAAAACAGCAAGTCACCAGCTTCAACCATGCTTTCCCTAACAACAGACAGTACTGTTGTCTGAGGAGGAAATCAATACACTATGGAATTGAGGTTCCTCACAGGATTTGGGTGAAATAGCAAACAGTACCAATAAACCAAGTGTGCATTTATTCCTCTGCAAGACAGCACTTGTCAAGACACAACAAATAGGCCACAAGCCCCTAGCAATCAAATGCACTGTGTATCCTGCAGATACAGCGCATTGACTGTTTATATTGCCAAATGATTAATTTTCATTTCAACTTATTGATGTTATCGTTTTTCCCGAGCTAAAACCCATGCACAATGTTAAGTCACATTTTTTATACTCAAACTGAGCTTGTTTATCACTTCATGAAGCAAGCTTTCGTCTGGAAAAAATCAGGCTTAATTGCAATGGTTAGGTAGACGCGGAACCTGGCCAGGCTGGAGAATTCTCACACACCAGTGCCAACGCATTTCAATTCTAACTTACTACTCACCTGCTGTTTGATTGCTTGGCACCGGTTGAGCAGAAGTGGTCAGGTGCTTAGGATAAAGTCATCTTACACCACCTAACCCTCCTGGATCCCTGATGGACGCCCTATCATTTAAATGGAAACATCATTTTCAGGCTTCTTATAACCTATGACCAACACCTCAGCTGGAGTACATCAGAGTAGTTCCCCTGACTTTACTGGAGCACTGCCAATATAAACTAGCTGAAGCTATGTCGCTATAGCTTTTATTTCTTTGCAGTTGTTTTCTGACGGCAATTGTTATTCTATTTTCTGTCAGCCTTTTTGAGAGGTTTGGTTTTTAATCAGCCAAAGTGCCAATACCTCCCACACCTGCTCCTGCACTAAAAAAAATGTTCTTGTGTTAATTGTGCTTGATGAAAACACATTAAGTCTTAAGTATAGGGCAGCAAAGTGAGGATAGAGTCAAAGTGATCTAACTTCTCCATGCAACAAGCCATTTGGGAAATAAGGGGTGCACTTTGCACTAATCTGGGAAATCAACAGCCTGCAACGAGTTTTGAGTTAAACACGTGCACCTGCGTAAAGCCCAAGTAAATGAGCTTTGTGCTGGGAACTGTGCATGGGATGAAATTCACCTGGAGGGCCAGGCAAGGAAGTGATCCCTTTTCATGGCTATTGGCTCAGTGACGTAATGGACTTAGCAGCCATGCCCAATGCCCAGTGCCCAGCCTGTCCCTAAAGTCCCCCCTAGGGAGGGTTGTGTGCACTTGGCAGGGGCTATCAAGTCTTCTTGTGTACCTGCTTAACAATCAATCACTCCAGCCCATCATGGATCCACAGCCCCCAAGGTGATGGGGGAATTTCATCCTTTGTGGACATCAGAGCTGCTATCTGGTACCTGTGACTACACACAGCAGTTTGGGAGACTAGCTCTCTACTTCCATGTCCTCCTATTTCAATTGGCTGACCAAGCATGGAGGAAAGATTCATGTGACTGTAATCAGTACAGCTAACAAAATAGCAGAATTGATCAGAATCGCCCAAATCACCTCTTCCCTAGAATCATTCTCACGTCTTCTCTTTCTCCTTCATAGTCATACTATAGTTTTCATAATACTCTAAGGGTGCAGTAGAGTTCTGTTGTATTCAGGGGCGGCTCTACATTTTTGGCCGCCCCAAGCAGTCATGCGCGGGAGGCGCCCCGGAGCCGCAGGAGCAGCGGACCTCCCGCGGGCATGACTGCAGAGGGACCGCTGGTCCCGCGTGGCTCGGCTGGACCTCCCGCGGCTGCGGACGGTTCGCGGGTCCGGCGGCTCCGCTTGAGCTGCCGCAGTCATGCCTGCGGGAGGTCCAGCCGAGCCGCGGGACGAGCGCCCCCTCCGCAGTCATGCCTGCGGCAGGTCCAGTCGTCCCGGGGCTCCGGTGGACCTCCCGCAGGCATGACTGCGGCAGGTCCGCCGGCCCAGCCTGCCGCCCACCTCCGGCCGCAGGGGAAGCCCCCTAGATTTTGTCGCCCTAGGCACCAGCTTGTTTTGCTGGTGCCTAGAGCCGCCCCTGGTTGTATTGCATGTATCTTCCACTGGTTTGTGGTAGTATTTACTGAATCTCCCATGTACATTAAGAAAAATAGTTAACCGCCACCCCTTTAAAGACCTCTGAGAGAATCCCAGTACCCTTGCCAGATGGGCAGAACATAATTAGGCAATCTCATTCGTCACTGAGGCCATGACTCAGTAGACTGTCCTGACTCAGCAATGTACTTTGCCAGTGCTCAGTGTTAGGCATGTGTTTAACTCCCATTTAGTTTGCTGAATAGGGATGGACTTACGCACACGCTTAAACGCTTTGCTCAATTGGAGGCTCAGCGTGAAAACCTGGCCCCATAAATCAATAGTAAAGCTCCAACTGACGTAGGGTATGTCTACACCACAAGAGTAGTTCGATTTAACTTAGGTCGAATTTGTGGATTTGACCTTATGAATTCGAATTTGTGTATCCACACTAAGGACACTAATTCGACTTTGTGAGTCCACACTAACGGGGCAAGCGTCAACATTGGAAGCGGTGCATTCTGGGCAGCTATCCCACAGTTCCCGCAGTCCCCGCTTCCCATTGGAATGCTGGGTAGAGCCCCCAATGCCTGCTGGGGGAAAAATGTGTCGAGGGTGGTTTTGGGTAACTGTCGTCATTCAATCGTCACTCCCACCCTCTCTCCCTGAAAGCGCCGGTGGGAAATCTGTTACCGCACTTTTCTGGTCAGTGACAGCGCGGACGCCACAGCACTGCGAGCATGGAGCCCGCTGCGATCATCGCTGCACTTATGGCCGTTGTCAACTCCTCGCACCTTATCGTCCACCTCTTCCACAGTCAGCCGCTGAGAAATCGGGCGAGGAGGCTCCGGCAGCGCGGTGAGGACATGAAGGGTCAGAGTGGCACAGACCTCTCAGAAAGCACGGGATCCCGCGCCGCGGAGATCATGGTGGCAATGGGTCACGTTCATGCTATGGGACGGCGATTCTGGGCCCGGGAAACAAGCACAGACTGGTGGGACCGCATAGTGCTGCAGGTCTGGGATGAATCACAGTGGCTGCGAAACTTCAGGATGCGTAAGGGCACTTTCCTTGAACTGTGTGACTTGCTGGCCCCTGCCCTGAAGTGCCAGGACACCCGGATGCGAGCAGCCCTGACTGTGCAGAAGCGAGTAGCCATAGCCCTCTGGAAACTTGCAACGCCAGACAGCTACCGGTCAGTAGCGAACCACTTTGGCGTGGGCAAATCTACCGTGGGGGTTGCTGTGATGCAAGTAGCCCACGCAATCGTTGACCTACTGCTCTCAAAGGTAGTGACCCTGGGAAACGTCCAGGTCGTCATAGATGGCTTCGCCGCGATGGGATTCCCAAACTGCAGTGGGGCTATAGATGGCACTCACATCCCTATCCTGGGACCGGCCCACCAGGCCAGCCAGTATATTAACTGAAAGGGCTACTTTTCAATGGTGCTGCAAGCACTGGTGGACCATAGGGGACGTTTTACCAACATCTACGTCGGGTGGCCGGGCAAGGTTCATGACACGCGTGTTTTCAGGAACTCTTGTCTGTTTAGACGCCTGCAGGAAGGTAGTTTCTTCCCGGACCACAAAATAACTGTTGGGGATGTGGAGATGCCTACAGTGATCCTCGGGGACCCAGCCTACCCGCTAATGCCCTGGCTCATGAAGCCCTATACAGGCGCCCTGGACAGTGACAAGGAGCTCTTCAACTACCGGCTGAGCAAGTGCAGAATGGTGGTGGAGTGTGCTTTCGGACGTCTCAAGGGGAGATGGAGGAGCTTACTCACTTGCTCGGATCTCAGCGAAACCAATATCCCCATTGTTATTGCAGCTTGCTGTGTGCTCCACAATCTCTGTGAGAGCAAGGGGGAGACCTTTATGGTGGGATGGGAGGTTGAGGCAAATCGCCTGGCTGCTGATTACGCTCAGCCAGACACCCGTGCGATTAGAAGAGCCCAGCGGGAAGCGCTGTGCATCCGGGAGACTTTGAAAGCTAGGTTCCTCAGAGAGCAGGGTAACCTATGACTGTCCAGTCTCTTTACAGAGAAGCTGAACCTGCCCCTGTTTCAGTTACTATTCACTTTTTTCAGCGGTTACATACCCCGTTCATCAGGTTTCCCCCCTTCCAACAGACGTTTAAAAATAAAGTTATTGGAACATTTTTAATTAACAAAGTTTTCTTTACTAACGAATTCGCGTTAAAGGGTTCAAACAGGGACGCAGACTGTGGTGGGTACGGTGTGCAGTGATGTACAGACCGCTTCTACACTCAAGGACTGACAGGCTCCTGCTCCTACAGCGGTCTCTGGGGGGAGGACGGTTACAGGAGGGTGTGCAGGAAGGGGTGGGTTTGCAGGAAGGGGTGAGGGGTGTGTGGGAAGGGTGAGTAGGTGTAGGGGGATGATGGCTCTGGCTGGGGCTCAGGGCATCGGAGAGGTTCATGGCTAGGGTAGAAGGGCATGGTAAGGGCAGCCTGCCTTGCCATTTGTGGATGCCAGGCGCTCGGACCCTGGGGCAGCATACACCTCCCAGACTGACCTGGGGCAGCAGACACCTCCCAGAGTGACCCGGGTGCCTAGTGACTGCACTCTGTGTGTGACCTGCTGTTGATCCTGCCCCCATGTCTGTACCCTGGTAATGGTGGCTGTCCTATGCAATTAACAAACCCCTATCGCCCCTTCACACAAAGTCTTCTGCAAAGAAACATGATGAAAACAGTAATGAACAGCAAACTATTTTTAATACTCAACTACACAGTTGGGGGATGAAACTGGGATTTTGGATTGGGTGAGCCAGGAAGGGAAGCAATTCTCATACTTTAGGGAATGAGAGCTGTTTGGTACATGAGCGCTCTGCTGGGGTGGAGTGACAGTTTTCACGGCCCCTAGCACCCCTCCTTCTTGTGATTTTGGGTGAGGGGGGGGACAGGACTTTGTGGTGGGGGAGGGCGGTTGCAGATACAGTTCAGGGGGGCTCTCTGCTCCTGCCTGCGGTCCTGCAGAACATCCACAAGGCGCCGGAGCGTGTCCGTTTGCTCCCTCATTAGTCCAAGCAGCGTTTGAGTCGCCTGCTGGTCTTCCTGCCGTCACTTGTCCTCCCGTTCACTGTGTGAGCGCTGCTGCTGAGAGAGGGTCTCCCTCCACTGGCTCTGCTGGGCCGCCTCGGCTCTGGAGCAGGCCATCAGTTCAGCGAACATCTCATCCCGAGTCTTTTTCTTTCGCCGCCTAATCTGCGCCAGCCTCTGTGGGGGGGATGCCGGGGCAGTTCGGGAAAGAGCCGCAGCTGTGTGATGGGAAAAAGAAAGTGATTTCCTTGCAAAGATACATGTTTGCGAACACTGAACACAGTCTACTCAGTTTCTGTGAACAAGACCATACAGGGCACCTATCTCATGTGCTCTCAGGACAAGTTCGAATTTTCGGCATTCGCTTTCATTGCTTGGGGTCTTGCACTGGAGATCGGACAAGCGGGGCAGGACAGCAGAATCCGTGTAGCAGCCAGGCCTGGTAAGCCGTAAACTTTAGGCTGCTTAACAGTTAATGGATAGCAGTGCCCTCCTGCTGCAGGCAATCTGGAAAGCATAAAGTCTGACCCTGTTCCAGCCCCTCGCGGCTGTCCCCAGGAAAGATCCCTTTATGCTTTCCCTCTGCAGCCTCCACCACGTGGCTGTTAAACGACGGTCATTGTTATGCAAAGGAAAAGTCAAGCATTCACAATAGTAACATTACAGTAATTCCCCTAATTAGATGCAGCAGTCGCCGAGCAAGATCACCCTGAGGCGGGTCACTAGGAAAGACAGAGAGCGCATGCTGCGTGAATCCCTGCACAGACCAGGGCCCTATGCTGCCATGCTGGTCAAGGCAATGCTCCCACTGTACCTCAGGATGGCCTGGCGCGGAAGAGTGTGCTTCCACGGAGCACCCAATAAGGCACCTCTCCCCAGGAACCTCCTGCGGAGGCTTTTCGAGTACCTCTACGAGAGCTTCGTGGAACTGTCCCAAGAGGATTTCTGTTCGATCCCTATATGTATTGACCTTCTTTTCATATAGTTTTTATTCCTGTTTTTAAAAAAATAAATGTTTACATGTTTATAGCACTTACCGACTGATCCTTCCCCTGATTCAGAGTCCGGGTTAACGGCTGGGGAGGGTTGGTAGGGGATCTCTGTGAGGCTGATGAAGAGATCCTGGCTGTTGGGGAAAGCAGTATTGTAAGCGCTGTCGCCTGCCTCGTCCTCCACAAACCCTTCCTCATCTTCCCCATCCGCGAACATCGCCGAGAAACTGCCCGTTGACACTATCCCATCCTCAGAGTCCACGGTCACTGGTGGGGCAGTGGTGGCAGACCCACCGAGAATGGCATGCAGTGCCTCGTAGAAGCGGCATGTCTGGGGCTGGGCTCCGGAGCGTCCGTTTGCCGCTTTGATTTTTTGGTAGCCTTGTCTCAGGTCCTTGATTTTCACGCGGCACTGCATTGCATCCCGGCTGTATCCTCTGAGTGCCATGGCTTTGGAGACCTTCTCGTAGGTCTTTGCATTCTGTTTTTTGGAGCGCAGCTCCGAAAGCACAGACTCATCGCCCCACCCAGCGATCAGATCCAAGACTTCCCGGTCAGTCCATGCTGGGGCCCTCTTTCTACTCTGAGATTGCATGGACTCCTCTGCTGGAGAGCTCTGCATCGCTGCCAGTGCTGCTGAGCTCGCCCCGATGTCCAACCAGGAATTGAGATTCAAACTGGCCAGACAGGAAAAGGAATTCAAATTTTCCCGGGGCTTTTCCTGTATGGCTGATCAGAACATCTGAGCTTGGACTGCTGTCCAGAGCGTCAACACAGTGGTGCACTGTGGGATAGCTCCCAGAGCTACTAAGGTCGATTTCCGTCCACACATAGGCTAACTCGACATAGCCATGTCGAATTTAGCGCTACTCCCCTCGTCGGGGTGGAGTACCGAATTCGAACTAAAGAGCCCTCTAGGTCGAACTAATTAGCTTCCTGGTGTGGACGGTTGCACGGTTAAATCAAATTAACGCTGCTAAATTCGACATAAACTCCTAGTGTAGACCAGGCCTTACTCTCTAGTAGATATTTCATGTCCTAAATTGTGGTTAGTTTTGCTGTTTTCTTTAAGCAGCTGCTTCATTCCACCTGTAAGGAAGCTGTGTTTTCAGTGTTAAACAGCGTGTGGGGAGTGTGGTTTGGGGTTAAGATAACACTATGGATGTAAGGGTTTATTGTTGTTATTAAATAGACATGTGGAAAGTAATCTCTAAAAGAAAAAGATGTTAATCTGGGGGGAAAATAATCTACCTGAGAATGAAATGGTTATTAGCCCATACAGAGTGGAGTATGACTGGAGACATTGATTGCCCCGAGCCATGTTCTGTTTCGCCATGTCGTCTTTTTGATATCACAGCATGGGTCAGTTCCTAGCACTAAACAGTCTGAACCTCATCACATGGGGAGAAGACAAAGAGAGGGAAAATCCTTACTGCCATTATGGTAACTATAGGATGAGGGGCTTTTGGGTTTCTCCCCTTCCTATTTCATTTTCGGTAACATGCCTGGGATTGTATTATTTATGAAACACAAAAAGTGTGCTCAGCTCACAACAGAACATGAATGTTGACCCCAGAGGCTGAGATTTTCAAAGCTGAGGGTTTAACCACACAACTTTATTAACTTAAATGACTGTCTCAAGCATAACCCAGGCCCCAAAGGTGCTCTCAATCCAAGGGCTCAAGTGGGTCCATGGAAGTTGAGTGCTCACCGCACATCACCATACGTTTTAAAAACAGAAGGCACTATTCACTTCAAAGCCAGCAGGAACAATACCAGGGAGACTTCAAAGACAAACTGTCTCTTACTCCTTAGCCAGCTAGAATCATGTCTCTCAAGTGTCCTACATGAGGAGGGTGTCAGCCATTTTCAGTCTCAAAGTTACATTCCATAGCAATTTGGTGTCTGCGCCCTCCACACACTTGTTAAAAATGATTCATGACAGACTGAGTCATTTACTGAAGGTTATGGAAACAGTAATTCACATCAGAGGAACAAGTCACATGGCATGTTCAGTTTCCTGCCCAAATACTCCATGTGTCCCCCTCAGTTAGGGTCTTTTTCACACTTTGTGCCCCGCAATTGGGCTGTGGCAAATTCAGAGCTATGGCCTTAATGGGCTGCAGCAGCAGCCAGATTTAAGTGCAGCTTTAACAGTAGGGGCCCCCAAAGGGATATAGTTTACACTTCCCAATTCAGCTTCTTAACTTAGCAGTCTAAAGGAGCCTAACGTTGGGAGTGGAGCAGCTAGAAGGGTCAGTTAGGGGGTTGGCTGATCCGAATCCCATTGAAGTCAATGAGAGTCTTTCTATTGACTTCACAGGAGTTCGGATCAGGCTGGTGGAGACAGAAGACATTTCTGTTTTTAATACCTCACCAGTTAACCCAGCTTCCCTTCCTAGCCATGCCCATTCCTTTATAGAACAAATGGAAATACCCCTTGTGACACTCTGCACCCCATGTTCACCATAGTGGTATGATTATGACATAATTATGATGCACTTTGTCACGTAAGGTGCCAATGGTGAACATGATTATCCTATTTGCATGCATGTATCATTTTTGTGTCTGGAGTTATGAATGTTGACTATGCATCTGTATTTCAAATGTGCTTGCTCTGGGTAACACCCACAAAGCTTTACTTCTAGTCTGGCCAGCACATGGAGAAGGAACTATTCAAGTTTAATGGCCTATCAAAGAACACTTAACTCACAATGGACCATGGAAGACTCCTATCCACACTTAATAGACTTTCCTGAGGATGTTCTAGCTAGAATATGGGTAATGGCCCCTGCTATGACTCAGCAAAGTATGCAAGGGAATGTGACTAGACCACATGATACTGAAATCCATTTTGGTACCTGTATTTTTCCACAAACTGGCCTGGGAACTTGGCTTGGAACAAAAGGCTTCCTGCCCTATGGAATAGCTATAAAGAGGGGAAGTGACATCACCAAAAGTCCTCGCTCCCTCTACAACTCAGCACCTGAGAAACAAAGACTGAACTGAGGAAAGTGCTGGTCCTAGGCAGGAAAGAAGAAAGCCCTGCCTGTGTATGAAACATGTACAAACTGCTTGTACTATCTAACAGGGTGAGACACTGTTTGATTCAAATCCTGTGTAGTGTATAAGATTTAGATTGTGTTTTGTTTATTTCTTAAGTAATCTACTTTGATCTGTTTGCTATCACTTATAATCATTTAAAATCTATCTTTCTGTAGTTAATCAATCTGTTTTATATTTTTACCTAAAACAGTGTGGTGTAAGTGAAGTGTTTGGGGAAAAATCTCAGCTCAGTTATCAAAGTTTATGCATATTCCTCTCCACATCAAGGGAGGGGTGGACTGGGTAATTGTAATAATCTTTACTAGTCAGGCTTTTGATCAGAACAGTACAGGTCCAGTGTCCTAGGACAAGGAGCTGGGAGGTATTTTGGCTGCAGCCTATCATTGGTTCATGCAGTGGCTGACAGAGCTTTCATGTAACTTACAGATGGGTGTGTCCCTGCCTGTGTGAATGCTGGTGGGAGTGCAGGATCAGGAGCAGTCTGCAGCTTGTCATGGCAGCACAGGGTGAGGAGGAGTCCAGGATGGTAAAACAGAGGGCTCAGTGGTACACCAGTTCCAGGTCACATCCCTCAGAGTCTGTGCACTTGAAAATGAAGTGAATATGTCTGCAGAGCCACATAAGCAAAGCCTGACATGGAGGCACAGGAAGAAAGAAAATGGGTCTGACAGGTCTGAAGCCATGTCCTTCATCTTCACACCTCTCTGTGCACCCCAGGCACACGTTTTAGCTGTGTTAAATTACATGGCATAGCTCCTCTGGAAAATCAGTGAGTTACCTGTTGTCCCAGCAGTTTCATCTAAGCCAGTGTCTCCAGAGGTAGGCATCATTCCATTGTGCTTCTTTTATAGGAAATCTACTTTCCAATGGAATTTTTTTTTTAACTTAGAAATTTTCAGTCATTTCTAGCATGGTTACAATGTTTTCTTTGGTAACAGTGAGGAGAATGTGACAATTCAAAAGGAGAGGTGGGGGAAGTACACAGGGGTGAAAGTAACTTAAAGGACTTACCAGTACGCCCGAGTCCTGGGTAGGGCGTGGCCTCAATGGAAAGAAGCGGAGGCTTTCAAGATTTAAAGGCCCTGGGGCTCTGCCTGTGGCTGGGAGACCCAGGGCCTTTAAATCACCCTGATGTTACCAGCTGCAGAGGCGGCTGGGAGCCCCGGCACTCAGGAGTGAATTAAAGGGACCGGGGCTCTGGCCGCCACGGAGCTCCGGGCCCTTTAAATCACCACAGGACCCTGCCGCCGCTACCCCGGGCAGCAGGGCTTGGGCTAGGGCTGGGGTAGCGGCAGCAGGGCTCCGGCGGTGATTTAAAGGGCTTGGGCTCCCCGCAGGGGCCAGAGCTCCGAACCCTTTAAATCCCCACCCAAGCCTGGCTGCCGGAGCTCCGGCGCTGATTTAAAGGGCCCGCAGAGGCTGGAGCCCTGGGCCCTTTAAATCAGCACCAGAGAAGCCGGTCCAGTCTGGCCCGGCGTACCAGCTCTTGCCAGTACGCCGTACCAGCTCTTGCCAGTACACCGTACCAGCTTACTTTCACCTCTGGAAGTACGGTGTTCAGATCCCTCCCCCTCAAAAACATCAGTGACATTTCAATTGATGCACATACTTCAAGTATGACTTGATCGCTTTCTAGTTTGTGGGCAAAATAATGCAATTTTAAATCGCAAGTTACTCCCATACATAAGTGTTTGGGACCTGAATTGTTAAGGTAAGTGTATATTCTCTAAAATAAACTAAATCTTCAGTGGATGTAAATTGGTGTAGCTCTGTTGATTTCAATGGAGCCATGTGGGTCACATCAGATAAAGATCTGATTACACTGTACTTCCTTATTTACTGCAGTGGGAA
Organism: Mauremys mutica; assembly: GCF_020497125.1. Classification (NCBI taxonomy): domain Eukaryota; kingdom Metazoa; phylum Chordata; order Testudines; family Geoemydidae; genus Mauremys; species Mauremys mutica. Next base: position 113,794,012 of record NC_059078.1, on the reverse strand, counting down.
GATTATACTCTTAGCCTTGTGATTTTTACCAGTTTATTCTGTTTTCCCTTCATGCAAAATGTTTGAGTCTGTCTAAAATAATTGTCATTGAACCAAAACAGAAAATTTAATGTTATATTTATTACTTTCAAAATAGTCCAGAAGGGAAAGAAAGGAACTAAATTCCTGGAATAATTTTTTTACCATTCTCTGACTGCAGTCTCTTAATTCAGTGCAGTCCTATGATATACATTACCTCTCATTTACATAGACTCATTAATGAATCATGCTACAAAAACAAATCCAGTGTAACATGATGAAAATGAGATAAATTACTGGAAAGGAAAATGAGTAGATATTTTAATGTGCCTTCAGCTGAATTTTTATTATTATTATTATTACTGCATACGTGTATATTGTGAGGTAGGAAAGGGAGATGGGAGTGATGAGTGATGAAAAGACTAGTAAAAAGTAAAAAAAGATTTCCTTCTGCAGTGTAGGGCAGACATCTAGAAAAAAGGACCAAGCATCTTCAACACTTCACAATCAATCCATTCCTTTGTTTAGACTTGCTGAGTTCTCTCTTCTGCGTTCAGAGAATAATCAGAGCTGCATAAATATGGAATTGCTAAATTGTGCATCGGCTATCTAAAGCTTGGCAATTTTGTCATGATCCCATTAAATCTTACCTTCAGGCTAGCAGGTGCCTTAGCTATATCATTGATCATTAGGTGATGACTGGCTTGCTGACCTGAAGTTAGTTCTTTTCTCTTGTAGACATATCCCAGTAGGTGGGTTTTGGACCATTATTTTTCTGCCCCAAGGGCTCTCTCACATTCTCTTCCACCCAGAGTGGAACATGTGAGGGGAGGCCCACAACTCTGAAGTGCCCTCTCCATGTCTTGGGCTGAAATAGCCCAGACTGACCACTTCTTCAATGTATATCTGGGGCCAGTGGGAAGGTGTGGGTTAAAGTCCTTTCAGTATGCTGATGACATTCAGTTCTCTCTCCCTCCATCTTCTTTGACCCAAAGAGCGTTGCTAAGTTCCTCTCTGTGTCTGGTAGTAGCTGGGGCATGGAGGGGAAAGGCTGCTAAAGGCTCAATCCAGTCAAGATGGAGGTGATGTGGGTAGGCAAGGGGGAGCATCCTAAGAACTCAGCTAGAGATCGATACGGGTGGTGCTCAGTCTGCAAGGAGGCTATGTCCCTGGGGATTTGCCATGATGATAATGGTTAAGAAATTCCACGCTAAGCCTGCATTACTTGCTTTCCTGCCACACTGTCACCAAAGGGTTTAAACTAGAAGCCCAAACTGACCACCACTAGGTGGAACTCTGAAGGAATGTGTGTCTAAGTGACCGGTGAGGGGGCCGCGAGAGGTGTCAGACACAGGTATGGCATCAGACAAAAGATCTGAGCATGGAGTGTGCCCTAGAATTCCAGCGCTAGAAACAGTGACTAGACTCTACCCAGACCCCATTGGCTTAGCTGCGTGTGGGACCTCACAACGGGCTCCACTTGCAACAGCCCGGGGAAGGCACTGGAGAGTAACAGGCCAGGATTAAATGTAAAGAATGGCTTACACCCACTCCACTTTTTAGTAAAAGAAAGAAAGTACACTATCTCTGTAATACCAGGATGGAAAAATACAGGATCTAACTATAAACCTGGAGAGGATCTCCCCGCCCCCTCCTTTCTCAGAATAATCAAAGTAACAGCAAACAGAAATAAAGATATTTCTTCAGCAAACACACAATTGCAAATGTAGAAATCAAATTATAAGACTAGTCCGCCTTTCTAATACTCACTAGACTGAATAGAAGAAAATACTTCAGGAAACTTGGAGAACTTGAAGAATATGTCTGGCCTCTCTTAGATCCAAAAAGAGAACAAAGACCCAACAAGGAACACAGAGATTTGAAATTATCTTGTCCCCTGATTGGTCCTCTGGTCAGGTGTTCATCAGGTTACTGAGCTTGTTAACCCTTAACTATCTGTTATGACAAGTGGTTCCAAGTAATAACAGACAGAACAAAGTAAAATACCAAGCAAAATTAAGCAAAAACATGCAAGTCTAAGCCTAATACAGTAGGAAATTAAATGCAGGTAAATCTCACCCTCAGAGATGTTCCAATAAGATTCTGTCACAGACTAGACTCCTTTCTAGTCTGGGTCCAGCAATCACTCACACCCCTGTAGTTACTGTCCTTTGTTCCAGTTTCTTTCAGGCAACTCTTTGGGGTGGAGAGGCTATCTTCTGAGCCAGCTCAAGACAAAATGGAGGGGTTTCCAGGGCCTTTTATAGTCTCTCTTGTGGGTAGAAACCTCTTTGTTCTCCTGTGCAAAATCACAGTAACAAGATGGAGTCTGTAGCCACCTGAGCAAGTCACATGTCTATGAACGATTCAGCTTTTTGCAGGCCAACACCATTGTTTACATGTTAGTTTGAACGTTCGCAGGGAAGCTCAGTTGTGGATTGGCATCTCCCAAAATCCATTGTCAGTTATGTGTTTCTTGATTGGACACTTAGAATAGTCCTTCCTCAAGAAGCTGACCAAATGCTTCACTGAGGCTACTTAGAATCAAACAAATACATAGCCAATATTCATAACTTCAAATACAAAAATGATACACACATACAGACAGCATAATCATAGCCAGCAAACTACAACCTTCCCATAGACACCCCACTTGGCCTCCTCTGTACAAGAACTGGTGCAACCATAGGACCCTGGTTGCAACAATGATCTATATGGTCACAGTTTATGTCTATAACATCACACTGATATCCCCACAACTCTGCAAGCGCTACAGGCGGAGAAGAATTTAATATTCAGGTGAGGAGAGCTTTGATATTCGTTAGAGTTCAAACCTGACATCTCAGCACATTTCAGGATGCCAGCAAAATGGGAGTTGAACAAGAACTCCTGCAGGTTCTGGGGCTATGAGCCTGATGACACTAACAAACATTTCTTTTCTGAACTATTAGAGTTTATTCATGAGCTGGCAGGGTTCAGCTGTGACTTAACAACAATTGTTTTAGTTAATTTGTACTCCATCTACTTCCTAGGGCGATTTGCAGGCAGCTGAACAGTTATTGTCACTCATGTATAAAAATGGTGATTACACTTTGCTTCATACACAATTATCAACAGATTGAGTTCCCCTTTAAGAAGTCTACTGGAGTCAGATAATCTCCTTATGAGAAATTAAACTTGGAAAGAAACAACTTTGGATTTTTCAGAAACAGAAACAGATATGTTCATGGGTGGCAATCTAGAGGTTAACAGAGACCCCAAAGCATAGGGGCAGCAAGGAATTAATGGGGACATATGGACCAGAGAACCTACCCAAGAACAGCGGTGAACTATAATGGCTTGCCAGCTCCTGGAGCACAAATGCAGCAGCATATGGTAACGTCACTGGTGCTGAATACGAGGTAAAAAAGTAATTACAATGATTCTGCCTAGACATCTGTTTAATACACAGCAGTACCTACAGCCACTTGGAGCAAGTCTTCACCTGGTATGAGCTGGCATAGCTCCACTGAACTCTAAAGCATGTCAATTTACACCAGCTGAGGAGTTGGCCTTTCCTACCTCACAACAGAGGTGCTACATGCACATTACATTTTTCCAATGACTTCTTCAAATCTGCCTATTTCAAAAGGTTGTTTGATATAATGGCTGCTTCAGTGGAGGCTTGTCTATGAGCAATGTAAATAAAGCTTAAAGAGCCAGGTATTGTAATGATAGGTTACTGACCCCAGGATCACTACCCTCCCCAGGGACTGCAGAAGTCTATTTTAGAGGCATGTCTGGAGCAGAGCTTTTCCATAACCATTTCAATGAAGGATGGCACTACTACATTTTGACTCCCATGTGTGTAGCTCTCCGTATTTTCTCCCTTTTCCAAGCTGATTAAGCCTAATAGCTGATCCTACTGGGAAGAAGATAGCACTTGACCAAGGGGAGCAAAGATGGTCCAGTAGGTAGGGCACAGGCCTTGGACTTAGGAAACTTGGAGGTTCAATTCTCTACTTTACTACAGACTTCCTGGGTGACCCTGGGCAAGTCACAGTCTCTCTGCACCTCCATTCCCCATCTCTAAAATAGCACAACAGTACTCCCCTATTCAGAGCAGTACAGTGAGGCTACAAACGTTAAAGATTGTGAAGCACTGTAATAATGAGGCCATCGAAGTATCAAAGGGAAAACATACACCCAGGGAACAAACAGTTTTGAATTGTTTTTAAATATTTGCTTTGGTGCTTTAGATGAAGGGGTAATTAGTCAAACTGCTGCTTTCATTTTTAAGTGGTAACACAGCTGTTTAGAACACCTTGGCTTCCTTCAATCACCATTCCCTTTATCTGTTCTTTGAAGGTAGTTAACGCCTTTTTCATAGCTTATTTAGAGAGGCACTCAGAAGCAGACATGTTTGTCCAGCTCTGAGGCACGCAGTAGGCTGTTAGATCTATCCATCTACCTGTATGGGCCTCTTCCCTACAGTATCTAAATATTAAATTTATCCTCACCATAGGCCTGAAGTAGTGAAATATCATCCCCATTTTACAAACAAGAAACAGTCTTATCCAAGAGAACACTGAAAGTATGTAGCAGAGTATAGAACTGAATCCAGATCGCCTCAGTCCCAACCCGGCCGGGGCATTAAGCAAACAACTGATCTAAAACTAAACCTTCACTTCAGAAACTCTAGTGAGAGTTGAGGGTTCTCAACAACCACAGAATTGGGGCTTTAGGTTCTGTTTGACCTTGACGATTATTAAGGCCCTGACTCAAAGCCCACTAAAGTCAGCATGCATCTTTCCATAGTCTTGAATGGATTTTGGATCAGGCCAAAGGAGAAGAAACAGCTTTCATAGCCCAGCTTGATTCTGGATTCATAGGTCAGCTAGCTACTGAAGCCAGATGTGGTTGTCTAAGGCAGGTCACCTTGGCCAGTCATTTAAGTCAGCAGAGTAATATTTTATTATTTTTAAAATTTAGTCTACGGGGAAATAGGTATAACAGAGTAAGGAAAACTTGACACGTTGCCTATCTGTTTTTTAAAATAAGCCTTTGCCAGTTCATGTACATAAAATGTGATTTTATAAGAGCACAACAGACCTTGGAGAGAGAAGTCAAATACATGAGTCAAATGCATTATCACATTTGAGAGCTGCACAGTGATGGATATCAGCTTTGTAAACATGACTGGTTTGGGAAAAGCTTCTGCACTCAAAAAGGATAAAAGTGCTGAGCATTAATCAGCTCCCACTACCATCCAATTTAATATCACTCAAAAGCGGACACTGATGGCTGTTGGCACAGAAAATGGGGGTAATACAGCTGAAGAATGAAGAGGATGCAGTTGTTGAAATGTAAAATTACCAAAGGATCAAAACCTTCCCATTTATTTTAAAATGCCTGTTGCGATCACTGGGCCTACAAATTTACCCAAATTGTGGGCTCAACTGTGAAAAGTGGGTGAAAGTTCATAAAGTGTCACGATAACCTATAACAATAAATGTTGATGGGAAAAGTTGCAAGATGGAACGAAGACTGAATTAGTATAAACAAAAAGGCCTACTGCTTTAACACAAGGGCTGTGTTAAGATCATGCCTGGTAAACACGACAACATGAGACCAAAAGTCAACGTACCAAAATTAGTGTGTTAGAAATTAGGCCGATGGCAGACAACCTAAGGAGAGGTTAGACTATTCTGCCCATTACTCCTTTGGGTGTCTCTCTCTCTCTGGGCGATATGGACAAGCAGCTGGAGGCTACTGTGATCTTGGCTGACTGAAAGACAGTGAAGCTCAGTCCTTCCTCTTCACTATCATGGCTGCCACACCACCATCTCCTGGCACCCTAGATTTTCTCTGTTCTAATCCTAAGAGATGTCCTCACCAGTCTGGCACAGGCAGAGGGACCAAGATAACATTGCCACCTTTACCAGTGCCAGTTAAATCTCAGAGACCACCTGGGATCTGAGACTTCGTCTCTTTCCCCTTCTGCCCCCAGGTGTCCTTTTCTTTCCCCACCTAATTTCTTTTCTTTCCTATCCCTCTCCTTTTCCATTCTGTCTAATAAGAGGCTGGCTTAGCTGGCCAAGACTGCATATTTTGCAACATAGCTGGAAAGCTGTGACCAGAAAGAGGCAACTAAAAGAACTAAACTCAAGCCTGGCTATGTGTCTAAACTCCTCAAAAACATTAAAGTAGGGACTTTCCATTCACTAAGAGAACATGCCAGAACTATCACCCAAAATCACCATGCCCATAAGGCCCAGTCAACATCCACACTAGTATAGATCCACAACATCCCCACACTGGTATAACTATTTTGGCAGACCCACCAAAGCAACATAGTTAAACCAGTACAGAAGCTGGGTATACCAAGCCTTCAAACCCTTTAAACACTGGCTGCTAACCCAACTTGTTAATGAGCCATGTGCAGATTCTCATTTACTTGTTCCACTAAAATGATTGTTTTCGTATCTTTTCTTCACTTGTGACGATATTGCAGCTATGGCCAAAGGCTTCTGCACTTAACAGTTAGTTGTTTAAATAAATAAATCCAGGGATTTATCATGCACTAAAACAGGCCTTTTTTGAAAAGCTCTGGCTCAGAATAATAGGTCCTGGGTTTGAATGGCTTTTGAAGAAATTCAACTTACATAAAAAAAATAAATCTAGGCATTTCACTTTGAATCATGGAACTGCTGCAAACCCACCTCTACTCAGTTCCTTTTTATCTGAGTCACTGACATCAGACAAGCAGTACAGTGAATTATGAAAGGAGACCAATGGCATAATGTAAGAATCAGTGAATGGTGAGTATTTGAATGACAGCATAGCAACACCTAGGGAATCATGAACCAGCACTGACAGTGGAAGATTTTAATACATTTAAAATAATTCCCCTTCGTCACTACCTCAGAGAGCCCTATGTCAACACAAGAAGTATCTGGCACTATTTTGGCATTTTGCTGCTGTAGCACCCAGTAACAAAAATTAGATCGAGCACCCAAATGTGTTGGCAGTTGTTTTAATTCAGCCAAAGGCGATCAGAATTAAAGCTGCCACACCATCCTTAACTCACCTGCTGTGGCCAGGGTACTGCCTACGGTCTGGGCCCTATAAATCTTCAGCTGTGGCCAAGGTGTGCAACTCAAAGAGGATTGCAAGGGTAGCTTTAATGCACATTTGCTCTCCCCACAAAGTGAGTTAGGGCAACCAAAATTACACAGGTTATCAAGGGGTTATTAAGGCAGCCAAGGATTGCTGGGGTACAGAGAAAGCCCCAGGTCATGCTCCAGTTCTTTAGGGGGTGGAGGAAGTGTCTGAGACAAAACTCCACCTATTCTATTCTCCTCCCTTCCTTACTTGGCAGGAGGGAGGAAAATGTAGCTCCCACATACTCCTGCACAAAGCATAAGAACAGCCACACTGGGTCAGACCAAAGGTTCATCCAGCCCAGTGTCCTGACTTCCAACAGTGACCAATGTCAGGTGCTTCAGAGGGAATGAACAGAACAGGTAATCATCAAGTGATCCATCCCCTGTAAGTAGGGTGACCAGATGTCCTGTTTATAAAGGGACAGTCTTGGGACTTCTTATATAGGTGCCTATGACCCGCCACCCCCTATCCTGTTTTTTCACAGTTGCTATCTGATAACCCTACCCGTAAGCACCCACTTACTACTTCTGGACCCAGGTCTGGGAAGCCCATCCAGGGACAGTCCAACTCCATGTGCCTAGACCAGCATTTTCATGGGCTAATGGCTAATGCTGAAGTCAGTGGAAGCTGTATGTGTGCTCAGTACTTCTGAGAATAAGGCCACTTATTTAGAAGGGTACCTAGGTGCCTACCATTTGGCATCCAAGCTGGAAAACTTTTGCTTCAGTTTCCTGCCATGCTGGGGGCTCTGCTCCTGTCCTGCCAGCTCCTTGAGAGGGAGAATGTGGAAATCGTGGCTGATCAGAGCGTACATTGACAACAGCATTAGACACTCTCGGGATTCAGGCAGTGACAAGTTCACCCCTAGGAAGGAGTGCCCCTTGCTCCTTAAACAACAAAACTCATCATGAATTGGCATATTCATGTGCCCTTCTTTGCTTTTAAATTATGAATTAGTTCTTCATGATGGTGAAGAACTGAATTGTGAGCCAGTTATTCCTTGGAATTTCTCTCGTTACCTGTCAATCAGAACTACTTTCTCTTAAAAATAATAATTAAAAAATCATTCCTTGGTCCGTGGTGCACTGCGGTGACAAGAGGGGTGGGTTAGTCACAATGGTCCCACCTAACAGCAGATTAGGTCTGTTTTAGTTTGCATCTCTCTATCGGGGGAGGAGGGAGAAAGAGAGGTGGGGAGGAAAGAAAAGGGGGGGAAAGGAATATTTTTTACTGGTGGTCAGGGCATTTCTTTTATTCAATTAATGAGTTCACCATGATCAGGAGCGTTATCTGTGGGGTTTGAAATAAATCACGTATTTGCTGTAGAAATTCATATTCCATAGCTGAGTTAGTTTCAACAAGGAGTTACAGCTCTAAAAAGTAATTTGTGGTGATAAATTAAGCATAAAAATCTACGTCATTTTTAAACCAGTTTAAAAACATCCACACCAGGGACTTGCAGCAGTTTAAATCAATTTAGAAAATGATTAAACTGGTGAAACGTGTGCATTGGTAAGTCGCCGAATAGTAAGCAGATACCACTCATTTTTCTGATAATTACATTTTAAGCTGAATTTTAATACTGATTGCACCCCACTCCTGGTAAATTGGTGTAAACAAATATTCATGGTTTAGGTTTAAACGTCACATTTTATCTGCAATTTGTATTCCTGCCTATACATTGTATGTTCAGGTTAATTAAAACAGACCATTATAGTATGTACAAGGGAGACAGTGCCACTGTGGCGATCTATCCTCTGCATTTCATGCTGTAGCTGTGACTGAAATATCAGTGTTAATGCAGAATTTTGCATATGGCTTTGACCAAGGTCACCACCTCTCTCCAAGTTCTGCAATACATAATTTAAAAGAAACTGCTTTGAAATTTTATCTTTCCCGCAGCTCATGAAAAATAATCTGCAGTAGGTTGGCTAAATTAGCCGGGGCTTGACCATCCCAGTAGGCACTGCCCTGAGTAAGGACTGCGGTGTAAATGCACCAGCCCCAAAGCAGTACTGAAGGCGTGGTGCCTCACAAGGGTGACTCTGATGCATAATTCCTTCCTTAAAGGATGCAGTTTACTTCTTCCCATCCATGCCTGGGCCAGCACTCACTGAAGGGAAGATCTGTACAGCAAGGACTTTACTCCTCTGAACCAGACCTGGACCCAAGTAGATTTGATCAGGTAAGAGATTGGCAGGCAGGGAGACCTTGCTTCCCTACTCAGTTAAACGAGGCCAGTCTAGCCCATCACAGATTAGCAGTACAGTAGTTTCTTCGGTATTGCACAAGCCTCAGGGTTAGAGAGCCAGAATAAAGATTTCTTTTGAAAGAGCAGATGTTAAGAAATTAAATAGGTTAAAATCAACTCAGACAAAAAAAATGGTAGAGGGCTAATTCAATAATTATTTCAACATTTACTTCGGATCAAAGCAGAGAATGCTGAAGCAATGTGTGAGCACACAAAGTAACTCATTCTTTCACTTTGTTTGCTCTTGGGAAATAATCCTTGTATTCCCTGGTTCACTAACAAGTCACTCAGGTTGGCTGCTGGCTTGTTGTGTGATCTTAGGTAAATTGTCTCTGTTTCCTGTGATTCTTTTCCAGTCTTTGGCTTTTCAGGGCAGGGGCCAGCTCTTATGGGTTTATACATAAAGAGAAAATAATGTAGGAAAATAATGTTAATAAAGCTCAAACTTATTTTTTGTGCTGAATGTTCCCTCCAGCACCCCTACTGCATAAAACTACACCTCTACCTCGATAGAACGCGACCCGATAGACCAGGGGTCTCAAACATGCGGCCCGCGGGCCGCATGCGGCCCGCGGAGCTCTTCCCTGCGGCCCGCGGAGCTCCCCCACCAGGGCCAGCTCTAGAGTGGGGAGCCCAGAGCCTTTTAACTCCCAGCCGCGGCTGGGAATCAGAAGGCTCCGAGCTGCCCGCCGCGGCGGGGAGCCCAGAGCCTTTTAACTCCCAGCCACGGCTGGGAATCAGAGGGGGCTCCGGGCGCCCTGGCGCGGCGGGGAGCCCAGAGCCGTTTAACTCCCCGCCGCGGCTGGGAATCAGAAGGCTCCGAGCTGCCCGCCGCGGCAGGGAGCCCAGAGCCTTTTAACTCCCAGCCGCGGCCGGGAATCAGAGGGGGCTCCGGGCTCCCAGCCGCGGCAGGGAGCCCAGAGCCTTTTAACTCCCAGCCGCGGCTGGGAATCAGAAGGCTCCGAGCTGCCCGCCGCGGCAGGGAGCCCAGAGCCTTTTAAATCCCAGCCGCGGCCGGGAATCAGAGGGGGCTCCGAGCTGCCCGCCGGGGCAGGGAGCCCAGAGCCTTTTAACTCCCAGCCGCGGCTAGGATTTGCTGGGGCGGGGGGCGGCGCTCTGGCGGTTGCGGGTCGGCGGCTCCGGTGGACCTCCCGCAGGCATGCCTGAGGGAGGTCCACCGGGGCCATCTGCCGCCCTCCCCAGGATGCCGCCCCAAGCGGGTGCTTGGCCCGCTGGTGCCTAGAGCCCGCCCTGTCCCCCACTTACTGCCTGTCGCCGCCAAACTCCCCTCACCCCGCCCCCCTCCCCGAGTTATTTTCTGTGCCTAAGCTCCCCGCGCGCTGCTCCCCAATGTTTGGGGCCGGGTCTCTCCCCTGGCCCCACCTGCTGCCCCCACGCGCCTCCCCCCAGTGTCTCCCGGCCCCCACTTGCTGCCCCCTCACCGCCCGGGAGCCTGCCCGGGAGCTCAGGCTGACTCCACTCCTCCTCCGCTATGCCGGCTTCCGGCATCACCTGCTGCCGCAGGGTCCTAGCGCCCCCCTGCACTAGGGCCAGGGCAGGCTGCCCTTCCCCTGCCCTTCTGCCCTAGTCCTGAGACTCTCCAATGCCCCGAGCCTCTCCAATGCCTCAAACCCCTCACCCTCAGCCCCACAGCCCTCACCCCTGCACCCCCTCCTATCCCCAAACTCCGTCCCAAAGCCTGCACCCCCACCCCCTGCCGCAGCCTGGAGCCTGCACCGAGCACAGAGCCTGCACTCCAGACCCCCTCCCCCACCCCCACCCAAACTCCCTCCCAGAGCCTTAGGCAGTAAATCTAAGTGCGTGTTTTGTCCTTTGAGTGAGGTGCATTACTGAGTGTATATATTTATTAAAACTGTAGATTCTACATTAAAGTGTCAACCAACACTGTCACAATGACATAACCAAAATTAGTACAAAATTTGACAAAACGTCAAAATTAGCACTGACGTTTCACATTACAGTTAAAGAAGTTAATAAAAAAGTTAATAAATTGACTTTTAATAGCATACTATATTTTAATACTATACTACTATATTACTCTTCTTTTTTTTTCTGCCTACCTCCAGGCGCTTCCTGCCGCCAAGCCGCCAAACAGCTGTTGGTGGCGCTTAGCACTTTCCAGGAGGGAGGGGGGAGGAGCGGGGAGCCGCGCACTTAGGGGAGGAGGTGGAGAAGAGACAGGGCAGGGGCGGGGCCTCATGGAAGGGGTGGATTGGGGGTGGGGCCAGGGGCAGCAAGGGGGCGTGTCAGTGATGCGGCCCTCGGGCCAATGCACTAGTCCTCATGCGGCCCTCGGGGTCATTTGAGTTTGAGACCCCTGCGATAGACCATGAATTCAGATAGAACGTGGTAAAGCAGCGGGGAGCCCCGGGCCCTTTAAAGCACCACCCGAGCCCCGCTGCCAGAGCTCCAGTGGTGATTTAAAGGGATCGAGGCTCCCCACAGCAGCTGGAGCACTGGGCCCTTTAAATCCCCGCTGGGGCTCTGGCAGTTGGGTTCGGGCAGAGATTTAAAGGGCCAGAGGCTCCAGCTGATGTGGGGAGCCCCGGGCCCTTTAAATCTCCACCCGAACCCCACTGCCAGAGCTCTGACAGTGATTTAAAGGGCCCAGGACTCCCAGCAGCGGCTGGAGCACCAGGCCCTTTAAATCACCGCCGGGGAAGCCAGTCCAGTCCGGCACAGCATACCAGATCTTGCCGGTACACCGTATCAGACTGAACCCGCTGTAATGCGGTCTCACCTACAAGGCGGTGAGATTTTTTGGCCCCCGAGGACCGCGTTATATCAGGGTAGAGGTGTAATTAATAGGTACACCGAGCACAGAAATCTGTGGTGAATGAATTTTCATTTTCAAATTAGAGGTCAACATAAATATAACTGTGTGTGTTCAATACCACAGTATTCCCTGTAACACTCAGTGGCCATGAAATAGCAAGCTGTGCGCTTTCCACTTGCTTCTCCGATTCTTAGAAAGCTCTCTGAAGAGCTGTAATTGAGTGAACAAATACTATAAGATTGTGTGCATTATAAATAGTTTAAGCACCAGAAATTGTAGATTCTTACGTTTTAAAGAAAATTAATAAGCAGGATTATAAAATCTTAAGTGAGACAGATTCCAGGAGACTGGAAAGCGGCCAGCATAAGAGCACTGGTCCCCCATAATAGCAACTGCAACAATAAAAGGGCTAAGAGCCATCTCAAAATGTTAATTAAACACACATTCACCTCCTACACTTACCCATGTGCTTCAGACAAAAGAATTAAGCAGTATCTCCAGGAGTGCAGGGGCAGAGATAGTGGAAGAACAATACAGACATTCTAAAAGGAGCTGGATTGCACAAGCAGCAGATGGGAAATACATTTCAGTGGAATCTAAACATAAATCAAGTTAGTCCTGGAAGGACACAAAAGACATACATCCTCCTCCTCCTGCACAGGCAGGGAGGTCCTGCGTTGCAAGTTCTACTGCAAGCTCCCCTTAGCGAGGCAGGGTGGGAAGTACAGGCAGGGCCTACAAATGTTCCCATTGGATGGCTATCCACAGGAACCCAATACCCAAACCTTGGGGATCTCCAGTCGCTGGCTAGATGCTGCACCACTGAAGTCAATGGAATTGGTGCTATTGACTTTACACGGAGTAGGATCGAGCTCCAAAAGAGCAAAACCAACCTATGTACCATCTAGCTCCTCTCCCAGAACACTGAGGGCATGGCTGGTTCAGGGCAGCCAGTCACTTTTTAGGTCAGAGAGGATTATGCCATTCAGGGCAACTGCTCCCCCCCGGCTGCCCATATACTCCCCCATTCACACAGAACAGGCATAGAAGAAATCTAAGGAGGGAGCCATGTTGTGTGACTGCATTTCCTTTTTCTTCTGAATTTCCGTGTTTTTGCTCCCTCCTGTGCAGCAGAGAGGAAAGTGCCCAAATGTGCTAAATGGAACAATCTTCCAGAACTCTGAGGGGGAGTGGGGGGGTGGGGCGACTTTTTAGCAGAGGGAGAGAAGAAAATAAAAGTGTTATAGTTATAGAGACACTATAAGGGGCAGAGATTCTATTGTGATGAGCCCCAGAGTAATGCCAAGAAATAAATTAACTTCTTAATTCTGTGTAGAGTACTGTGCTCAGTGCTGGCCATCATGTCACCAAGACAGGATGCACTGGACATGATGCGGCTCGGTGTTACCGGATACAATGATTGTAAGTTATGAGGAAAGACTTCAGCTTATTCTTGCGGGGAAGAGAAGAGGCTTTGAAATTGTTCTTAAACACAAAAAAGAAGCTTACAAGAAGTGGAAAATTGGACAAATGACCAGGCAGGAGTATAAAAATATTGCTCAGTCATGCAGGAGTGTCAGGAAGGCCAAATCACACTTGGAGTTGCAGCTAGCAAGAGATGTTAAGAATAAAAAGAAGGGTTTCTTCAGGTATATTAGCAACAAGAAGAAAGTCAATGAAAGTGTGGGCCCCTTACTGAATGAGGGAGGCAACCTAGTGACAGAGGATGTGGAAAAAGCTATTGTACTCAATGCTTTTTTTGCTTCTGTCTTCATGAACAAGGTCAGCTTCCAGACTGCTGCACTGGGCAGCACAGCATGGGGAGGAGGTGGCCAGCACTCTGTGGAGAAAGAAGTGGTTCGGGACAATTTAGAAAAACTGGATGAACACAAATCCATGGGGCCGGATGCGCTGCATCCAAGGGTGCTAAAGGAGTTGGCGGATGTGATTGCAGAGCTATTGGCCATTATCTTTGAAAACTCATGGTGATCGGGGGAGGTCCCGGATGACCGGAAAAAGGCCAATGTAGTGCCCATCTTTAAAAAAAGGTAAGGAGGAGGATCCGGGGAACTACAGGCCAATCAGCCTCACCTTAGTCCCTGGAAAAATCATGGAATAGGTCCTCAAGGAATCAATTCTGAAACACTTAGAGGAGAGGAAAGTGATCAGGAACAGTCAGCATGGATTCACCAAGGGCAAGTCATGCCTGACTAACCTAATTGCCTTATATGATGAGGTAACTGGGTCTGTGGATGAGGGAAAAGCAGTGGATGTGCTATTCCTTGACTTTAGCAAAGTTTTTGATATGGTCTCCCACAGTATTCTTGCCAGCAAGTTAAAGAAGTATGGGCTGGATGAATGGACTATAAGGTGGATAGAAAGTTGGCTAGATCGTCGGGCTCAACAGGTAGCGATCAATGGCTCCATGTCTAGTTCACAGCCGGTATCAAGTGGAGTGCCCCATGGGTTGGTCCTGGGATCGATTTTGTTCAATATCTTCATGAATGATCTGGTGGATGGAGTGGATTGCACCCACAGCAAGTTTGCAGATAACACTAAACTAGGAGGAGTGGTAGATACGCTGGAGGGTAGGGATAGGATACAGAGGGACCTAGACAAATTAGAGGATTGGGCCAAAAGAAACCTGATGAGGTTCAACAAGGACAAGTGCAGAGTCCTGCATTTAGGACGGAAGAATCCCATGGACTGCTACAGACTAGGGACCGAATGGCTAGTCAGCAGTTCTGCAGAAAAGGACGTTGGGGTTACAGTGGACGAGAAGCTGGATATGAGTCAACAATGTGCCCTTGTTGCCAAGAAGGCTAACGGCATTTTGGGCTATATAAGTAGGGGCACTGCCAGCAGATTGAGGTACATGATCATTCCCCTCTATTCGACATTGGTGAGGCCTCAGCTGGAGTACTGTGTCCAGTTTTGGGCCCCTCACTACAAGGAGGATGTGGACAAATTGGAAAGAGTCCAGCAGAGGGCAACAAAAATGATTAGGGGGCTGGAGCACATGACTTATGAGGAGATGCTGAGGGAACTGGGATTGTTTAGCCTGCAGAAGAGAAGAATGCAGAGGGATTTGATAGCTGCTTTCAACTACCTGAAAGGGGGTTCCAAAGAGGATGGATCTAGACTGTTTTCAGTGGTAGCAGATGACAGAACAAGGAGTAATGGCCTCAAGTTGCAGTGGGGGAGGTTTAGGTTGGATATTAGGAAAAACATTTTCACTAGGAGGATGGTGAAGCACTGGAATGGGTTACCTAAGGAGGTGGTGAAATCTCCTTCCTTAGAGGTTTTTAAGGTCAGGCTTGACAAAGCCCTGGCTGGGATGATTTGGTTGGGAATTGTTCCTGTTTTGAGCAGGAGGTTGGACTAGATGACCTCCTGAGGTCCCTTCCAACCCTGAAATTCTATGAGTCTATGAAATGACTGCAGGTGTTTGAGAGGAGATTTGAGAGAAATGTGTTCACATGGGGGAAGGGTTCAAAAGCTAAACAGAGTTAAAGGATTAGGAAAGCGTCACAAGGAACTCTGGCAGAACCATTTCTCACAAGGTGCGTCTGGGTAGCCATTTAGAACGGAGTGGTGTATAGGACCACCATACGCATAGAGAAGGTCCTCCAAACTCCACCAAACCTCAGATGTACAGCATGGAGAAGACCATTAAACAACAGCTACTAAGGGCTAGATTGTGCCCTTAGGTACAAACCTGAGCAAGGGATGGTGCGTACATTGTACCCCTAACCCTGTAGGGAAGCTCTGGAAAGCACTGTGCCTCAGAGATATCCCAGAGTCACAATCCCTCTCCGGCTTCCTCCTCACTTTGGCCAGTGGGGGGGGGGAGAGGTTTGAAACCATCCCTCCTCTCTCACCTGCTCCAGTCAATAGTAAGCAGGCACACAGCATTACTGTTTACTCCTGTGTGGCCAGACCAAGGCCTGGGGGCAGAAGCAGGGGATTAAGGGAGGTTTTTATTCCTCCTTAGTCCCTTGTGCAGCCCACATCACTAACGCCTCAACTCAGATAACACCAACTAAATATTTGGTGCTTTTCAATTTTGAGTTGTTCCCTTTGTGCAAACATCAGCTCTCCTGTTGATAGCAAGCAGAGGGAGATTGCAATGCTATCAATTAAATTACCATTTGTCTGTTAACAGAGATTGGAGGAACTTCTGGGGAAATGCCCCCACAGGTCACCTCACATAAATTACATATTCTGGGTCTAAAAGCAACACGTTTAAACAATACTAGAGAGGAAGTAGCTGCCACCATTTTTATCCCATTAGTACAGGATTCAGCACTTCCAATGTTATGCTAATTAAAATCCTTTAGCAGAAGCTCAGAACCAGGGGTCTAGCCAACAGGATTCCAAAGATGGATGGAAGAAGAGCCAGGAGGGATGGCTCAATGGTTTACACATCAGCTATGACATTCCTGGATTCCCTCAAATTAAAATCTGGAGAAGATTGATTTAATCCTTCCTCATTGCTTGGTATAGTAGCAAAAACCTACAAAACACCACAAGTTTCCTTTGTGTGGAGTTTTCAGATGAGACACAACACGTATCTTCTCTCTTGCAGCATTGAGAAAGCAGAGGTTGGAAGTGGGAGAGAGAGCTCAGGAGAGGCCATTCCCTCTCAGCAGCCAAGATGACAAGAGACTAAGATAGATAAGATAAATGCCTATCTCAGAGCTGGAAGGGACCCTGAAGGGTCACTGAGTCCAACTCCCTGCCTTCACTAGCAGGACCAAGTACTGATTTTGCCCCAGATCCCTAAGTGGCCCCCTCAAGGACTGAACTCCCAACCCTGGGTTTAACAGGACAATGCTCAAACCACTGAGCTATCCCTCCCGACTAGAATCAGACACTGACAAGGAGCCCAGTGACAGCATCAGAGCCACACCTACAAAAAACACTGACAGTATGGGCCAAACCCTCAGCCCCAATAAGACTGTTTTCACACTGTTCCAGTAGTTACAAGCAGTCTTAAACCTGGCCTATGTGACCAACAAGGCACCTCCTCTAGCCTAAGGCAATGCCCCGGTGGCACAGTGTCAGTGCTGACAAATATGCCACCACCCTCACAAGCCCCTGGTGTAGGGAACATGCCAGGAGGATGTTAAAGAGAGAACACAGTGTTGTAAGATAACCCATGGGCCCTTGGGAGCCACTGCTGGTAAATCTGAACAACCCTGAGACTGCTATAACTTGCACTGGGGGCTGAACCAGCCCCAAGTATTGGGGGAGTACAAAGGTGGTGTAAAGCCATCTATCTTTCTCCTGACTGGAGTCTACACTGAGCACAAGTCAGCCAGACCCAAGGAGAGGGGTGCACTTGCAAGTACTTAAGTTACGCTAGTCCTATAAAACCTATTCTTTCCACAGAAAAATGTCACAATACATGGGAATCATTTTTCAATCATTCAGAACTCAGTAATTTTTGTTTTGGGGTCAGGGAGTTCTCAACATGAAAGATGATGAAGAATCATGCCTGGTCAAGTTAAAAGGAGAAAGAGGCACTGAGCACCTTGTAAAACTGGACCTTGTATTTGAGGTGTGAAAAGGAAATATTGGGCTAAATTCACCTTGGTTGACTCCACTGAAGGATAAATCTCATAGACTGTATTTCTGCCCAGTAATTATTCCAGAGAGACAGACCCAAATATTTACATAAGAATGACCATGCTGAGTCAGACTAATGATCCAGGAAGCCCAGTATCCTGTCAGTGACTAATGCCAGATACTTTAGAAGGAATGAACATATCAGGGCTATCATGAGTGATCCATCCCATTGTCCACTCCCAACTTCTGGCAGTTGGAGGTTTTGGGACACCTAGAGAATGGATTTGCATCCCTGGTCATCTTGGCTAATAGCCATTGATGGACCTGTCCCCCAAGAACTTAAATTGTTTTTTGAACCCAGTTTATACTTTTGGCCTTCACAACATCCCTGGAAATGAGGTCCACAGGTTGACTGTGCATTGTGTGAAGTACTTCCTTTTGTTTGTTGCAAACCTGCTGCTTCTTATAGTCACTTTCTCCACACCATTCATGATTTTATAAACTTCTATCATACCCCCCAAAGTCATCTCTTTTCTAAACTGAACAGTCCCAGTCTTTTCTCTCTTTCTCCTGGTATGGAAGCTCTTCCATCCTCCTAATCGTTTTAATTGCCCTTCTCTGCACCTTTTCCATTTAGCTGCATTACATTTCCACAATGACTACATAAGATGTTGAGTCAGGTCCAAAGTCTATACCAGAGTTGAGCGCTCAGCACCTGCACAATCTGGGCCATATACATACAGTACCACAGACTATTTCTGTGTCCAAAACTGCCTTAAACATTGTTTAGTCAAGAACTTCCTACAAACACAACTCTTAACAGGAATAAGATAAATATTTCAACTTTCAGAAGCAAGAAATGAAATTCATCTAAAAATATTTTAATATAGCAAGTTTGCCTAGAGAACCAGTGCGACATAGAAGAGGACACCCGATGTATAACCAAATTTACTGTTTAGTCTCATGGTAAGCAACAGATGCAAATTTACCACAAAGTTGTTATTTGGTTAGAGTTACTAGTGTAACTAAGACCATGCTGCCTCGTAGTCATGGTTTTACAGCATCAATGTTCAAATTGGCTGAGTTAGTTTTACTGTAAGTAAAATTCAAGTTTACAAAGAAACAAAATAATTTAGCATATTATGCTATACTCCATTTCATGCTCAGCTCACAATGGTAAAACCCTAGAAGACAAGATAAACAATACTTCCGTATTAGGTTAATAATGCCAAAACATACAGAAATTTTAATGCCAATTTACAACATAATACAATGCTTTACAAGGAGAGTTCTCATGTCCGCTGGCCAAACGAGAACGCCACATGGTGAAAAGCATTCAAGTACTGTTATAGTGCATATAATATTGTCCACGCTAAGAGGAATGTTTTATTTTACCTTCTTATAGAATTGTTTCAAAAGTCTGTGTCCTAAGTGTAATGCAACAATAAAGGAGTAAATTAAAATCATTGCCTCAAATATGAGGCCTAAGTCCTACAAGTTATTTACAAACCCTAGATCAGTAAACCCTTTGTAAAAAAAAAAACAGAGCAAACTCGTAATGGCATGAGAAAGCTGGGAGCTTGCACACTATTATATGAACTAGAATGGTACTGATGTAATAAATCAACTAGTTGATGTATATTTTCTTAATTCAAGAATATTTGCTGTCACAGTATACAGAGTAATTATACAACTAAGGACACTGTCAAAAGGTTTTTATTTTGAAATCTGATTTTTTAAACTGTTCTTGATAAAATTTTGGAACTTGGAAAAATTAAAATCAGTAGCCATTCTCTATCAGCATTTGTTACTTTCTCCACTGTGTTCACTCGCGGTAGGGTTTACAAAAAACAATTGACATTGGCCTAACTCTGCTCCCAACGATAAAACTCCTATTGACTTCAGTCAAAACAGAGATGCACCAAATGCTGCGTGCTTTTGAAAACCCTATCCTTGATGGTTTGTCTTTGATTACTGATTCAGAGCAATCTGGATCTCTTGGTAAACTGGGAGCAAGCAAACAATGTGTGTTTTAATACAGCTAAATGTAAACACGTAGGCCATACTTACATGATGGGAGACTCTATCCTGAGAAACAGTGATTCTGAAAAAGATTTGGGGGTCATGGTGGATAACTAGCTGAACATGAGCTCCCAGTGTGACACTGTGGCCAAAAGAGCTAATGAAACCTTGGAATGCATACATCTCGAGTAGGACTTAGAGAGGTTATTTTACCTCTGTATTTGGCACTGCTGCGACTGCTGCTGGAATACTGTGTCCAGCTTTGGTGCCCACAATTCAAGGACATAGATAAATTGGTGGGGATTCAGAGAAGAGCCATGGGAATGATTAAAGGATTAGAAAACATGCCTTAGGATGATATAACTATTTAGCTTAACAAAAGGAAGATCAGGGGGTGACTTGATCATAGTCTGAGTATCTACATGGGGAACAAATACTTAATAATGGGCTCTTTCATCTAGCAGAGAAAGGTACAACATCTTTCAAGGGCTGAAAGTTGAAGCTAGACAAATTCAGACGGGAAACAAGGAGTAAATTTTAAACAATGAAACTAATTAAGCACTGGGACAATTTATCAAGGGTCATGGTGGATTCTCCATCTCTGAATTTTTAAATCAAGATTGGATGTTCTTCTACAAGCTCTGCTCTGGGAATTATTTCGGAGAAGTTCTGTGGCCTGTCTTCTACAGGAGGTCAGACTACATGATCACAATAGTCCCCTCTGGCTTTGGAATCTCTGACTCTCAATTTAAACATGAAGGGAATACAGTCTGTTTACAAAGCAAAGCTGGGAGAAAAGAACTCTTTGTCACTGCCACATGTATATGTTGCTTTTTCCTGAAATCTATAGACAACTCATGCAAGCTTAGAGAATTTCTCTAAAGGTACGACTGCCGTGTGTGACAGAACTGTGGATACACTTCTGCCTCAGCTCAGAAAGGTTTCTGATATCACTAAGGGGTTTTTTTTCTTCTTAACTAAAGATGATAAAAGGAATCTGGAATCAAAACTACTTTTGCAAGTACATTTCTCTCCCTATTTAAATTAATTGGATTCAATTACCCATACTGCTGACTGAAACTCATCTCCTAACCATTACGATTAAGAATACAGGTCCAGATTTACCGGACCAGCCCAACTGAGCTTGGCACAAGTCTAGAAGAGGGTGTATGCATGCACATATGCATTACATCACCTTGGTATCTCCCTGATCCTGAACGGTGCTGTGTATCTTACACTCCGGCTGTTTGGATACAGGGCCATATCCCTTTTCCCCAGTCACACTCCCTATGCTGGTAGCCTGTCAGAGCCACTCCGGCAGCCCTGCATGGGTGCTGTCATCCACTGACCAACTACGGCAGGTTTAAGTCTGCTCAGTGCTGCCAGAGGGGCACATCGCATAATTTAACAGACTGGAGAATCTTGCTCATAATCCAACTCTCAGCTGTGGCAGCTACTGTTCCAAAATAACAACACAAAACATGGCATTGCATTCATTTTGGAGTTCACATTGATCTATTGTAATTACTATGGAGGCCAACAAACTCACCAGAAAAGGGAGGGGGGAGGGGGCAGAGGGATGTTTCTACAAGAGTTGGTCCCACCATTAATACTAAATAAACACTTGAAAAACACAAAGTGGGAAGGAGGCTATCAGTGACATTGTCAGGTCAACCTTTTTCTTCCTTTCTAAATTCATATCCTAGTAATGCAGGAGAAACTTGTGACTTTGCAGCATATTTGTTCACAATATCACAAGCTTTTCCTTAAGAACACATTTTGCATTCACCAAATATGGTCTGTAAAGTTGCCAAGTGCACAAGCTGAAGGCACAGAGTCAAAAAACATACAAAAAAAGGAAAAGAAGTTAGGAAAAAACAGATGGAAGAAACAAATCCGGAATCAAAAACTCATTGTCAGAATTATATTTAGAAGGGACCAACTCTTAAAGCTGCTGTCACTTTGTACTGAATAATAAATACTGCAAAGTAACAAATCTTTATTCTTATTATTTAAGTAAAAGCTTCAGAAAATACCTTGAAGTTTTAAAACTAATACACTGATGTGTTAATTAGTTTAAAGAATGTCCATAATAAAAAAACATGAGTGCAAAAAAGATTCTTCCATTCTAACATTTTTGGAGGAAGCTGCTGATTTTGGCTGCCAATTTTCACTTAGAAATTATCTGTTTTTCAAGGCGCATTCCTCACGGAATCAGAGAATAAGAACTTGCTGAGAGACCAAACCAAAGAGTCATGTCTTTCAAAGTTATCCCAAGTGTAGCAGCAACTGACATTTTATTACATAACGAAGAAAATCCAAACTCCTCTTCCAGGTATAACTTGTGACTGAGCTCCTGAATATCAGCAGACCCCAGCTGAGGCTCTGGATATCATCTGTGCTCCTCCAGTGTCTGTTCTGGCTAGGAATAAAAGCACATCTGGTATATTCATTATCTGTACCCTCTGGAGCTTGCACATGCTGATGAGCCATCTGAAATGTACATAAAAGAGAAACGATTAATCAGAAATTCTCATTATAACTTGCACACTTCTGTAGCGCCTTCCATCCTGACAGATTCTAAAGAACTGTGTATACACGGAACCTGATATGCCAGCTCTATAGTCATTTCATCCACCACCCTTCTGCACAGAAGAATGGCAGCACCGAGCAATGCTGCATATCAGTCTAGAGAAGGAAATTAAGAAGGGCATATTCCACTGATATTACTGGAAGAAACTGGGTAGACAGAATGCAGTCAAAGTTCAACAAGAGCTGATGCTACTAACCGTTACCACAGGATCCAAGGGATGTTTAGTCTCGAGTGATCAGAACCTTGCTTTTAAGTCTCACTGTAAAAGATATGGGACTAGCCTCTCTCCTGTGCCAAAGCTCTACTGAGGTGAGGACACCAAAGACCTAGTTATCAATGCCTGATTCAGCAGGCCAGCTCCAGCCCTGACACAAGTTAGAGCAACCTGTTGGGCAGCTGTAATTTGTGCCTTTGGGATAGGGTAGCCAGCAAAGAATTGTAGCAGAGCTCCACTTTCCTCCCTCCTTCCCTTCATATATCCCTTATGCAGGGCAGGGAATAAGGTGGGAAACTCAGGTATAGGGCCCAGATCTGATACACTTGTACAAATAGACAGAGTTGTCTGTTGGTCATTTTTTGGCCAAATTATGGCCCCTTTACATGGGCTTAATAGTGCAAAGGGCTATAACTGTGGGAGAATCTGGCCCCCCATCTTCATGGACACCTTGTTGTCTCAGAGGCAACACGGGAGGCCTTGTTAGAGTTGGTCCCATTAGCAGTGGTTACTGGAAGACAGCAACACACTGGAGTGCAGGTTCTGATCACTCCCAGACCTCAGAGACCTACCCTTTTCTCTGTATTCAAGCAGTCCACATGGAAAGGAATCATTCCTCCCCCTGCTGGAGAGTTACACCTTCATATACTTGGGAAATGATATCGTCTCCACCTGCTGGTTGAGAGACCCATAACTCAACTAGCACAGAAGATGAAAGACAGTTTTATTTTTTTATTTTTTTTAAACTAAACAATGAACAATAGCAGATTCTTACTTACTGTAAGTTAACTCTTCTCCAGCTCTCTTGCGTGACTGGTCACCTCTGGGAAAGAATGGGGAGAAAAGAATGGTCACTGAATCAGACAGAAAACCAGTGTGGAGACCAATGACAGCAAAGTCACCACATTTAATTTATAAAAGAAAAACTCAGAAATTGAGTAGAAATTAAACAGTATGCAAATATGCTAATAACAACAACAGTCGAAGTATATGATTAGGGGAAAAACCCACACCAGAATCAATACAAATAAATGCAATAAAAAGTGTGATCGGACAATCATATAGTTTAGTTACTCTATCCTTTTCTTTAAAATTGATTTTAAAAATAATTCTGATGATAAATAAAAAGCTCATCCTCTGGATTTAAATAAAACTATTTAATGTCTGATTTGAGACCAGATTATAGTTGAGTAATTTGTCTTAAAACAAATTCCTTATACCGGTTTTATAAAGCTATTTTAGAAGGTCTGAAAGATTTTTAGATTTAGCAGTTGCCAAAATCATCTTATTCTTCTGATCTACTGAGTCCAAATACAATTCCTCTAAATAGAGGATTTAAAAAACAACAACACTGTGTGAAATCCTGGCTCCACTGAAGTCAACAGCAACATTCTCATTCACTTCAAAAGGGTTAGGATTTCTTCACCCCTTTGACTTTATTAACCAGTATGTGCAGAAAACTCTACTGCTTTGTAGTTTTATTTGAAGTTAGATGGCAATAGCTGACCATTATGAGGCAGGAGAGATGTCTCAATGTTATTTATTTTCTTCATGCTAGCCAGAATCTGACACTTCTCTGCTAGCAGACAATCCAGATCAGGCATTCATGTGACACAACAGGAAGCAGTCAACCACTTTAATAAAATCCATCCTCTTTGAGGCTAAGCCTGCAGTGTGCACTTTGTTTAAGGTCATTAATGCAAGACTCACCATTGAGTGATTAGGTAACTCCCCCACCATCTTCAGTTGCACTAGTCATTTGATTATCACTGCTGAAAACTTTCTAGAGGGGTGCCTGTCATGTACTTAGTGATGCTGAAGACTCTTCAATGTAGTCTCCTTGTGGTTAATTTTGGTGTGAGATGTGGAGCAGTGAAGATATCAACAATCTGCTGCATTTACAGAAAGTCTCATTTGGGAAACAGGAATGTTGTTTTGACTTCATAATTTATATATCAGGCTGCTAAAATTGATGGCTTTTAAATCTATATTTAATAAATGAGGTAATCTGTAATTTTAAGTACTAAACAGCACCCTAGAAGCTTAGTCTAATTGCAGGAAATTATCTCCATCCCAGTGCACATTCTTTTGAAACTCAGCTGAATTTTAGCAACTCTAGAATTAATTTAGCAGCATAACTGTTTCATCGGCATGAATGTAAATTACATAAGCAAATCATATATACAATTAAATTAGAGAGGAACTAATATGGAACTTTGCAGCTCCAATTGCTAATTGAATATAAGCCTATAGTTTTCAATATAAAAGCCTAATACAAATTAATTTTTTTAATTTACTATATAATTCTGAGCATGTGGTTTCTCATAGTGCATTTGACCAAAGGCTGCTCAAAAGAGGTCTTGAGGATCATCCACCTTTTTTTTGTTCTAGGTTCTACCATCCCCCTTTCTGTATGACCTCTTGCCTCTATGCTCCTATGAGGTCACAGACAGAACTGTAAGAGAAAGGACAAGATAGCCTGTTTCCAGGCAGACACCAATACTGCTCTTCAAAGGAACCAGCCATCAATGCTTGGCTCTATTTAAGCACTGTAGAACACCAAAACTTGGCAGCAGAAGACCCTGGGTATTCCCATCCCAAATAACCACCATTACCAAAAGTAATATATTGAGACAACGTGAATTGGAAGTGGGCTACAGTGGTCAGTAACATTAGGAACAGGCAACTATTTATTTTTGTACAAAACAGAAATTGACAAACTATGTTTCAAAGAGCCCTGGTGGTTCAAAGCACTTGCTGTGGGGTCCATAGGAGACAGCTGGTAGGTTGTTCCCCACAAGGGCCCCATGACTCTTGAACATACTTCCCCTCACTAGTCTGTTAGCATATAGATTGGGCAACTTCCCAGCCATATATTGTAAAGCCTCTCTCAAGCATTTAGGAAGGAGATGATTATATGTAGATGGTAAAACTAGAGGCCTTTATTTTTATATCTTTGGACTGGTAATATACTGTTGAGTAATATTAGTATTTTGTCAATCACTTTTAACTAGAGTGAATTTAAATTACTGCTAGGGCACTCAGAGCCAGTGATGGGGCTCTTTTAAATGCTAAAAATGGAAAGAAGAAAATTACATTTTTTTTTGTAAATTAACACCAGTGCTTGCCAGCAAAGCACTATCTAAGCATATATAGTATACTCTAATACTGCTCTTTCAAGCATAACAGCTGTTTATTCCAAATGCCCAAATCAAACCGTACCTTCTTTTTTCCATATAGCATATTGATATTTACAGAATAAAATCAGTTACATTATATTAGAGTTCAAAGGCTAAACCCAAATTGTGGGTATTTCTTGTTCAAAGAATTGGCTTTTTCCCCCCACAGGTAGCAATTAATAGATAGCAAAGTACATTTTTTTTTATTTCACAGAAAACATTGGGATAGTTTTACCCAAGAACTATCCAACATCACATATGCAGATAGAAAATGAAGACAAAGATATTAAAGCCCAAGGGCCCCACAAGTCAGTAGGAAAAAACTAGGATTATTTACTAAATGCACCAACATCATCAGTCCTTTACAAACAGGTAAAGGTATTTTCTTGCACCCATGTAAATCCCAGTGTAGGATCAGGGCCATGGAGGTTACAGTCCATACCCCAGGCAAAGATTCCAGGAAAAGGAGCAGCATAGGAAAAAAAGCAGAACAATGAGAGAATGTGCTGGTAAGAGCAAAGAGGAGAAGAAAATAAGAGAGGAGGTAGGGTAGAACGGAAAAGAGACTTGAAAACATGGACAAGAAGTTAGAATTTTATATGGAAGCCGAGATGAAGCCAGTGAAGGGATAGGAAGAGGAGAGTGGCATGGTGAGAAAAGGTGAAATTTGCAGCAATTTTGGGGGTGGATTGGAAAGGAGCAAAGTGACAATCTGGGGGATCAAAGAGAAAGAGTGCTGCAGTCAAGACTGAATATACACTCTAGAATTTATCAAACTGTTCTGACCAAATAAATATAGAGTTTTCTGGGAACATAGATTTACATGAATAACCAATAGGATAAGAACAAAGGTTGGGTTATCTACATAATTTTTATGCAGGTTTTTAAATAAAGCTCTGTGTTGCAGTGGTGATGTCAGAAATTATGCTTAAATAGCTATATACCAGGACACTCGCTTTCACAGTTTTTCCTTCCACTCAAAGTGTTAGCAATATAGTTTGATGAGGAAGAGTTAAACCCTTTACGATAAAACTATGAATCATTAATTATTGACCTATGGCATCATGGAAAAAGATCTTTCAAATCAAATTTATTAGCACTTGGAATATTGCTAGTGTTTAAAAAGCTCAGCCCAAAGCTTGCTTACGAATGGTCTCTGAGGAAATATAGTTTAACTTCTCAATTAAAAATAGACATATTTCATAATCAGATTTCAAGGTTTAAGTGATTAGATGTAATTGTATCATTTCAAATACTTTTACTGGCAAAAATGAAGCTTTAGAAATCTCAAGTCATCTTGCAGATAAATGCCCTTAAAGTCTTTTCTAATCTTGATTTTTTTTTTAAACCACACATTCTTAATTAAGGATTTTAATGCAGCGTGAACTTTTTCTACTTTTCTTAGCTGAATCAATAAGCACAACAATTCACTCTGGATGCTCATTTTGTGTGGACAATACTGTGGTCAATATCAATCTCCCCTCTACTTCGCCACTCCCCAAGAACAACCCCATAACTGAGAACAAACCATAATTCAAGAGACCAATAGGGGGATTTTTTTCATGATGTCAATTTTTCTCAAACACAACTTAAATAAATTCTGCTCTATCTATGGTCTTTGAAATGGAGTGTGTCAAAACTTAAAAGGCTTGACTAAATTTCCAAGTATAAACACCCTCTCATTTTCTTAGGCTATTCAATATACACAAGCAGTATTTAATGAACCATGGTAGAAAACATAGACTATCAGGGCTGGAAGGGACCTCAGGAGGTCATCTAGTCCAACCCCCTGCTCAAGGCAGGACCAGTCCCCATCTAAATCCCCAAATGGCCCCCTCAAGGGTTGAACTCACAACCCTGGGTTTAGCAGGCCAATGCTCAAACCACTGAGCTATCATGTGAGTCTTCAAATTACCACTTAAATACCAAGGCAGTGGGCACATAAGAAATACTTAAAATATTACCCGATCCCACTCCCATGAATCTTAACACCAGGATGCTGCCCATCAATAGAAGCCAATATTAAATACAGAGTGCTGGCTTTGTGTCAAAAGACAGGCAGATGATTATTCTTTAGCATTGATGCTTTGAACAGTAGAATATTTACTAGTAACATTTCTACTTTAGTAACTGGAACGCACACTTCAGGGATATTTAAAAGTAGCTCGGATGTGTTCAGCTAGAGATCACAAAGTGATCTGAAGGTCAACAGCAACGTGTGAAGATTGACCTGACCTTTTGTTTTATGTGTATTCTTTATGATTGGAGAGAACAAAGTTCTCTGTCTCCTTGCATACTGTCCTGACAGCCAACATACAAGACATGATGTTATTCTAGCTAGGAGATAAAAGAATGAGCTTCTCAGAAATAGTGATCATCAACTGAAATATTATATTGACCTAGGTGATAACTGAAGGCCTTAAGAAAGACTATCGTCTATAAATTCCCATTTCTGTGAGTATATTGTATACCTACTATTGTTATAAGCAGTCGCTAGGATTAGAATAATTGACATTTAGAGAAAAATAAAATTCTCTTTTACTCAGTTTGTTTACTTTGTGCATTTGATAGTACTTTGTGTATAATCAGTTTCAATCCTTTGTTGAGGGTCACACTTTCACTTCCTGCTTTGTGCATTAGCTGCTTTACTCTGCAGTGATGCTCCTGTGAACGGATCTGGGCTTGCTAACTTCCTCAGCCTAACCTTAGTGTGTCTGGCTCCTGCAGAGGGAGCCAGGAGTACTGGGTCAGGAGAGGCAGTCATGTGCTGCAGCCTGCCAAGTTCACTGAAAGACAATAGGCTGGTAAGATGTGTGAGCATGGACTGGAGGGGGAGGAGAAGGTGTGCACAGTAGGCCCCAGCACATTTTTTAAAACTAACAAAAATTCAAACTGATGGTGTTCTTTTACTAGTTTAAGGAAAAACGATGTTCAAAGGACAATGAAGATTATCACCCACTAATAAATAAATCAAAATACCATGAGGGTATAAACAAATCAGAACCATCTCAGTTTTATCTGAAAGTATTTGAAAGATGCTGATCACATATTACTTCCAATTGCCTTCAATGGAATTTGTGGGTGCTCAGAACTTCTGAAAAACTAGGCCACATTGGTAGGTGCTTAACTATGGATTTAGGTGCCTAAATACCCAGATTTGAACATTCTGGTTCAAGTCTTTAGAATAATATTTAATATTCTATTGAATATAATACAATATTTAAATTTTTTACAGGTTTTTTTTAAAGTATATGCATTTTAGTAGTTTCAGGACTGTATAGTGCAACTGCCATTGAAGGCTAATAATTATTACCTGGTAAATCCATTCTGCATAAGCTCTCTTTGAAGTTTCTGGTCTTGAGCAGCATATTCCTGAAGCTCAGATTCCACAGCAGGGGGGAGAATGTTTGGGATGAATTTAGAAAATAAAGCTGGTGCCATCTGAACCCACTCTGTGTGAAAAGGGAAAAATAATAATGATGAAACACGCAGAATAGGAAGAAAAATCTTAGGAGCAGTAATTTCTCCTTTAAAAATCAGCAATGATTATTTTGAAGGAGGACTGAAGGTTTTTTAAAAGAGTATATAAATTGTTTAATAGTTTGAATTAAAAGACTAGATAGTCTGAAAATCACACACATTTTTGGCCCAAGAGTCTGTGGTTCTCCATCAAGAGCCAATGGTGCCATAGACACCTAGAGCTGTAAATAGTACGAGACATACTTTATTGCCCTGTACCTTCTGTAACCAGAGCAAGAGGGTATAAAATGCTACTAAGTCAGAATGACAAGGTGGATGAGGTAATGTCTTTTATTGGACCAACTTCTGGTGGTGAAACAGACAAGCTTTTAAACAACTACACTGCATACTAAGTCTGAATGGTACATCCTTCAGCAGGCAACTCCACAGAAAGGGTCTCTTAACTAAAGCAACCATGCCTCCAGGCTGATCCATAGACTCTCAGAAGAGACAAAGCAAAAATAATGTAGCATACAGCACCTGCCTTAGAGACATGGAGAAACAGAGAAGTACCACAAAGAAACAGTGCAAGTATCTATAGCTGAGTTTGCTTGGAGAAGAAGGGAATGTTTGCTAACAACTGTTGCAATCCTAGTGTAGAAAAGGCAAGTTGTACTTTTAGCATGTGTTCATTGGTTAAGGTAAACCCTAGGCTCCCTCATAGGGTTTACTTGACCACTGAACATGCCTTACCTAAAGTGTTAAAAATACACCATGTTCTTAGTGTAGACATGGCCTTACACATGAACTTCAGTGCACAAACCAATACCTTCATCACTGTAGTAGGGCTCACTAATAAAACTTATACACAAAACAATACCACTTTTCACATTGCACAGTAAGTTAAAGGTTCTGTACCATTTAATGAATACACACACAATGAGACTATTAGCATCGGACAAGTTAGCCCAAGCTAATTTCTCAACATGAAATACTGCTGACAAGCTCTTTTGTGCCATTGCCATTGACACTGAACATGTGCCATAAAAAGTGTTTAAACCTATCACAATAAATCCTCTAATGGTGAGGAGCATCAGAGATCAGTATCTTACAAATTCCTAACCACTGAAGGAAAGTTATGGACAGCAGCCAAATGCACTCTGTAAATGGCTACATATTTTCTTAGAACAACGGATTAAACCCACATTTACCTCCACATCTTCAAGAGCTTCGAGCGTGAGTTACCTCAACCTCATGCCTTGGCTGGTCACTGCATCTGACCTGTTTTTCTCCATCCTCTCTTCCCTGCCCCCACCCCTACCATTTTCATGTTGTTCTTTTTTCACCCCTTCATCTCTTTTGTCTGTGCATGTTGCTCATTCATAGTCTTACCTCTTTCCTTCAGTTCTCCTTTCTCCTCTCTTTCCCAGCCCCTATTCTCTTTCCTTCTTCTGTCTCCTTCCTTCCACTATGTGGCTTCCGTTCTCTACCCTTTGCCCTCCCCACCCCCAACATTAATCAAAGCAAATTTTGCTGCTGGAGATCTGGAGAGGAATCTACTAGTGTCTCTGTGTTCCCCCAGAAAAGGCATGCTAGAGTAGGTAGAAAAGAGAGCACGAAAAGAAGCAGATTGAGCTGCTTAAGGGGAGCTGCTGGAGAGTGTTCCCTCTAATTTTTCCCACATATGTGCGGAATGAATTTTGTTATCATCTCATACTAGTGCACATATGTGACACATCACCTTCATATTGGTGCACATAACAAAATTCACGTGGTGGGGATGGGGCTGAGGATTTTGGAGTGTGGGAGGAGGTTTAGTGCTGGGCCAGAGGGTTGGGGTGCAGAGGTGAGAGGGCTCCGGCTGGGAGTATGGGTTTGGGGTAGGGCTGGGATGAGGGGCTCAGGCCTGGGGTGGAGCCAGAGATGAGGGGTTTGGGGTGCAGGAGGGTTCTCCGGAGCTACAGTGGAGAGAGAAAGGACTCCCTGGGCTGGCAGGGGGTGGGGGGGGGGGGTAGAGGCACCTCTCCCCACCGCCGCAACTCTAGGGCTGGGGCCATGGGATAGGCACCTCTCTCCCAGCAGGTCCAGGCTGCCCTTCCCCCGGCCACGGCAGGTCTGGGGCGGGGCTGAATTGGGGCTGGGAGAGGAGCGCCCCAGCCTCAGCAGATCCAGGGCTGAGTTGGGGCTGGGGGAGGGGCGCCCCGGCAGGTCCGGGCTGCCCTTCCCCTAGCTGCGGCAGGTCTGGACCAGGGCTGGGTCCGGGCTGGGCGGTTCCCTGAGCACCTTCACAGAGCTAAATAGGCTACTGCGCAGCTTACAGGGAACTCAGCTGCAGGACATATTTTGCTCCCTGACTTCAGCCCAGATCAGAGTACTTAAGTGCCTGGCAAGTTTCTCCAATCGCACTACGTTTCTTCTCCTCCCTTTGCCAGCCTGTCTTATTACTCTGTCAATCGCCTAGTCTCATAGAACATTTGGAGACAGTGCGTAGAGAAGAGATCGTTCTCGAAGCTCATATTCCCTTGGTTTGTTTTTCCAGACTGAGTGGCATCAGCAATCATATACAACTGGAACAGCTTCCCACCTTTGAGGCGGTCTCACAGCCTCCCAGGGGCCTGCTCCTCTGAACACGTTAGAATCTAAGTCATCAAGGACCGACTCTGCTAAGGAACATCTTTCAATACAAAGGAATTGTTCTTGGTACAGACTTAAAGCACTTCCAGTTTGGCTAGAACGGCATTCACATAGTATCCTTATCTTCATCTTTTCAACCAAAACAATTAGTTTTACTATATTAGTATTGACTAAAGCCATGACAAGGTGAATGTTTGACAGATGGAATTTAAGAATTTGATGTGTTATATGCCACAAACTCAATATTCTTTCCTTAATTGCTAACCAAAGACGTTCTGTTCTCTTCCACAGCATAAGCATTGTTCACAGATTTCACAGTGCCCACTCTAAATGTTACAAATGTATCTGAATGCTTACTTCTGAAGTGTCCAGCAGGATTACTCAGACAACTATGTACTTCTAGTCAAAGTCAACAAGTATGCAGCTTACCGGGTGTATTTAGAATAAAAGATATTCAAAGTTATAGTTAAAGCCTACACTTCTGGAGTCATGCAATTACAGGAGAATCTCAGCTTTCATTTTTCTATCCCTCGGGATTGTGAAGACGGGATTGAAAAGTTAAGATGGTTAAGCCCAAAAGCTCAGACACCAAAGGCAAATAAAAAGAACTCCACATTTATCAGTTTTTAAAATCTCATTTTTGTGGACGTGACTGATGAAGTGGGGATTTTCCCTTGTTATGTTGTATGTGAGTCTTACTGTTGAGCCTATGTGAGTTTTACTATCTGGATGAATACTTTGTCTGCCTCAGTTTCCCTGTGTGCTGCACCAATACCTTGGTGGTGGTGGGAATAAGGGTGTGACCTCTGAGGCAGGTGAGGCTGCTCCAGCTGCCTGCACATATGCTATGACCAGTGCTCTTTGTAACCTGAAACCCAGGAGGGGGATGCAACCAGGTGACAACCAGGTGACTCTTTGCTCGGGAAGCGAGACAAAGATAAGGAGGAGGTGCAATGGGGGTGTCTGAGGTCGGGTCGCTGGAAGCTGGCAGTCTGCTTGGGGGGACTGGAAGAGGCGGAGTCCAGGGCTTCTGGCCCAGGACTCCCCAAGATGGAACTGGCCAAAAGTCACTGATTTCCGTGCTAACAAGTTCTGTTCTATGCTGTGTTCCTGTCGACTAATAAACCTTCCATTTTACGCTGGCTGAGAGTCACGTCTGACTACAGAGTTGGGGTGCAGGGCCCTCTGGCTTCCCCAGGAGCCCTGCCCAGGCAGACTCGCTGTGGGAAGTACATGGTGTGGAAGGGGATGCTGAATGCTCTGAGGGCAGATCCAGGAAGGTCGAAGATGTGTAAAGCTTCTTGCCCTGGCAACAGTATGGTCAGAGAGAGGAGGCATACTCCCCAAGAGTCCTGACTGGCTTCATATGGAGTAGCTCCAGAGCACCACTCGGTGACACCGTGACAACAACTTATGATTTTTAAATGTCTGGTAATACAAAATCCAGTCGCTTCATGTTAGGACGGTGCAGAGCGAAGGTGGTTTGTACAATCCCGTCTAGTTGTCATTTTTTGGGTCAAATGGAAGGCTTGAGCAATCTGTCACGTGAGGACTGAGGGAGGGGTTTGCAAGAGTACTGCCACAGGAGTTGGAGCAGCTGGTAAGTGACAGCAGGTATCACGAGCAGACTAGTTTTTAAGGGAAAGCTAAAATTCAGAAGAAATCAATGGCTTAGGTCTTCCTATTCAACACTAGCCAGTGGATTTGTCATGACCTGGTAACAATCTTATTTAAATATCCTTTAGAACACAATAAGGATACTGAAAATCTGAGAGGGGAATGACAGTACTGAACCAACCTAAACTTTGTCTGTGAAGGAAAAGGCAAGGCAAGTTCCATTCAATGTTGACAGGCTTTGTAAGGTTTTCAATACTCTTGTCTTTTGGGATATAAAATAGGATAGTAATATCAAAATCTTCCAGATCAGCTCAACTTAGAATGAAATCATGCCTTTGTGCTCTTTTCAAATACATTTTCCTTCTCCAGCACTGAAAAGTAAAAAAGAGGGTAAAGATGAAAGTCATCACTAGTTTCCTTCCCCTACCTCCTATCACTTATACTTTTTAATGTTTGATAAAAATAAGACATGCCTGCAAAGAGTGATTAATCTGTGAATTCTGTAGACAGTCTGACCACCACATTACTGGCCCTCATACACGCCAGACTCTGAAATTTTCATAAAGCTTCCTCTGTCATTTCTGGTTCTTTGAGTGGCAATGCCATAGAAAAGAAGATGTGATGGCACCTGGATACGATCCTCTTTGCAGTTACACAAGTACAAAACAAGAATAACTCCACTGAGCTAAAACTGGCATTGCAGGTAAGAGGAAAACCAGGCCCATTTTGGTATTTGTGTTTCTGAAGCAGAAAAACTAAAGAAGCATGACAAATATACATTCCAGGAACTTCATAGGGTGCCCAAAACATTCCCTCTCCTCCCCACCAGTTAGATGCTGCTGACGGTAGAGATTTACAGCAGAGACTATACCTGGTCACTAACTAAAGCATAATGAATACACGTTCATTACAATATTGTTAAAATTACAGATTTTATTATATGCCTAGTAAGTCTTATAACAACTGCAGAGCTCACCACATGGCAAACTACACATGCCAGTGAGTAATTTTAATTACCTGCTGCTGCACTGTTAAACTCCTTGGGAATACTGTCCCTTGACTAGGGCTCCTTTCAGTTTCCAAATGATACTTTACAATACGTCTCAGAGTACGTCTACACTGCCATAAAAAACCAATGGCACCGAGTCTCAGAGCCTGGGTAGCTGACTTAGACAGGTAGAGCCCGGGCTGCAGGGCTGAAAACTGCAGTGTAAACACTCAGGCTGGAGCCCAGGCTCTGAGACCCTCCCCACTCATGGGAACATCTACACTGCAATTTGATAGCCCCACAGCCAGAGCACTGAGACAGCTGACGCAGGCCATCTGCAACAGTGCCAAAGGTTTGTCATTGCAGTGTAGACATATCCTCACACACAACAATTTTCTGGGCTTGTTGAGATAACTGATGTTGGACTTGAAGCCCACAATATATAAATTTTACCCAAGGGCAAAATAAAACTTTACCATGAAATCAATGAATTATTTATTTCTTTGTTATAGCAAAATTACTTCTCTAATCACCACAGCATCACAGATGGAAAGGCCATTTAGATGGGAAGGCCATATCATTCCCACTGTTTTATCTATCTTGTTTTTGAATATCTGCCATGATTGTCTTATCGAGCAGCAGCATCCCCTTATAGTACTAAAAAGAAGCACAGTGCTCATGCTTGTTTCCCCCACCTTATTTAAGTGAAGGTGGGAGCCCAATGCAAGAATCAATCCTCCTGCAGGTCACAACACAGATCTACTGCATTCATAACCAAGGCTTTGCTGTGACGTTACACAACACAGCTAAACACTGACTGACAGATTAGAATATTATGCGAGGTTCTTGATCTTGTTTGTGGAATGATTTGGCACTATAGTATAATGGGAGATTCCAAAAGGAAGCAATGAATATTTACCTGGTCTAAGTGTATACAGGCCTTTCACAATATTTGCCATGGTCGAAGGGGTTATTTGAAACGGTGTTGACTGAGCTTCTAAAAGTAAAGCTGAAACAAAAAGAGAAGCCTGATTAGCCATTTCCTTGGTTAAATACTTTAAGTTCTCTGCATATATTTTTGGCAGTTAAAGAAAGTAAGTTATTTTTTCCTGCTCTGCCTGTCACCCGATGTTCGTAATGGGGGAACCAAGTGACAGACACTGCATTCTTACAGGTATAAATATAACCTTTTAGTTAAAGTGCAATATACAATATAAAGTTTTATGTGGCAAAAATGTGAAATAATATTTCTCCTGTTACAGCTAAGCATATAGGGCTTGTATGGAAAAACAGGCAAGTAACTGTGTTTCAATGATTCTGAGACAGAACTGAAGTAAATGCAACTTATTTTTAGCAGTAACATTCACAGTGCTATGGTAAGCATAAGAATTTCCACTAATAACTGTTTTAAGGCATTTACCATCCTGGCAACAATATCTGCTTTGGATTTGAAGTCCGAACATGAACATTCATCCTGAAACAAAAAGTTTCTTTTAAAAATCAGCTATAAGCAAGAGTGCCTTCTTTTTTTTAAATAGGAGCGAATATTTATCTTTCATTCTTCATGCACTTATTGGCTTAATACGTAACCAGGAGACACTATCAATAACTTTTTCTTCAGCTGTGCGTAATGATAGTTGATTTGGTACTGTTATTATTAAGCATATTATGCGGCATTAGTTTTTAACATGAGGTAGATTTGATTAATGTTGTACCTGTATAAACTACAATATGAATTACTTGTAATCCATTTTGTTAAAGAGCTACACCTGCCCCAAGCCCTTCTTGCCAATGTTTGTATGTTTCTAGAAGCCACCGGTCCTCATGTGTTACACACTCCTCTCTCTGCCTCATCCACAGAGCAATGTCCTGCCTCTTTAGTTCACACTTTAGAAACATATGTTTTTAGCTGTAGAGCGTCCCTGGTTCAATCCCCAATATTGGTCAAGATGGCAGTCACCGCACTTAAATAAATAAAAGTTATGATTGTATTTTTTTTAAGTTCTTCCCTCTTCTATTGTATAAAAGACCTGCACAAAACAGTGGAAACTGACAAGAGAAATCTTTCTTTAATCTTTCAATTACAGTAATCCAAAGTGCCATTTGTAGCTATTGTAGGTACACTTGTCTCAGACAGAAGTGTGATTTTAAAAAGAACAGTGTCCCTTTAAATCTGGAATTTTTGAAAGGACAGTGATTTGCATTCAATGAGATATTTGCAACCTTCCCCCAACAGATTTTCCCTGCAGCAGTCCCTAGGCTAGTCAGGAAAGCTGCATTACGATGTGTAGAGAGATCTAAATATGGTCTAGAAGAGATTAAGCTATAGCTATACCATACATCTAAAACACTAGTCTAGTCAACAGCTGTTTACGTGCAATTGTAAAATGGATCTATCTAAAATAAAACCAACATATGTACTGGATTTAGTTTTAAATGGCTTTTTCAAGTTCCTCCTTAAAATGTTTGAGAAGACTATTTGAAAATAATCATCACATCAAAGGTGAACAAACAAACAAACATTAAAATGAACGTAAACTCAACAAAAGCCAGAAAGTTCACAGCTAAGAGCAGCTGAATACATGGCATTTGACAGTATCTTCAAACCATTTGGACATAATTCACTGACTTCATTAAAAGGTAACCCAATAGCCAATCTTGCTTTGTAGTAGTGTTTGATCTTATATCCCATGTAGGCTGCAACAACCAGAGATATTTAAACATACTTGAGCAGGACTAACACTCATCACAGCCAATTTTACAAAATGGGGGAGGACAGACAGAATGTTACAGAGAAGAACAGTATTGCCAAATGTTAGGTTCCTATCAGCCACACAGAGAGAAGTTAGGAAAGTAAGCTCCCTAAACAGGTGCATAAAACATGCTTCAAGCTGCAAATTACTTAGATGCCTCTGACCACATAAAATAAAATCAGAGTCAGATACAGTCTTCTTGGGATGAAATCTGAAACAAATTTATAAACCAATCATACCTTTTTATATATTTGCTTTCACATTATGGAAAACAAAATCTTGCCTCCAAGTGCCCAGAGACACAAAACACATCTTTTTTCTTTTAAGGCACATCTGATCCAAGCAAAACGCTGTATGGGGGGGGGGGGGGGTCTGTAACAGATGTAGAGCCAACAATGTTGGCTATTACAGCTTTGTCTCTGCAGCCCATGGTACAGGAGGCATGTCAGGGGAAGGAGGGAGGAAGCATAGCTGGATCATGCTGCACTCCACCAGGTGCAAGTTAGAACCACCCCTCAAGCTGTTTTCTTCTGTGAAAGGGCTGGGGCAGAGAATAAGGGAGATATAATTGGTTGCAGGTTCTCAGCTTTTTTGCCCTTCGTCTTCTGGGCTACCCTGCATGGCTGTGTGAGGAGGAGAAAGGGGAGCCATCCATCAACAGGCATTCCTTCCCTTAGACACTGGCAGAGTCAAACCACTGTGTTCTCCCTGGGGCTCTCACAATTTGGTAAGTAAGCATGCAACTCATTCCTCAACCCCTACAATGCAGCAAGAAGCCCTCAGAGAAGCTAACAGAGGGACAGTAACTGCTCGAAGTGCTCCCAGCTCACATCTGAGCTAATCCTGGGGCGGCTGAGGAAACAATGGGAGGCAGCTAGAGAAGTGCTGCCCCCTACTGGCCCCCTGCAATGACAGAGCTGATTCAAACACTTTAAAAATCATGGGATACAGCTTATAGAACACACAAAATACACTTTTTTCCTCAGTGACACAGTTGCCCAAGGGCACAGTTTAGACACTTGAGGTGCACAAGCGGACACTGGACCACAGGTGGGACCCCACTGTCAGAGGAGATGACAGCTCATGAACCAACCTGCAAACTTACATGAGTAGTCCTTAACTTGCGCTGAAGTCAATGGAACTAGTCCTGAAAGTTAGGACTGTTTGCATGACTAACCCATAGCTTGGAGATGTTTAGACTTAAACACAATTGTAGTTTCTGACTACAGTATTTCAATACTAGTTTAGATTTTTTTCCCATAGCAACATTTTTTTTTCTTCAAATTGAGGTATAATCCTATTCCACAATACGTAGTATTTGAAGACCACAATACGTGGCAAGAAACGTGAACAGTAATCTCTGTGTGGGTTTACTGATTACTGCACCTGCCTTTTATAAACAAATTTCATTAGCAAGTTCACCTGGAGATCAATCCTCTCATTAACAGAAGTGAATTTGTGCTTTCCTCCCCAAACCTTATGACATCTTGACTCACCAATATTTTTTACCACTTGTTTTTGGTAAGCAGATTGCACCAGCCTTAAAGCTATAATAGCTCACCAAGAAAGCTTTTCTGGATGATTAGCTCAAACTGTACTGATTTTGAGACAGCACAGCTGCTGGGCCCAAGCCATCTAAATGAGAAATGAAAATAGTTCCTTTCCTACAACACAGATTAATTTCCTCATTGAGGTGGGAGTGAAAAGGAAAGTAGGAGCAGTACCAACCCTATCTTAAAGATAAAGCAAGCATGAGGGTAGAGCTCTGTGCAGATACAAAAATGTGGATCCGCATCCAATCCACATCAGCAAGAATCAGCAGCACACTGACAGTGCCACTCAGAGGAGCATCTGTGTGCACGCCTGTGTACATGCCTGTGTGCTGTAGGATCTCAAAAGCAGGGAAGCAGCTGTCTGCAGCTCAAAGCCTATGAGGCTGCCTGCCCGCCTTCGAGATCCTATATTCCCTTCCCCACCCCACGCCCCCATACAGAGAAGGGGAAGATAATAGATCAAGAAGCCACTGTCTGCAGCTCACAGCCTATGAGGATCTGGAAGGCAAGAAAGCAGCCTCATAGGTTATGAGCTGTAGACAACTGCTTCTTGATCTATCACCTCTCCTTTCCCTGTACAGCGGTGTGTGGGGGGGGGGGAGGAGGGGAATCTGGAAGACAGGGAAGCAGCCTATATTCTCTCCCCCACCCCCGTATACAGAGAAAGGGGAGGTGATAGATCAAGAGAGGCAGCAAAATCCCCCATGCTCCTATTGCCATGGTTTAAGCAGCCAAGCTATTTAGGAATCCTCTCCCGACTTCATTTATCAAGGCAGTTGTAGAGGGAGGCAGCTGCTTCTACAAAGTGAGTATGTACGGGGGGCGGAGGAAGATAGGCTCTGGACAATGGAGAAGCAGCACAGACTATGAGCTGCAGACAGCCGCTTTCCCGCCTTTGAAATCCTGTATTTATAGCCCTGAGCAGATACAAAATTTGTATCCGCGTCCAATCCACAAAAATGGTCCGTGGATATCCCCATCTGCATCTATGGATGCGGATATCCACAAATATAAAGCGGATATCCATGGATTTGCAGGGCTTTACAAGGGGGCACCCATGAGACTGTTGTGCATTCCCCATCCCTCTTGGCAGCCAGGAAACCAAAAACGTAGATATTCTTTTCAGGCCCTTTTTCTAGTTTGCTTTGCCAGTGCAGCTGCAGGTAGCTTTCCTGTAGCTGACCCCTTGAGAGGGAAGAGTCAAACCGGAGAAATAAAGAGAGGTCCTCATTGGAAGGTAGCAAAATCCTTCAATCTTATTAATCTTGAGTTCTGCCTGCCTGTTCCAAAAGGTGAGGTGTGGGAAGACACCAGCTTCTCTGCCATAGCAGCCCATTCAGGCATTGATCTTGGCATTAAGTACTGTCCAGTTTTCTCGGAGTATTTTGCATAGTCCCTCTTCCCATATATAAAAGCTGGGCATGGGACACATCAGTGTAAAACAGTGAGTCACACTACTGCCTTCTTTCTTAGTAAACAAAGAACAAATCAGTACATTTTGTTCCACTGACATTAATGAGCTGCCTGCCAGTATAGAGTTACACATCTGTTAGTAATACACTTGAGTGCAAATCAAGTGACACACCCTCTCCTGCCTGTATGACTGAGGTATGAAAAGGTGGGGAAAAAAAAACCTCTTGCAGATAAAATCCCTTTCCCTGCAACATGTACCAGCCACCAACTGCCTTAGTTTTTTCTGTGTTTTCATATGGCATTTATGCTTTTTAATTCCATATCAGAAGCAAGAAAGGATAATCTGAGTGGATTTCTTTTGCAAAGAGCCATCGCTGAACTTATTCAGCTTCCGGGTCAATTTTTCTGCTTCCTCCTTGAAATTTTTACAGTTGAAGCACTTTCCCCCTATCTTTGTCAAAGGAGACCTTTTAAAATAAACCCTTTTCTCATATGCGATTATGAAAGAAACGCTGCCCTTTTAAAATGTGAAACAGTGAACAGCTTTAGACCATTGCTGAGTCTGGGGGGAAAGAGACTGTCCTATGTAAAAAACAACTCTGACTAAAATATATCATAGGACCAATTAAATGTTTCACAAGAAAGAATTCTGAGGATGGGGAGGTGGTTCCAGTGTCAGGGCAAAAAACAAAACAAAACCACAGACCCCTGACAGAGCAAAATGTCAGACTCTCAGACTTCAGAATGTAAATCACACAAATCAATGCCATAGTTATTTTTGTGACAAACACTGACAGAAATATTGGCTTCGGCTTTTGATCAATATCAAGATTTATCTTTTCAGGTAAATATTTACTTTCAATGCACTTAAGTAAATTAAATCTAGAACCTGAGTACTACATAAACCAAATGCCTGCTTGCTATTATAGTGAGCCAACCAGTAGATAACAAATCTGTCAAATAAATGAGTAGCTTTCAATTAGCTAATTGTATGACTGTCTAGGTATATGACATGACTTGGGAAAGCAGAGACTAAAAAAGTGTGTGGCTAGGAAAAAAAATCAGTGTTGAACTATATCGTAAACCATTAGTATAATTTTGTGCCTGTATTTTCATGCATAGACTCTGGTTCTTTATGGGACTCTGTTTCTGGGGTCCATCTTTATTCAGATCTTGCACTTCTGGTTTGAAATCTGACTAAAGGGTTTTATATCAGTAAAAGAGTTATTGCAGCCAGCGTTCCTCTTTCCTTATAGTACTTCCTCAGCATGAGTGATACACTATCACACACCTTTACAGACGCTCCCTGGCTTAAGCAAACCTGACTTACACAAACCCACACTTACGGAAAAAGTTCCGTAAGTCGGAGAGTGTCTGTACTAACAGGCAGCTGGAGGTTTCCCTTTCTCATGCATTCATATAAGAGGACAGGTGAGTGAAGGGAAAGCATGAAGATTCAGCCTCCGTCCCATCCCCCCAAACCACCGCAGCCATGGAAAAGGGAAGTGGCAACTGGGAAGCTACGTGGAAGAAATTAATTTATTTCCTCTGGTGGAGCTGATCTCCTCCTCTAGTTACAGCTAAATGATTCCTGCCCAAGACAGGAGTGCTATATCTTTGGATCAAAATGATGCTTTTGAAAGGCAATCTTTTCATCTTTGGAAATCACCAGACTGCACCAAACAGCAGGCATCATCATATGTTTTACAAGGGTAGGTTCCCCCCAACTCCAATTAACTTTCTGAAATTTCCTCAGCTCAAATACTGACATGGAGGGAAGGGGAGAATGTGTACATGAAAACAGGAATGGTGAAAGTCAGCTTTGCAGTGTATGATGCCCACACTTACGGAGTTCTCTTGGTGGTGCCCCAAGGATAGAATCTAACACACCCCAGCCAAACAAGTTGGTGAGCACCACTGCTCTAGACTGAGAATAATCAGAATTATTTTTCCTTAGATACTTTTCCAAATCCAGTTTGTTTCCTATTAGCTTGTTCTTTAGTAGACCAATTGAAATTAGTACAGCTATTTCTCTCAGTATCTAGATGCTGCATGGACCACATTATCTTCTTGGCAAGACTCACCTGACTTTCTTTAGTTTCTAGAGTGAGAACAGGGGTCATCCCAAGTCTTTATAATAGTAAATCACTGGTCTATCCATAGATAAACAGAAAACACACTATGCTCTTTGGGTATCAGACCTTCAACTGAGCTTTCCACTTTAGAGTTGTAGTGAGCCCTTCCTGGAGGTGCCAAGGAGTTGTTCATCTCAAAGATGAGAACCCTCAATTGTTACTTAAAAACCTTCTTTTGCCACTAAAAAAGGCAGCTGGATAGGTTTGCAGATATAAGAAGTTGCAAATAAACCATAGAATTTCAGGTAGCTATTATTCCATCAGTGAACTGTGATGTCACCCAACAAAGTAATTGTTTTTTAAAGGTTCTTCTGGACACAAGGCACAGCTGTGAGCCACG
Organism: Mauremys mutica; assembly: GCF_020497125.1. Classification (NCBI taxonomy): domain Eukaryota; kingdom Metazoa; phylum Chordata; order Testudines; family Geoemydidae; genus Mauremys; species Mauremys mutica. The sequence continues at coordinate 113,751,329 of NC_059078.1, read as the reverse complement.
ACTCTCTGGAGAGGTCTCCAACTAGACCGTAGAAAAGCCTGGCTTCCTGAACTACAATCCACTTTAAATGTTAATGAGCAAATTGGGAGAGATAATAGGTGTTCTATTATCAGAAAACATTCCATTCCTACCATTTCAAATGGGACATATCGCTCGCACAGAGCGTGAAGGAACAAAACTATCTTCTACCTCAGTTAATTGTAAAGTGGATGACTGTAGAGTTGTATATTAGTATGTTTGAAAAGAATGACAACATTAAGCCTTTCAAATGACCTGTATTTAGGTTTACAGTATAAAGAAAGTGATTGTAGTTTAGATTAGTGACTATTACTTATTTCTGGATTTTGTTACTTATAATAATCTCATGCATAAAATCCTATCAACAAACAAGATTTTTTCATGAAATAAAAAGAGAAGGAATTATCTGCATCACTCAATATTACCAAAAATTCTTGTAAATCAGATGTTGCATCTCTCCTTGTTATACACAGTTAAGTAGTTTTGCATTTAGTAAATGCTCCACTAATCATTTAATATAGCTGCCTTATCAAATGAAGCCAGCTTTAGCCCACATAAGAAAAATAATATGGTTATATTCACTTAGTTTATGTGGCTCTACTTTAAAGAGCTCTGACATGACAATTATTTCTGTTTGTGTGATTTTATATATATTTCCATACATATGTACACAGTTGTGTGTGCACATCTATATAATATTTTTTAAATTATGATACTATGTCCAGAAATAGCACACTAAGGGCCAAGTTCTGCAACCAGTTACACCCATGTATTTTTGCAAAGACAATCAGGTTGAACAGGTATGAGCACAGGCAAAACATGGCTAGAAATCTGCATAAAGCTCATTTATTTTATGCTTTTTCTGCAAAGCAAGGATGAGCGTAGGCCCCATCCTGCACTGGTCACAAAAGACGGTGTGCCATATGCCGGTGTTTCTTTTTTCCTTCAGTGACTCTAAATTCAGACCCACCACAAACAACAACTCAGGGTATGCCTATACTACATAAAAGGTGTGTTCATAACTCTTATTAAAATAGCAGCGAAGAGACAGAAATTCAGCTTTTAACACTAGTTAGCAGCTCAAGTTCAACCCCTGGCTCAACCATAGGCTTTAACTCAGAACCCATTGCACCCCCAACTGCCTAGGTGCGTTAGAGGATTCCAAGTAAGATTAGAGTTCTAATTATTTCCTTCTCACCCCCAACTATAAGGGAGCAGAAGCAGGCCCTATTCTAGGCTGTGTCTACACTGTGGAACTCACAGTGGCACGGCTGTACCGCTATAGCTATGCCACTGTAAGGTGTCCTGTCGAGCCGCTCTTTGCCAGCAAGAGAGAGCTTTCCTGTGGGCACAATTAAACCAATCCCAACGAGTGGTGTTAGCTATGTTGGCATTGTGCTGTCCACACCCGCACTTTTGTTGGTGAAACTTATGTTGGTCAGGGGCATGGGCGGTGGGTGGCATGGGCTGGGGGAGGCTGTGCCTCCCCAAACAGCCTGGTGTGACCCACTCACACTCTACCCCTAGGCCCCTTCCCGGTCCCCACTCTTTAATAGCCAAGGCTGGTTAGGGCTGGGCCGGCTGGTGTGCCATCCAGAGCACAGGAATGAGGGCACTGCGGCCACGCCGCCCAGCGCTCCAGGCTGGGGGCGCTCCGAGGCTGAGTTTGGGGGCCCACCCAGAACTAGGGGTGCTCGGGCTCCCAGGGCTGTTGCGGCAGGGCCACGGGAGTGCTCTGCTTCCTGTGGGGCAGGGGAGGCAGAAGGGAAGGATGATGGGTGGGAGACCTTGGGCAGAAGGGGAGGGGCTGGGGGCTACCAGGTTCACCGGCTGCCCACGGTCAGGGTTATGTTTTTTTCAGAACAGAAGTTTTACCCACAAAAGTGCTAGTGTAGACTGCTTTAGTCAGTGGGACTTTTGCCTTTACAGCATATTAAAGGCGGAAAGCTCCATGCCATTTCTCCTTTTTCTGACAGTGCCTTTGTGCAGGAGCACTTTACAAATCAATTAAACTTAAACTATACTCATTTTCCCCTTGAATGGGATTTGAAATAGAAATTTCAACTTTTAGCCTTCAATAGGATGACAAGATACCATCAACAAAAATACATTAAAAAGATGAACAAATTTCAAAAGTAAAAATAAAAGTTATTCCTTTGTGTTGAGCCTAGAATATATAATCTCCAAGCATTTTTCATACGGATAGATTGGCGGTGTGTGTGTGTGTGTGTGTTCAGGGGCGGGGGTTAGGGAGGTGTTAAAAAAATGACAGCTTCAACATCTTATCAAACCTTTTTCAAATATATTGGAAAATTCAATCTTCCAAGAGGCCCACAAATTAAAGTTACCTTATTTGCCTAAGTAGATGCCTATTTTGAACATTTATTCTCATGATATTGTCTCACTGAACTGACATCCAAATTATTTTTTTAAATTAAAAAATGCAATTTATATAAAGATATTGAGTCAAACCATAGGTAGTCACTGGGGTACGATATAATATTGTTTTTGTTACACAGTCTTTAAAATATAAAAGAGAAATTCATTTATTCTGGCATTAAATTTTAGAATAACTATTTGAGAAGGCTACTGCAAGATGTTTCTCAATTTCCCTACTGTAGTATAGTATGTGCTGCATGCACTCAGTTACTTCCAGGGATACTTTAGCAAGTTTAAAATTTTGTTAAGATACCACTTTTTAACCTTTGATTTTTAGAAAACACTATTACAATCAGGATATAAGAAAGTCAGATCACAGTAACAAGTTTGTGAAAGGTTTAAAAATACAACACAAGATGTTAAATGGCTTAGTTCTAATAAGCTGAATGGTGAAACTAAATAAATGAAGTCATACCAGGGTGTCCATTAACAGTGCACATCACACTAGGGTTGCCAATTTTGGTTGGATGTATTCCTGGAGGTTTCATCACATGACAATCTTTAATTAAAGATTAACCTTTAATTCCTGGAGATTCCAGGACAATTCTGCAGGGTTGGCAACCCTATTTCACACAAAGCCATACAGTAGGTTTCTCTACTTCCTGCAGTTTTTTTATTTTTTATCTTTTTCCAATATTTTCTTTTAATTTAATTTCTGCAGGTCATCACAAAGCAGTAGAGAAGAAAGAGAGAGAGCCTGTGGTAATCAAAGGAAAAAAAGTCACATGTGTTACCTGGTAAATTCTTTTTTTCTGTTATTTGTATATTGCAATTATAATTCACAGAAAAATTATATGGCAAAAGAGATCAGGAATTTCTTATCTTCTAATATTTTTAACTAGTGTGCTACAGAACTTATTTCCTTACAGAAGGTCATACTAAATTAAAATCACACTAGTAGCTGCGAGCCCATGCTGTCGTATGGGTGTAATTTGTAAAGTCATGTGTGGTAAGAGCCAAAAGTGGCGGAGAACTTAAAAACCGGATGGTAACAGACCATGAATCCCAGTGATGATTGAACCCAGTGATATTCTGAACAAAAAGAGCTGTCACCCACGCTTGTGGATCTTTCCATGCTACATGCGAACTCATACATTTTATGCTTCAGGGTGATGTTTGGTTATACTGGTTGTGTTATGCCCGGAGAGTTGTGTGGATTTGTTCATGTGGCAAATGAGTGGTCTGTATTAACATAAGGGACTGTGTGTGTCTGAGGTTATTCGGTATGCTGCTTGTGTTGTATGGGTGGATGTCTTGATTTGTATCTTGTGGGGAGAGTGGTTGTGCTTGGAGATTTATGTGGGTAGCAGTTCACCCACTTAATCCTCCATCTCTCAGATAACTAATGAAATTATAGCATACAAATTAGCTGTAGAGTAAGGGTGGTGATTGGTTCAGTTACCTATGATATCACAATGGTCTAGGACTCTTTACATATCATAGATACAATCTTACTGTAGCTGTACAGTGCCTGGGTGTACTTCGTAAAGTCAAAATGGATGAGAACTTAAACTGAATGGTAACAGACCACAAAACCCAGTGATGATTAGACAGCGATATTCTGAACAAGAGCTCTCAGCCATACTTGTAGTTGCTTCCATCACTTCAATGACTCAGCAGACATAATAGGCTTCAGTGGGTCAGTCCTGGGATCTTATTTTTTATATATTATATGCCTTAAACCAAGATAATGCCTTAAACATACATAGATAGTGCAAACCTATCTTCCATTGCAGACAGAGACAAGTAGGAACAATGGCTGAAGCAGTGTTCTTGTGATTACTCAAAGAGCTAACTGTGACTTTCATAAGGCCTCAATCCTGCAGTTGACTCTGCCATATGGGATGGCTTCTGACTTCAGTAGGGTTTCATGGAGTGCAGGTACCCACCCACATGGAGTTAATTGCAGGATCGGGGTTTAAATCAGACCAAAGTTTTTGGAAGTCATCGGATAGTTTCAGTATATTGCACCTGCAATTAACATAATAGCATTAGAGAGAAAGGTCTGTCAGTATTACATAGTTCATTTGGCTAGTATAGCCAATGATTTTAATGTATTATTCATTTATTGTGTGATGTTATGATTAATTACCATGTCATGTTATATATAATCATTGTATGTTAAATAGAGTTAATCTGTAAGATTATAGAAGTATAAGATTGATCAGTATTTAGAAGGTATAACCATATATTAGATGTCTAAGCAAGGAAGGCTGAAACACAAGACCTGTAGGCTGAAGCCTTTAAGATTTTTAAGATTTTTAGGCCTTGGAGATGTGTTAGCATTTCTTAAATAAGTGACCAAAGAATAACCTGATGCCCTAAGATTATGTGGAAAAAGAGGTACCAAGCGATAACACTGTGAAAAATTAGCCGGAGGTTTAATTTAAATCACAAAAAAGCTGCAGTGGCACATCTGCCTCCAACATGTGTCTTAATCACAGGATACACGTTGTGCATCAATGCTAATGAGAATAAAGAGAAACCTACACAACCTATAGAAATCGGGGTCCCTTAAGTTCATAGGGTACATTAGACCAATAAGAAAAAAGGAGAGTTGACACTTTCATGTACATGTGCAGAATGTTGGTATAAGCAGAATCACATTGTAAAAATGTGGTGTCCAGAGTGAGAAAATTGAGCTTCTCTATGGGAAAATTCTAGCAGGAACCATCCCTCTACTGATGATCAATTTATGAGAGACCCACCAGACCCTAACAATATCTAGGAGGATGTGAGTATTTCTGTAGTTATAACCAATGATGTTCTTTGTATGTATAAATATCTTCTCTCTGTGTGTTCCATTCTATGCATCCAAAGAAGTGAGCTGTAGCCCACAAAAGCTTATGCTGAAATAAATTTGTTAGTCTCTACGGTGCCACAAGTACTCCTGTTCTTTTTGCGAATACAGACTAACACGGCTGCTAGTCTGAAACTTGGAAATATCTAGGAACTGTATATGCTGACATAACTGTCGGTAACTTTAATAAAAATGGATAAAAGATAGTGGGCCTTGTTCTTGTGATTATGTGTTATTTGCCTATGGTTTCATGTGTTCCTATGAGTTCTAGATCTAAAACAAACCTAAATAACTCTGTTAAACTTGTAGCCACCATTACACCTCAATGGTGTAATATAACATCACTAAAATTAACTTTAAATAAAAATGAAGGTTACACTAGCCACTACTTTGTCCATCCCCCAACTTTTTCTTAATTGGTGGGGTGGGAAGGGAGATAGGGTGTACAGCAAGATGAGAACCATGTTTCACATCTGCGCACCTGATTCCTCCAACCACACCAGTCACATTTTACTTAGCATTTTGATATTGAAACTAGAAAAGACCATAGGCAGTTGGACAATAAAATATTATGTCCTCGTAATCGTAAGGTGGACATCTTTGATATGAAGTACTTGGACAACAGCGACATCTACACAAAATAATGTTTGTGAAAGCGTAATTGTTGTTTTGCCATTAATATGCCTCATTCTTCCTCCTAAAACATTACTAAATTTATAGCTTTATAAATAACCAACCTTATTACATTGCATTTTTACTGGGAAACCAACTCCCCCCTCCCCCCCAACAGTATGGCACCCTTTCCCCTATCTTTAAATCTTGTTTTAAGTACTGTTCTTGGAATCTATATTTAAATCCTCTAGTTCTTTGCCATTTTGTTCCTACCTATTCTGCTTTTTCTCCTAAAACCTACACTTGAAAATATTATAATTTTCCAGAATTGTGACAGAATCTGACTGCCCCCCATTTTAAGTAAAGTCCAATAAATTTACTTACGCATTAGGCTGTAAATGTGCTTTTCTGCAACATGTTCCGTAAACAGCTTTATAAGGTCATCTTTTAAGTCTCTGTTAAGCTTGGTTTCTATGTAAAATTTATTCTGGAAAACAATACAGACAGAGGTTTTTATATTTGACTTTACAATAGCAGACTAAGCAAATATATTTTACCACCGAAGGGAGTTCAAATTTAAAAATTGTAATAATGCTATTGTTTCATATTACACAAAACAGCCCTGATTCTACAAACATGCAACATGCTTAAAGTTAAGCACATGAGTAGTACCACTGAAGCCAATGAGACATCTTAAAGTTAAGCATATTCGTGTTTGCATTTTATTTTAATGATAGTTTTGAACAGACTACAATACCAAAATAGGTGTGGATATCATGTTTATAGCAATGATGTGTTTATCAAAGGCATCAAAATGTTTAAGATGTGATTTATTATCTGAAAAATTCTACTCACCTACTTGTTTCTGAAGGATGGGAGTGAGGTGTGTGTGTTGGGGGGGGGGAAGGGTGTGCGCATATGTAAAAAACATCTGAAGTGTTTTTCATCAGCTTCATGGCAAGGGAATGTTAACAGATTTTGTCCCAGCACTGGTAGTTTCATGAGGATTATACAAGTCTTCATTAAAGATTGTCAAATAGTTTATGAGCAAAATTGACTGACTTTGAAATTATAATCTGATTGGAAAAGTCCTGCAGATTTGTTTTTAGTTTAGTCTTTTTTGTAAACTATTCCAAGAGAAAACAACCACTGCACAACCACTATTTACACTTAACTTTACAATATTTTTGCTTTGCTGTCAAAGAGGCAGTCAATGAGCACCAATCAACACACCCTATTCCCAGGAATAAATCTCACTGCAGATAACTAGGAGTTTAAACCAACCATAGAAGACAGTGTAAGAACATTCAGTACAGTACATGCCAAAACAGAAGCCATAATGTTCTTCCCAGTAGAACCAGGGATGAAAGGAAATGTGAAATACTACAGCAGAATACACTTGCCATTCTCTAATCATAATCTGCAATACATTAAATAGACCAGACACAGATTTCTTTTGCACTATCATATTTCAGAAACACCAATTTTGTTTAGTAATTTATGTTAACAGCAGTGCTAAATTTGAAATGAATTTAGGAAAAAAACTGAAACATTAAAGTGTTTGTTTTGATTTAATTTACCATATAATTACGTGTTTTAAAGCACCTTGGTTCCTTGCTCAAACAATGCTGGCAAAGTTTGCAAAAATGACTAAATCCAATTGATTTTGATAAAGGCAACAAACATTTATAACCTGAAACAAATGCAAGGGAACATCCACACCAGCCTTTAGAAATGTAGTACGTACCTGGAGTTACATGGCAATGAATTAACACAAGGTGAAACAAGTCTAGTCACTGATGCAAGGGGGAGGAGAGAGGTTTGAATTCTACTGGGAGCAATATTTTTGAATTTAGTAGCTTTCCCCTTCAACTCTGACCACGTCCCCTGTGTCATGGCTACCGCCCACAGAAATTGGGGGGAAAGGGTGTTAATATGTAACTAGCAAAAGGTAAAATCCTAGTGATGACAAGGCAGTTTACAGGTCAAGATCAACACCTGGGATCTAGTGTTTTGAGCTGTTAACACACATTAAAACCACAACCTGTTTTTACTTCATTAGGATTTTACCATGAGTTAGGCAACGTGATAAGAACACACCTCTCCTCCTAATGAAGGCCTAGCCACCGAGCAAGAGGCAGAAAGGGATGGGATAAGAGTTGTATTTACACCGAACCCAGAGTCAGGGAATTAGGAGAGGTGGGGCGGGAAGTGGGGCAAGGGGTGAGGTGTCTTGCCCTCCTGCTCCAGCAGCAGTAGCCGGGGATATCGTGAGGAAAGAGGCCTGGACAAGAGCAGCACTGCTGCCCTTGACTCACTGCAAGATGAAGAGAAAAAGCCTCTCTCTTCCCTTTTGCCATTAGATATAGAGGCATAATTTTTACCTTGAAAGATTTCAAAAAAATTGGAGGAAAGATGCAAGTAAAGATGCACTCAAGTTGTGCATCAATGGATGAGTCATATGGTTTTGTTTATATAGAGCAGGTAAAAAGTGGGGGGCAGTGAGGAGGAATGTGCAGGGGGGGGTAACAGTTCCATCTACCTAATCATTTCTAATATAGTATATGGAGATATACCTATTGCATAGAACTGGAAGGGACCTTGAAAAGTCATCAAGTCCAGCCCCCTGCCTCACTAGCAGGACCAAGTGCTGATTTTGCCCCAGATCTTAAGTGGCCCCCTCAAGGATTGAACTCACAACCCTGGGTTTAGCAGGCCAATGCTCAAACCACTGAGCTCTCCCTCCCCCATTTCTGTTGCCCTTCTCCAAATTGTAATACCTTTTTTGAGACAGAGCAATCAGAACTGCTCACAGTTTACGGTGTGGCCATGCCATGGATTTATATATTGGCATTATGATATTTTCTGTCTTATTATCTGTCCCCTTCCAAATGGTTTCTAACATTGGTAGCTTTGACTGCTGCTGCACACTGAGCAGATGTTTTCAGAGAACTATTCATGATGACTCCAACATCTCTTTATTGAATAGTAACATCTAATTTAGATCCCTTCCTTTTGTATGTATAGTTAGGATTATGTTTTCCAATGTGCGTTACTTTGCAATTATCAACACTGAATTTCATCTGGCATTTTGTCATCCATTCACTACACTTAGTGAGATCCCTTTGTAATTCTTCAGTCAGCTTTGGACTTAACTATCTGATTAATTCTGTGTCATTGGCAAACTTTACCACCTCACTGTTCACCTCCATTTCGAGATCATTTATGACTATGTTGAATACCACAGATCCCAGTGTTTCCCCTATCTTTTAGGAAGTTACTCATCTATCCGAAGACCTTCCTTCTTTTCCCATGACTGCTTGGTTTACTGAAGAGCCTTTGGTTAGGGAATTTGTCACAGGCTTTCTGAAAGGCCAAGTACACTGTATTTACTGGATCAGCCTTGTCCACATGCTTATTGACTCCCTCAGAGAATACCAACAGATTGGTAAGGCAAGATTTCCCTTTACAAAAGCCATGTTGACTCTTCCCCAACATACTGTGTTCATCTATGTCAGTGGTTTTCAAGTTGGAGTCCACAGACTATGTCTAAGGGATCTGCAAAATGTGACTATGAAAATCAAGTTTCAGATCCCAGAAAAGGCATTCTGTTCTTCTGATCAAAAGTATGTGAATACCCATAACAACACTTGTGGGTTTTGACCTGTAGATGTTATCATAAAAGCCCACAGTTTAGTGCCCTTTGGCATGTCATGTCAAATGCTGTGCTGAGCACATGAAATGTTTATAGCTGAATTCTGTTCAGTCAGTTTTCAGTCCAAGATACCTATGGTAGAAGTCTGTGGACCACAGGTTGAATTTCCAAAGGGGTCCACACCTCCATTTGAAAATGTTTAGGGGTTCACAACTGAAAAGTTTGAAAACCACTGATCTACATGTCTGATAATTCTGTTCTTAACTATAGTTTCAACCAACTTGCCTGAAACTGAAGTTAGGCTTATTGGCCTGTAATTGCCAGGATCTCCTCTTGAGCCTTTTTTTAAAAATTGACAATACATTACCTACCATCCAGTCATCTGGTACAGAAGCTGATTTAAGCAATAGGTTACACACACCACAGTTAGTTGCTCTGCAATTCATATTTGAGTTCCTTCAGAACACCGGGTGAACACTACCTGGTCCTAGTGATTTACTACTGTTTAATTTATCAATTTGTTCCAAAACCTCCTCTACTGATGCCTCAATCTGTGACTGTTCCTCAAATTTGTTACCTAAAAATGGTTGGGTGTGTGAATCTTCCTCACATCCTCTGCAGTGAAGACGTATGCAAAGAATTAATTTAGCTTCTCCGCAATGGCCTTCTCTTCCTTGAATGCTCCTTTAGCTCTTCCATCATCCAATCACCCTACTGACTCTTCCTGCTTCTGATGTATTTAAAAAACCAAGGGCTGTTAGTTTTGGTGTCCTTAGCTAATTGTTCTTCAAAATTCTTTCTTGGCTTCCCTTCTTATACTTTACACTTGACTTGCCAGAGATTATGCTCCTTTCTATTTGCCTCAGTAGGATCCGACTTCCAATTTTTAAAGGATGCTTTTTGCCTCTAAATGCCTCTTTTACTCTGCTGTTCAGCCATGGTGGCATTTTTCTGGTCCTCTTACTACACGAAGACACTGCATTTGATTTGGACCATAAATTATGTTCTACAGTTTTCCTAAGGAAAACACTCAGAATTTCTCTATAATTATTGGCATTTTCATTCTTTTTAATTAGATTAGCAATGATAAGAGGTCACTACTTTTTTTATACTTCATAAAAAGGTGTTATAATTTTAATCTGATCCCATTATTTTTATAATTTTAGTAGGTGTCACAATTAGTTTTGAAAAATGATGCAGTGTTATTAAATAGTTCCAGTAATGTCTGTTACAGTCAAGGTGGTTTAGTACCATCAAGGTATTTATCAAATCTATAACTTCAGAGAGATGATTTGGCACATCCCATACAACATTCCTAAATACATTAATTAATCATAGAATCATAGAATCTCAGGGTTGGAAGGGACCTCAGGAGGTCATCTAGTCCAACCCCCTGCTCAAAGCAGGACCAAACCCAACTAAATCATCCCAGCCAGGGCTTTGTCAAGCCTGACCTTAAAAACCTCTAAGGAAGGAGATTCCACCACCTCCCTAGGTAACCCATTCCAGTTCTTCACCACCCTACTAGTGAAAAAGTTTTTCCTAATATCCAACCTAAACCTCCCCCTCTGCAACTTGAGACCATTACTCCTTGTTCTGTCATCTTCTACCACTGAGAATAGTCTAGATCCATCCTCTTTGGAACCCCCTTTCAGGTAGTTGAAAGCAGCTATCAAATCCCCCCTCATTCTTCTCTTCTGCAGGCTAAACAATCCCAGTTCCCTCAGCCTCTCCTCATAAGTCATGTGTTCCAGCCCCCTAATCATTTTTGTTGCCCTCCGCTGGACTCTCTCCAATTTATCCACATCCTTCTTGTAGTGTGGGGCCCAAAACTGGACACAGTACTCCAGATGAGGCCTCACCAGTGCTGAATAGAGGGGAATGATCACATCCCTCGATCTGCTGGAAATGCCCCTACTTATACAACCCAAAATGCCATTAGCCTTCTTGGCAACAAGGGCACACTGTTGACTCATATTCAGCTTTTCGTCCACTGTAACCCCTAGGTCCTTTTCTGCAGAACTGCTGCCCAGCCATTCGGTCCCTGGTCTGTAGCAGTGCATGGGATTCTTCCGTCCTAAGTGCAGGACTCTGCACTTGTCCTTGTTGAACCTCATCATATTTCTTTTGGCCCAATGCTCTAATTTGTCTAGGTCCCTCTGTATCCTATCCCTACCCTCCAGTGTATCAACCACTCCTCCCAGTTTAGTGTCATCTGCAAACTTGCTAAGGGTGCAGTCCACACCATCCTCCAGATCGTTAATGAAGATATTGAATAAAACCGTAATAGTGCAAACTGGTGGAATTAATATTAGTCATGGTATTAGAGTGCAGAAATTATGCATAAATTAGATTCAAATGTACCCTTTGCTGAACTGTAAAAGAGTCTGGTGCATTCACGTTCTAACAAGTGTGCTCTTTGTCAGACCTTATTTCCTTGTTCCCTGAAATTCCCCGATAAATAGTCTTATGTAGCCAATGATGCAACACATAGTGCTACATTAATGGTATTTGCAATGTCAGATTTACCGTCTTTTTCGCCAGCTGACTAGAGCCAGTCAAAGTGATTTGTCACTACAGAGCCTCCCCTCCCATGCCAACTCAGGCAGCTGATGTCTGACAGCCAGAAACCAGCACAGCAGTAACTAATTTTTGAGACTATTTTGGGGTGAGACACCTACCTGAGAAAACAACAGATTTGACTGGGCCAGTGGGGGAGAGATAGTCAAAGGATTCTAATAAGTCTGTCTCTGCCAAGATTAAACAAATTAGACAGACAACATGCTCTCTCACTCTTTGGGAAGTGGTGGAAATCCCACTAAAGTTTTATAACTGGAAAAGCAACACAGAATATAGTGGGGCGTAGGGAATACTGCTGAAACAACAAGGGGAAAAGATTAGATGGTTTACAGGGCTTTGGTATCTCTAATTTCCATGATGCTGTGACAGAAAACATTACTTTATGTACACTGTCATACAGGCAATATTACAGAGTATAAATGACCTATTTGTTTACATGGAAATGCTGTTTACATGCTATAGCCACTTTCTGTTTCTCACAAATGTAGCTATCCTGTAAGTGATAAATATTTCAGTGCAGAAAGGGCAAGGAGGAGGGTTTTCTCCCCCCAACCCTCTTTAGTGGAGAGAGTGGCAGATTTTTTGTAAAAGATAACAGCAACTAAAATGTCAAACGTGAACCTGAGTTAGTGCTACTAGGGTGAACCAGGGAATGTGAAAGAAAAGCGCTTTTACTACCATCCATGCAATATATTCTCCATCCAGTGAGCATCAAGGTATGTGGAGAATTGCAGTGCTAATGAAATTCAGCAGTCAAAACCAGAAGAGCCCACACATTTGTTTAGACTGACTTCATGACATGAGATGTAACGGGGTTTCAACTGCTGGGACTCAGCCATGACATAATTTGGACAAACCCACGTAAGAAAGGAATAATCAAATTCTAGATAAAAATAGGTGCATATTCCAAAGTGATCAATTTAAGGGAGTAATAGGAAATGTTTTGTTTGTTTAACTGGAATTCCACAGTTTATGTCCCACAGCATATTGTGGAGTAAACACTTAGTAAGCATCCAGAAAGCGAATCATATTTTTATTTGGATTTATTAAAAAAAGATGCACCTAAGTTCTAGGTGCCCTGGATAATTATTTAAGGCTGGGATTTTCAAAGGAGCCAAAAGAGTTCAGATGTAGGTTGCTGCTGGCTAGATCTTTGCTTAGTTG